>NC_092875.1:381768052-382135552 GCF_028372415.1 Notamacropus eugenii
CTTAACTAACTATGGATTCCCTGACGTCCAATCCGACATAACAATCTCCACCTTAAAAAAAATACATTTTATGAGAGAGGAGCCAAAATGGCCGAGTAGAAAGACACAGCTACTCTAGCTTTCCCCCACAACCCATAAAACACCTGCCAAAAATGACCCTAAACAAATTCTAGAGCGGCAGAAGCCACAAAACCTCAGAGTGAAAGAGATTTCCAGTCCAGGACAGCCTGGAAGGCAAATAGCAAAGGTTTATTGCACCTGCTGGGAGCAGAGGATTGATCCCCTGGCAGAGACAGGACTGAAACATACCTCAGGGCATGGAATCATGGGCAACAGCTGCAGTTCCCAGAGTACTCAACCCACAAACATCAAAAGCAGTTTGAAAGACCAGTGAGAAAGTGCTTTTACATGGGTGAGAAGCGAACATGGTCTGGTCCCAGGGACCCTGGGCAGCAGCAGTTGCTGAGGCACAGCTGCCATTTTAGGAGATCTCAGCCTAAAGAATGCTTGGAAATTGAGCAACTAATCTGGTTCTCATCCCTGAGTGGCAGGCCTGGGGTGAAGAGGAGAGCTGGTTAGTGTAGGATCTGGAGAGGGAATTCTACTCACTGATCCTGGGCAGAAAAGCCTGTTATTGCTCCCAGACCAGAGCACAGAACAGCAAAGGAGTAAACTCCACTCCATTGATTGTGCTACTTTAGAAGAACTGAGAACTTACAGGTACCTAGAGCATACTGTCCTCTTGGCAAAGGACTCAAAAGTCAAGTAACAAGCTAGGGAAATGCCCAGAAAAGAGAGAAAAAAATGAGACTAGAGAAGTTTCCTTCCTGGTGAACAGATATTTTCTTCCATCCTTTAGAATGAGGAAGAACAATGCATACCACCAGAAGAAGACAAAAATGTCAAGGCTTCTACATCCAAAACATCCCAATTGAACATGCAATTGCCTCAGGCCTTGCAAGACCTCAAAAAGGATTTTGAAAATCAAGTAAGAGAGGTGGAGGAAAAATTGGGAAGAGAAATGATAGTGATGGAAGAAAATCATAAAAAATGAGTCAACAGCTTGCGAAAGGAGACCCAAAAAATGCTAAATAAAATAACACCTTTAAAAATAGACTAACCCAATTGGCAAAAGAGGTCCAAAAATTAATGAGGACAAGAATGTTTTAAAAAGTAGAAGTAGCCAAATGGAAAAGGAGTTTCAAAAGCTCACTGAAGAAAATAGTTCTTTAAAAATTAGAGTAAAGCAGATGGAAACTAATGACTTTATGAGACACCAAGAAATTACAAAACAAAACCAAAAGCATGAAAATGAAGAAGATACTGTGAAATATCTCGTTGGAAAAACAACTGACCTGGAAAATAGGTTCAGGAGAGACAATTTAAAAGTTATGGGACTGCCTGAAAGCCATGATGAAAAAAGAGAGTAGACCTGATCTTTCATGAAATTATCAAGGAAAACTGCCCTAATATTCTAAAACCAGAGGGCAAAATAAATACTGAAAGATTCCACTGATCACCTCCTGAAAGAGATATGAAAGGAAAAACTCCAAGGAATATCGTAGTCAAATTCAAGGGTTTCCAGGTTAAGAAAAAAATCTTGCAAGCAGCCAGAAAGAAACAGTTTGAGTATTGTGGAAATACAATCAAGGTAACACAAGATCTCGCACATTCTACATTAAGGGACTGAAGAGCTTGAGAGATGATATTCCAGAATTCAAAGGAAGTAGGATTAAAACAAAAAATCACCTGCCCAGCAAAAGTGAGTATAATACTTCAGGGGAAAATGGTTATTCCATGAAATAGAGGATTTTCAAGCATTCTTGATGAAAAGACCATAGCTGAATATAAAATTTGACTTTCAAACACAAGAACCAAGAGAAGCATGAAGTGGTAAACATGTGTGTGTATATAAATACACACACACACGTATGGCACAGGGTGAGTTGAATAGAAAGGGATGATATCTACAAATAAAATTAAGAGATGAGATAGGAATATATTTGGAGGAAAAAGGGAGAAATAGAATGGAGAAAATTATCTCTCATAAAAGAGGCAAGAAAAAATTTTCTCAGTGGAGAGCAATACCGGGTAGGTTAAAGGGAAAAAAAAGTGAAGCTTACTCTCATCACGTTTGGCTTAAGGACAGAATAACTTGGGTACTCAATTTGCTATGAAAATCTATCTTACACTACAGGAAATTAGAGAACAAGGGGATAAGTTGGGTGTGTGTGGGGTGATAGATGGGAAGGCAAATGGAAGGAGGGAATAATTAGAAGTAAACACTTTTGGGGAAGGCCAGTGTCAAAAGAGATAATAGAATAAAAGAGGGGTAAGATAGGATGGAGGGAAGTATAGTTAGTCTACCACCACTTGATTGTTATGAACGTCTTTTGCATAATTACACTTTTTTGCCTATATTGAATGGTTAGCTTCTCAGTGGGGATGGGTGGGGAGGGAAGAAGGGAGAGAAGTTGGAACTCAAAGTTTTAGGAACAAATGTTGAGAATTGTTTTTACATGCAACTGGGAAATAAAAAATACAGGTAATGCGTTATAGAAATCTATCTTGCCCTACAAGAAAAGAAAGAAGATGAGGATAAGGGAAGGGAAGAATGTGATAGAAGGGAGGGCAGATTAGGGGAAGTGGTAATCGGAAAGCCTTTGCCTTTGGGAGGAGAGAAATGGGGAGAAAATTTGGAACTCAAAATTTTGTGAAAATGAATGTTGAAAACTAAAAATAAATAAATGAAAAAAATAGGATAAATGCACTTTACATATGTTACTAAGATTATAATATAAATTATTAAGACATGATCAGTCACAGCTTGGATCTCTGATTATCAATTTGAGGAGGATACTTGGCCACTTCAATAACTCTCCTTTTTATGTATAGTTTTTTCTATATTATGGTACTCTATTTTGGGGAAATTTTTAATATTGCAAGGTTCTTGTAATCACTCAGCTAATCGTGTGATATTTTGTGTTAATCTCCTCACAAAGTCAGATTAAAAAAAAAAAACAAGCAGAGAAATTTAAACTGGCACGATTTTCTCCCCTACTTCCATCCTTCATTCTAAGACTGATATTTTAGTATCTATCTGTCTTTTGTTTCAGCTTTTATTTTTAGCTAAAACAGAGGGACAGCAATATAGATTTTTCAGGTACTTTTTAAATAAATATTACAGTACCAGAAAGTGCCATAAAGTAAGCTGAAGAATAAATGATCATCATAAAAAAGCTTCTAGCTTCAGGGGAAAAAAAAGATGAGAAATGCAAAGCTAGTTTAAGAACTAAAAACTTAGAGTATGAGTTTTATATATTTCCCTTGCACATAAAAACCAATTTATCTTCCATTTAAAAAAAAAGTATATTGAAATACTCAACATGTGACTTGCTCAGAGGCACTGTTATATATTCAGTTTGCTACCTCTGTCTCATCGGTATCAGGATTTGGAATCATAAATGTCAGAACCAGGCAAATCTGTAATGTTATCTTTCTCTAATGACTACCAGTCTGAAACGAGGTCACAAGCAGTACCAATGCTGACAGATAGTGTAAATTCTCCTGGAGGTCATCACAAAGCTGCTGCTTGCTGAACTGAAAAACCTTGCATGGACTCCCCAGAGGAATAGAAACTTAATATTATCTTACTGCATGTCTAAGAAAATATTTTATATCTTTAGCAGATATGTGTACATGTGACAAGATAGTGTATTTGAGATTACAGTAAGAAAGTATAGTGCTAAGACAATATTTCGATAGAAACCTTGCTTTTGGCTCTGTCTCTGCACTTAAAGCAGAGAACTTGGAGAATTATAAACCTAATTCATTTCAAATAAGCCAATTTATATGGACTTATACAGACAACTGAAGCAAAAGTATGGATTTGTTGTCTTAAATTATTAAAAGATTGATATTATTCTTTAGTTCATTCCATATGTATGCATCAATCATAAAAATATGAATTGACTTCTTATATGCAATACTCTGTGCCAGATAGTGTAGAGGAAGCCCTAAGCTTTTGAAAAGACAGATGCTACTTTCAAAGAGTTTACAATTCAGTTGGGAGAGAAACATGCGCATTTAACTAGTAATTCAACATTATCCACTTTCCTGTACTCTGTGGTCTATATGTACTAAGATTAAATATTCTTTTCAGAAAGAGTTTATTTCCCATACCCTTAACTTCTAATGACCCACTATGGAATTAAAAAAATGAATTATATTTAAAATATGTATGTATTTATATATGTACTTATGGTTTTCCTAAATATAATGAATTATATATAAGGTCAAGGGCACTTTTATTTTTGTCCTTGAAAGTACCTGACAAAGTAGTCATAGCATAAGAAGAACTTCACTGGTTAACTGATTTGCATTTGTGGAGACAAAGTATTAATGATGCTGGAAGCGTTAGTAGTACTATAATGTGCCTGGTTCCAACTGCATCTGGAGAACATTGTTCAATTTTTGTTGTTGCATTTTAGGAAAAAGATTGAGAAGCTAGAAAGAGTGGTTGAACCATGATAGCAATGTGAAGCCAGCATTTTTGCTGACCTCTCCTACCACATCCCATTCAGAATAACTAAGAAAAAAAAATTAGGAGAATTTTAAATGAGAAAGCCAAGAAAAAAGCCATGGGAAATCATTTCATTTTGACATCCTGGGACGATTAGGAAGGAAGAAATATCCATAGACACAAGGGTGGATGACAGTTAAGACCATGGTACAGTGGAACTGGAATGGTTTATGAGTTGTGACTGAAACAGAAGTGTTAGTTGAATACCTGATCAGAAACAGATCTCAGAAGACCCCTGTAACAGTACAGTGGACAGGATAAGATGACATTTAGTAGCTCAATTGATTATATCCAGTTGTTGATCATTGTTCTAGGGCAGAGACAAATAGTAGCTGAACTCTCATTAGATCACACCATTTTGGAAAGACTGAAAACTCGTACTCCCTATTCAGCTGTGAAAGAAGGAGACCATTTAAGACAAAAGCTCAGGCTATTACTAGATAGGATCACTAGATACCCAGTACACATGAGAAAAACTGAACTCTAACATAAAGTCTAAGATGAACAAATAGATTGGAAAAAAATGAGGAAATAATAACAACTGAAAAGAAAGTGACAATAAAATGCCACTTTGGTGACAGGGAACCTCAAAATGCAAACTCAGAAGAAAGCAATGACTTGAAAACATCTGCAAGCAAAGTCTCAAAGAAAATGAATACTGAAATATCTAGAAAAGCTACCCATGTTATTTAAAAAAAGAGAGAGCAACAAAAATATTTTAAAAATATGAATAAATGTAGAAGAAAAATAAATGTGAACTATGGGAAAATTACGAAAAGAGAATTAATATCTTGGTAAAAAAAAAAGGGACAAAGATGCTGAGGAAGATAACTTTTAAAATATAGGCCAAACGGTACAAAATCGTACTAAAGAAAATAATTCCTAAATATTAGGATTGGTCAGGTGGAAGATAATCACGCTGTGAAACATGAAGAAGAAATAAAACAAAGTCAAAAAACTATAAAAATTATAAAAGAAAATGTGAAATATAATAACAACTGAATGGTTGATGGAGAGATAATTTCAGAATTATTGTGCCACATGAAGTCCATGATAATAAAAGAGCCAAGAGGTCACAATTTAAGACATTATAAAGAAAACCTGTCCAAATATCTTAAAAGAAAAAGGAAAGTAGAAATTGAAAGAGTCTACCAATTCCCAGAAGAAAACTGCCAGGCATTTTATAGGCAAATTCTAGAGACTCAGGTCAAGAATAAAGAACTCCAGGTTTCCAGAAAGAAAGAATTCTAGAGAGGCGGAGCCAAGATGGCGGAGTAGAAAGACGTACATACACATAGCTCCGAATGCACAACTCACAGAACGGCTAGAGGGGACCAACTCATCGTGAATTCTGCACCCAGAGGCCACGGAATATTGGAGCGAGGGAGATTTCTGTTCCGGAGAGACCTGCAAACCTCTCGCGGGGGATCCTTCACGCTGTGGACTGGGCGCCGGGACTGGGAGCTGAGTGCAGCCCTGCAGTGGCCGCGACACCATGAGGAAAAGATCCGAGCTAGCTATGGGGACAGGACCTCCAGTGGCCATGCGGGTCCCTCCACCCACAGAGGGACTTGCAAACCTCTCGCAAAAGGTTCATCACCCTGCAGACGCGGAGCCCAGCCCAGACCTGCAGCGTCCGCGACACCGTGAGGAAAAGATCCAAGCGGGCTACGGAGAGGGGATCTCCAGCGGCGGCACAAGCCCCCCCACCCAGAGGTGACGAGGGTGGGTGAGAGAGTCTTTTTGGCAGGTCGAGAGGGGAGTGGGGTGCCCCCATGGCTCGGGCCCTCCCGGGAGATAGAAGCTGAGAAGCGGCTGCAAACAGGGGCTCCCCAAGCAGGCGGGAGCCTGGATCCACTGTGGAAGGTCTGTGCATAAACCCCCTGAGGGAATAGAGCCTGAGAGGCGGCCCTGCCCCGACCTGACCATCTGAACTTAATTCTCACACTGAATAGCAGCCCTGTCCCTGCCAAAAGCCCTAAGGCGGGAAGCAGCATTTGAATCTCAGTCCCCAAAGGCTGGCTGGGAGGATCAGGAGGTGAGGTGGGTGTGAGGAGAATATTCAGAGGTCAAGCCACTGGCTGGGGATAATGCCCAGAAAAGGGAAAAGAAATAAAACTATTGAAGGGTACTTTCTCTGAGAAAAGACACTTCCTCCCTTCCTTTCTGACGAGGAAGAACAATACTTACCATCAGGCAAAGACACAGAAATCAAGGATTCTGTGTCCCAGCCCACCCAATGGGCTCAGGCCATGGAAGAGCTCAAAAAGAATTTTGAAAATCAAGTTAGAGAGGTGGAGGAAAAACTGGGAAGAGAAATGAGAGGGATGAAAGAGAAGCATGAAAAGCAGATCAGCTCCCTGCTAAAGGAGAACCAAAAAAATGTTGAAGAAATTAACACCTTGAAAACTAGCCTAACTCAATTGGCAAAAGAGGTTCAAAAGGCCAATGAGGAGAAGAATGCTTTCAAAAGCAGAATTAGCCAGATGGAAAAGGAGATTCAAAAGCTCAATGAAGAAAACAGATCTTTCAAAACTGGAATGGCACAGATGGACGTTAAGGACAGATATCACAGAACATAGCGTGAAGATTCGAAAAATGGAAGATAATGTGAAATATCTTATTGGAAAAACAACTGACCTGGAAAATAGAATCAGGAGAGACAATGTAAAAATTCTGGGACTACCTGAAAATCATGATCAAAAGAAGAGGCTAGACATCATCTTCCATGAAATTATCAAGGAAAACTGCCCTGAGATTCTAGAACCAGAGGGCAAAATAAATACTCAAGGAATCCGCAGAACACCACATGAAAGAGATCCAAAAAGAGAAACTCCTAGGAGCATTGTGACCAAATTCCAGAATTCCCAGGTGAAAGAGAAAATATTGCAAGCAGCTAGAAAGAAACAATTCAAGTATTGTGGAAATACAATCAGGATAACACAAGATCTAGCACCCTCTATATTAAGGGATTGAAGGGAATGGACTAGGATATTCCAGAAGTCAAAGGAACTAGGACTAAAACCAAGAATTACCTACCCAGCAAAACTGAGTATAATACTTCAGGAGAAAAAATGGTCTTTAAATGAAATAGAGGATTTTCAAATTTTCTTGATGAAAAGACCAGAGCTGAAAAGAAAATTTGACTTTCTAACACAAGAATGAAGAGAACCATGAAAAGGTGAACAGCAAAGAGAAATCATAAGGGACTTACTAAAGTTGACCTGTTTACATTCTTACATGGAAAGACAATATTTGTAACTCTTGAAACATTTCAGTATCTGGGTACTGGGTGGGAGTCCACATACACACACATGCACACACGCACACATACATAGAGAAAGAGTGCACAGAGGGAACTGAAGAGGATGGGATCATATCTTAAAAAAAGTGAAATCAAGCAGTGAGAGAGAAATATTGGGAGGAGAAAGGGAAAAGTTGAATGGGGCAAATTATCTCTCATAAAAGAGGCAAGGAAAAGACTTATTAGTGGAGGGATAAAGAGGGGAGGCAAGAGAAAAACATGAGGTCTACTCTCATCACATTCCACCAAAGGAAAGAATAAAATGCACACTCATTTTGATAGGAAAACCTATCTCATAATACAGGAGAGTGGGGGACAGGGGCACAAGCAGGGTGGGGGAGAAGATGGAGGGGAGGGCATGGGGAGGAGAATGCAATCCGAGGTCGACACTCATGGGGAGGGAAAGGATCATAAGAGAATAGAAGTAATGGGGGACAGGATAGGATGGAGGGAAATATAGTTAGTCTTATACAATACAACTAGTATGGAAATCATTTGCAAAACTACACAGATTTGGCCTATATTGAATTGCTTGTCTTCCAAAGGGAAGGGGTGGAGTGGGAGGGAACTAAAGATGTTGGAACTCAAAGTGTTAGGATCAAATGTAATGTTCTTACCCCTGGGAAATAAGAAATACAGGTTAAGGGGTAAAGAAAGTTATCTGGCCCTACAGGACAAAAGAGAAGACGGAGACAAGGGCAGGGAGGGAGGATAGAGGGGAGAGCAGATTGGTCACAGGGGCAATTAGAATGCTTGGGTTTGGGGGGGGGGAGGGGAGAAAAAGGGAGAAAATTTGTAACCCAAAATTTTGTGAAAATAAATGTTAAAAGTTAAATAAAAAAAAAAGTTCAGTCATAAAAAAAAAAGAAAGAATTCTAATACTTTTGAATGACACACGGGATCATACAATATTTAGTAGCTATCATGATAGAGGACCTGAGAGTCTTTGGAATGTATTTTAGAAGGCTAAGGAGCTAGAATGAATATAATATTATAAATATACTATCCAGTAAAATTAAATATAATCCTATAGGGGAAATTTTTTTAATTTAATTATCAAATTTTCTATTCAATTCTGTTCTTTTTATTTTTAATCAGGAATGCTTAAAGTTAGCTTCTCTATTTCATTAAATATACGTTAAGCACAAGGTTCAAATGAAGTTTGAAAGGGTAAACATTAGAAAGAAATTTTAAAATAATAAATAAGGTTAAACTGTTTATATTCTTATGTAGGGGAAGATAATACATGTAATCCTAAGAATTTTAACATCATTGTGCCAGTTGGAAAGAGTCTAATTAGAGATAGGATGTGAGTGTGAGTCTATTATGGTGTGTTGATCTCGAAATAAGAATAGAAAGTTGAAAAATGGATGTACTGATTGAATGAACAAGGGAGAGAAAGAATAGGGAAAATTTATCTCATATAAAATAGGTACACTAGGGAGAGGTTGTTATTTCTTTTCAAGGGAAAGGGAAATGGGGAGGAGCAGGAAAACTTGAACCTCATTATCATCTTAACTAGTTCAAGGAGGAAAAATATGTATGCACACTGTAGTGTATAGAAACCTGTTCTATACACCAATGAAATGTGAGAGCTAAGAGAAGTGGTTGAGGATGAGATTGAGAGAGGTGGTGGATTGAAGGAGGTAGTGGTCAGAAGCAAAACATTATTTAGACAAAGGGATAGAGCAGAGAAAAAATAGATAAACAGAAAGAACAAAATGAGGGGAAATATACAGTTAGAAATCAAATCTGTTATTGGGAATGGTTTGTAATAGGAATGGGCTAAACTCGCCCTTAAAATGAAAGCAGTTTGCAAAAATAGATTAAGAAGCAGAATCCAACAATAAATAGTTGGCAGAAGATATACTTGAAACAGGACACATTAAGAATTCAAATAAATACTTTCTTGGAGTCATATGTATTACGTTTCAAATGAAGTTTTTTTTTTTTTCTTAAAGGCACAATAATTAGGAACTATTTCACCCAACTGTGTTCCAATAAATTTGACAATCTTAGTGAAATGGATGAAAATTAAGAAAAAAATATCAGTTTCCCAAATTAACAGAAGAGGGAGTAAAATACTTAAATAAGCCCATCTCAGGAAAGGAAATTGAGCAAACCATCAATTAATTCCATAGGAAAAAATCTCCACTACCTGGTGTATATACAAGTGAGTTCTACCAAGTATTTAAAGAAAAATTAATTCCAATACTATGAAGACAATTTGGGAAAATAGCCGAAGAAGAAGTCTTACTGAATTCTTTTTATTGAACGAATATGGTGCTGAAACACAAACGAGGATGAGTCAAAACAGAGAAAGAAACTTATAGACCAATTTCCCTAATGAATGTAGATACAAAAATATTAAATAAAAATATTAGCCAAAAGGTTACTTCAACTTATCACGAGAATAATGCACGTTGATCGGGTAAGAATTATACCAGGAATGCAAGACTTCTTCAGTATTAGGAAAACAATCAGCATAATTGATCCTATCAACAACAAAATTAACATAAATCATATGATTATCTGCTGGGGATGGAAGCTCAATTCCATGTGGACAATCTTGGGCGGGTAAAGGTGGGAACTTCTAAATCTTAGAGTTCTCACGAGGCCCCCCATAAACACCAGGTAATCGAGGAGTGAGACCGAGCAATCTCGTGTATTTCCGCCTCTTCCCATGAGAAATGTGATGGGAGAGAGCTCTCCCCGCCCTCGAGATTGTCCCGGATCTGGGCACACCTATTGTTATCTAACAGGCACTGTATTCAGGTGCAAACTATGCGGCTGGAGAGCTTAATTAGGATCAGGAAAACCTGAAAGCACTCTTAGCTCGGCAGGGGCCCTGACCGACAGAAGGCCTCTCCTCCCTTTCCCTCTCTTTGCTCTTCCCTCCCCCTCTCTCCCCACTTACACTTCTGCTTCCAATCTCTTATTGTAAGATCTTTGCCTCCTTGGGAGATTCCTCGCTCCCTCCTAAGGAAGAATTCCCCTGCACTTGTAACCAGAACCCTGAATAAAAGCTTAACCCTTGTTCGACGATGGGAGGTCTCTTCTCTCATACGACTATCCGGTTTGGCCAGCCGAAGACCTGCGAGAGGTAAGGTAAGAAGACTCGGGTAGCCCTCAGGCCTCTAGGCCTGGCAGTTGGCGTCTCCAAACAGGGACAGGAGCGCAGATATCCTGGGTGGTTGGGAACACCCGGAAGGGGCTGTGAAAGACACGAGTCCCGAATCCTAGATTCGGAAGGAGAGAAAGAGTGAGTAGCTTCCCACACCCATGGGAAAAGGGCAGGGATGGGGAATCAATTGCCAGTAATAAAGCCAGAGGAACAGGAGGTCTGGGCTGAGATACTTTACAGGGAATGCAGGGAGGCGGGGGTCACTATAGAGTTAAACGACCTCCGAGAATTTTGTAAAAGGATTTGGAAGGTTTCTCCTTGGCTGGAGCAGACCGGAATATCAAGAGAAAGATGGGGAGCGGTCGGAGAACAAATGACCGCTTATGAACAACAATACCCCAGGGAGCTGGAGGATTTAGATTTCCTGATATTTGGTGTGATTAAAAGTCTTTTGGAAGGGCCGGAGAGACCAGGGCAGGATTGGAATGAGAGTGGAAGCGTAGAGAGGGGAGGGGAGAACCCTGTCAAGCAGAAAGTTAAGGAGTGTAGAGAAAAAATAGGTTCAGAGCTCCATCTAGCAGATGGGAAAGGCGATGCAGGAGAGAATATACCGTGTCTTCCCTCTGAGCCTCCTTATAGCACGCTCCATACTGGAGCGGATAGGACCTGCCTTAGCGGTTGCTCAGTACCCCGGCACTGGAAACTCAAAGAAAGCCAGAGACCAGTGTGGGGAATAGGAGGGTGCCAAAATACCTTAGAGACAATGCACCCAGTAAAGTGGGAGGCAGAGGATCGCCAAGGGACCGTATGGCCGTTGGTGATTCCAGGACTTAGTTTTAACATCTGGGGCAGAGACATCATGAGCCGCCTGGGGATGAGGCTATCAAATTTTTAGTAAGGGCCATTGCAGTTGCACTGGAGTCCCCACCCTTGAATTGGAAGTCAGACACCCCGATTTGGGTTGAGCAATGACCCTTGACTCCAGAAAAACTCCAGGCACTACAACTATTGGTTAAGGAGCAATTAGAAAAAGGAAATATAGAACCATCACAGTCACCCTGGAATGCTCCTGTGTTTGTTATAAAGAAAAAATCCGGGAAATTCAGGTTCCTTACAGATGTTAATCAAGCATTTGTAAGCACCTGGCAGCAGCTATACCAAAATAAACAGCCAGTATGCATTCTTATCAACTTCACCTTAAAGGTGATCCTCGCTAAACAAAAAAGGGGAAGAGGTCGCCTAACACAATCAGAGCTTGATACAGCTGTGTATACACACAATTTTTTGCATATCTCAAAAAACTCACATACTACTCCAGCTATGAGACATATTGTGACTATTCCAAGACAACCCCGCAAGGAAAGTAATACCCAGGCTGGAAATAAGGACACATGGGCCATGGTAAAGGATATGGACTCAGGGAAATGGCAAGGTCCGTATAAGATACTAATATGGGGTCCAGGGTATGTTTGTGTCTCCACAGGAAAAGGGGATGCCTGGATTCCCATTAGAAGGATCCGTAGGTGGAAACCAGTGTCGGAAACGACGGAGACGCAGGAGGCGGAGACCCCGGAGAGCCGGGAGACAACGGAGAAGGATCATGCACCACCTGAGTCTGCTGCTGACAGCTTTAACCTTGCTGCCCAGAGAGGAAGCAGCACTCATCCCAACCACTGACATTGCTGCCCACTCCATCTAGGCATCTCCTTCGAGCCGGAGTCGAACCAGCGACCTAAGGATAGCTAGGGACACAATGCCTCTATAGTCCTCTGCTCTACCAACTGAGCTATCGAAGGGCGCTCCAGCCGCATAGTTTGCACCTGAATACCGTGCCTGTTAGATAACAATAGGTGTGCCCAGATCCGGGACAATCTCGAGGGCGGGGAGAGCTCTCTCCCATCACGTTTCTCACAGGAAGAGGTGGAAATACACGAGATTGCTCGGTCTCACTCCTCGATTCCCTGGTGTTTATGGGGGGCCTCGTGAGAACTCTAAGATTTAGAAGTTCCCACCTTTACCCGCCCGAGACTGTCCACATGGAATTGAGCTTCCATCCCCAGCAATTATCTCAATAGATAATTAAAGGTTGTTGTCAAAATACAACTCCCCTTGCTATTAAGTATATGGTATCATAGGAATAAAAGGAACCTTTCTTATAAAAATAAGTAACATCTACCTTAAGCCATGAGCAAAAATTATATGTAATGGGGATAAGCTAGAGCATTTGCAATAAGATCAAGAGCAAAACAAGGACATCCATTATCACCACTGTTATTGAGTTTTGTACTAGAAATGTTAGATTTAGCAGTAAGATAAAAAATAAATTAGAGGAATTAGAATAGGCAAAGAAACCAAGTTGTCATTCATTGCAGATGACATGATATATTTAGAGAATCCTAGACAATCAACTAAAAACTACTTGAAATAATAACTAACTTTAACAAAGTTACAGAATATAAAATAAACCCACATTTTAAAAAAGGCAGAGAAAGCAGTCGTATTATAGACAATTGAAAAGCAAAATATACCTGATTAAGTTAGATAATCAAGGAAATAACACTTTGTTTAGGACCGTCAACAATGAATTTATGTCAATACTGAAACATATGCACACACACAACTGGTAAAGTATTTCAATATTATTTTTTTTTAATTTTGAATTCTAAATTGTTTCTTTCTCTCCTACCCCTCCCCAACCCACTGCGAAGTCAGCAACATGATATCATTTATACATGTGAAATCAACCAAAGACATATTTCCATTTTAAAAATATCCCACAAAATCCAGAAAAGTGAGAAAATTATACGTCAATTTGCACCAGAATTCATCAATTCTCTTTCTAGAGGAAGATAGCAATTTCATTATTAATCTTTTGAAATTGTCTTGGATCATTATATTAATCAGAGTGGCGAAATCTTTCACAGTTGATAATTTAAAAAATATAGGTATTACTGTGAACAATGATTGCCTAGTTCTTCTCACTGCACTTTACTTCAAATCACATAGCTCTTCCTAGGTTTTTTCTGAAACTACCTCCCTCATCATTTCTTTAACTACAATAGTATTCCATCACAATCGTATACTACAATTTGTTCAGCAATTTCCCACTTGAAAAGTATCCCAATTCTTGAAAGAAAACTTAAATCAGTTTCAAGAAAAAAATAATAAATCTGTACTAGTGGGATAACACAATTTGCCCCCTCCTTAGGCATAGATAAGTCCAAATATTACAAAAATGACAAAGAATTTCAAAAGATGAATATATAAGTAGGATATGATAGACTTCTGGAGAATACTAAATAGGTATAAGAATGAGTATAAATTTTCTCAGCTGTTTATAGCACCTTCACAATCAACCTGTAGTAAGGCATAAAACCTTACAAAGAAGCAGAAAAGCAAACATATTAAATACACCTTTTACAAACCACATTTATATAAAAATGCACTAAATGATGGGCCTTTGAGACTTAGAGTGTAAACTAACTGGAAACTACATGATATCCTTAAAAATTAGTGGGTCTAAGGACAATTCAAAGAAATAATAATTTCATTAAAGACACTGCAATATTTGCAGTAATAGGTATTTCATTATTTTTTTAAAGATTTTTCTGCATGTTTTGAGGTAATCAGGTTTCTGTTAGTTTTGTTGTTGATATGGTCAATTATGCTGATACTTTACCTTTTATTAAAGCAGTCTTGCATTCCTGGTATAAGTATTACTTGATCAAAGTGCATTATTCCCATGATGCTTCCGTAATCTTTTTGCTAATAGCTTTATTTAAATTTTTGCATCTAAATTCATTAGGAAAATTGGTTTAATTTTTTTTTTCTGTTTTGACTCTTCCTGCTTTAGGTATCAGTACAATATCTGCATCATAAAAAAGTAATTCATAGGGCTCCTTCGTTGTCTATTTTCCCAAGCAGTCTATATAGTATTGAAATTTGTTGTTCTTTAAATGTTTGAAAGAATTCGCTTGTAAATCCATCTGGCCCTGGAAATTTTTTGCTAGGGAGTTAACTGATGGTTTGTTCAATTTATTTTTCTGTGATGCGGTCATTAAATACTTTACTCCCTCTTGTGTTTATTTGGGCAATTTATTTTATTTTGTAAATTTTCATCCATTTCACTAAGAATTTTTGGCATATTTTATTAACATATAGTTGTGCAAAATAGTTTCCAGTTATTGTGTCTTAAAAAAAAAACAACTACAGCTGACATATAATACATATTGCATGAATCAACTGCTTATTTGAACTCTTAGTGTGTCTTTCTTTTTCAAGTGTATTTTCTGTAAAGAACATATCATTGGTTTCTGGTTTATAATCCATTTTGCAATAATAGGCCAGCATATCAAAATTTGTGGGTTGTACCCAAAACAGTACTTAGGCAAAAACTGTGCCTCTCAATGACTACATGAATAAAGCAGAAAGAATAGATCAATGAATTGAGCAGGCAATTAAAATAATTGAAAAAAATTAAAAATCCTCAATCAAATGTCAAAATGGAAATCCTGAAGATCAAGGGAGAGATTAACAAAATTTAAAGTAAAACTTAATAAATAAAACTAGGATCTGGCTTTATGAAATTTGACCATATGCAAAAATTATTTAATTTTATAAAAAAGAAAAATTACCTGCATCAAAAATTAAAATAATGTACAGTAAATGATAATGAAATTTATGCAGTTATTAGCAGCTATTTGACCCAAATGTATAACAATAAAACTGACAAACTAAATGAAATACATGAAAAATTAAGAAAATATAAATTGCCCAAATTAAGAGAGCAAGAAATAAAATACTTACAGAACCCTATTTTAGAAAAAAAAATGAACAAACCATAAATCTGCTAATTAAGAAAAATAAAACAGGGAGGATTTCAATTTTATCACACAAGGGCAAAATAAATATTGAAAGAATCCACTGATCACCACCTGAAAAAGATCCAAAAAGAGAAACTTCTAGGAATATTGTGGCCAAATTCCAGAGTTCCCAGGTCAAGGAGAAAATATTGCAAGCAGCTAGAAAGAAATACAATCAGGATAACACAAGATCTAGCAGCTTCTACATTAAGGGATAGAAGTGCATGGAATAGGATATTCCAGAAGTCAAAGGAACTAGGACTAAAACCAAGAATCACCTACCCAGCAAAATTGAGTATAATACTTCAGGAGAAAAAATGGTCTTTCAATGAAATAGAGGATTTTCAAATTTTCTTGATGAAAAGACCAGAGGTGAAAAGAAAATTTGACTGTCAAACACAAGAATGAAGAGAAGCATGAAAAGGTGAACAGCAAAGAGAAGTCATAAGGGACTTACTAAAGTTGAACTGTTTACATTCCTATATGGAAAGACAATATTAGTAACTCTGGAAACTATTCAGTATCTGGGTACTGGGTGGGATTGCACACATACACACATATGCATGCGCACACACACATAGAGACAGAGTGCGCAGAGTGAATTGAATAGGATGGGATCATATCTTAAAAAAAAATGAAATCAAGCAGTGAGAGAGAAATATATGGGAGGAGAAAGGAGAAATGGAATGGGGCAAATTATCTCTCATAAAAGAGGCAAGCAAAAGACCTTTATAGTTTGGGGAAAAAGAGGGGAGGTGAGAGAAAAACATGAAGTTTACTCTCATAACATTCCACTAAAGGAAGGAATAAAATGCACACTCCTTTTGGTATGAAAACCGATCTTACAATACAGGAAAGTGGGGGATAAGGGGATAAACAGAGTGGGGGGGGGGGGACGATGGAAGGGAGGGCATGGGGAGGAGGGTGCAATTGGAGGTCGACACCTATGGGGAGGGATAGGATCAAAAGAGAGAATAGAAGTAATTGGGGGCAGGTCTTACACAACACGACTATTACGGAAGTCATTTGCAAAACTGCACAGATTTGGATTATATTGAATTGCTTGCCTTCCAAATGGAAGGGGTGGTGAGGGAGGGAGGAAAAGAAGTTGGAACTCAAAGTTTTAGGAACAACTGTCGAGTACTGTTCTTGCTGCTAGGAAATAAGGAATACAGGTAAAGGAATATAGAAAGTTATTTGGCCCTACAGGACACAGAAGAGGATGGAGACAATGGCAGAGAGGAATGATAGAGGAGAGAGCAGTTTGGTGATGGGGGCAATTGGAATGCTCGGTGTTTTTTGGGGGGAGGAGACAAGCGAGGAGAAATTTAGGAGCCGAAAATTTTGTGAAAATGAATGTTAAAAGTTAAATAAATAAATAAATTTAATTAAAAAAAAATTATCAAATATTTAACAAAAAATTAATTCCAATACTACAGAAATGTTTTTAAAAACAGGTAAACAGAGAATCTGACTAAATTGCTTCTTTGGCACAAAGATGGTTTTCATAATCTAAATCAGAGAGAGAAAGAGAGAAAAAAAAAGTATGGACAATTTCTCTAATGAATTTTGATGGAAAAATTTTACATAAAATTAAAAAAAAAGATATTGCAACGTATCACAAAGATATGCACTACGATCAGATTAGTTTTTTCATCAAGAATATATAGTTGATTTAATATGAGTAAAACCATAAACATACTTGATCATATCAATAACAAAAACAAAAATAATATCAATTGATATTGAAAAAATCTTTGGAAAAATGCAACATTTATTCCTATTAAAAGGATTAGAAGGCATAGGAATAATTGAAGGTTGCATCAAAGTAATAACTACTGTCTATGAAAAACCAAGAGCAAGTATTATCTGTAATGGGAATAAAGTAGGAACCTCTCCAATAAAATGAGTGCTAAAGAAAGATTGTCTATCATCTTTTTTAAGTCAATATTGTATTAAAAATACTAACTGTAATAATAAGAGACAAAATGAAGCTAAAGAAATAATTTTAGGCATCAGGGAAGCAAAGCTATCATTTTTGCAGATGATATAATACCATATTTAGAAATTCAATAGTTAACTAAAAAACAATTTTAGTGAAGTTGCATTATATAAAGATATAAAATAAATTCATAAAATCATCAGCATTTCCAAACACTTTTTTTAATTTAACTTTTAACATTTATTTTCACAAAATTTTGGGTTACAAATTTTCTTCCCTTTTATCCTCTCCCCCCCCCCCCCAAACCCAAGCATTCTAATTGCCCCTGTGACCAGTCTGATCTCTCTTCTATCCTCCCTCTCAGCCCTTGTCTCCGTCTTCTCTTTTGTCTTGTAGGGCCAGATAGCTTTCTTTACCCCTTAACCTGTATGTCTTATTTCCTAGTGGTAGGAACATTACAGTTGATCCTAACACTTTGAGTTCCAACTTCTTTAGCTCCCTCCCTCTCCACCCCTTCCCTTTGGAAGACAAGCAATTAAATATAGGCCAAATCTGTGTAGTTTTGCAAATGACTTCCATACTGGTTGTGTTGTATAGGACGAACTATATTTCCCTCCATCTTATCCTTTCCCCCATTACTTCTATTCTCTTATGATTCTTTCCCTCCCCATGCGTGTCGACCTCGGATTGCATTCTCCTCCCCATGCCCTCCCCTCTATCCTCCCCCCCACCCAGCTTCTGCCCTTGTCCCCCACTCTCCTGTATTGTGAGATAGGTTTTCCTATCAAAATGAGTGTGCATTTTATTCTTTCTTTTAGTGGGATGTGATGAGAGTAGACCTCATGCTTTTCTCTCGCCTCCCCTCTTTATCCCTCCACTAATAAGTCTTTTGCTTGCCTCTTTTATGAGAGATAATTTGCCCCATTCAATTTCTCCCTTTCTCCTCCCAATATTTCTCTCTCACTGCTTGATTTCATTTTTTTTTAAGATATGATCCCATCCTCTACAATTCACTCTGTGCACTCTGTCTCTATGTATGTGTGCGTGTGTGCATGTGTATGTGTGTATTCCCACCCAGTACCCAGATACTGAAATGTTTCAGGAGTTACAAATATTGTCTTTCCATGTAGGAATGTAAACAGTTCAACTTTAGTAAGTCCCTTATGACTTCTCTTTGCTGTTCACCTTTTCATGGTTCTCTTCATTCTTGTGTTTGAAAGTCAAATTTCCTTTTCAGCTCTGGTCTTTTCATCAAGAAAATTTGAAAATCCTCTATTTCATTGAAAGACCATTTTTTCTCCTGAAGTATTATACTCAGTTTTGCTGGGTAGGTGATTCTTGGTTTTAGTCCTAGTTCCTTTCACTTCTGGAATATCCTATTCCATTCCCTTCGATCCCTTAATGTAGAGGGTCCTAGATCTTGTGTTATCCTGATTGTATTTCCACAGTACTTGAATTGTTTCTTTCTAGCTGCTTGCAATATTTTCTCTTTCACCTGGGAATTCTGGAATTTGGCCACAATGTTCCTTGGAGTTTCTCTTTTTGGATCTCTTTCAAGCGCTGTTCTGTGGATTTCTTGAATATTTATTTTGCCCTCTGGTTCTAGAATCTCAGGGCAGTTTTCCTTGATTATTTCATGGAAGATGATGTCTAGGCTCTGCTTTTGATCAAGGGTTTCAGGTAGTCCCAGAATTTTTACATTGTCTCTCCTGAATCTATTTTCCACGTCAGTTGTTTTTCCAATAAGATATTTCACATTATCTTCCATTTTTCCATTCTTTTGGGCTTGTGTTGTGATATCTTGCTTTCTCACAAAGTCCTTGGCCTCCATCTGTGCCATTTTAGTTTTGAAAGAACTATTTTCTTCATTGAGCTTTTGAATCTCCTTTTCCATTTGGCTAATTCTGCTTTTGAAAGCATTCTTCTCCTCATTGGCTTTTTGAACCTCTTTTGCCAATTGAGTTAGGCTAGTTTTCAAGGTGTTAATTTCTTCAACATTTTTTTGGTTCTCCTTTAGCAGTGAGCTGATCTGCTGTTCATGCTTTGACTTCATGTCTCTCATTTCTCTTCCCAGTTTTTCCTCCACCTCTCTAACTTGATTTTCAAAATTCTTTTTGAGCTCTTCCATGGCCTGAGTCCATTGGGTGGGCTGGGACACAGAAACCTTGATTTCTGTGTCTTTGCCTGATGGTAAGTATTGTTCTTCCTCATCAGAAAGGAAGGGAGGAAATGTCTGTTCTCCAAGAAAGTAGCCTTCACTAGTTTTATTTCTTTTCCCTTTTTTGGGCATTCTCCCCAGCCAGTGACTTGACCTCTGAATATTCTCCTCACACCCACCTCGCCTCCTGGTTCTCCCAGCCAGCGTTTGGAGACTGAGATTCAAATGCTGCTTCCCGCCTTAGGGCTTTTGGCAGGGACAGGGCTGCTATTCAGTGTGAGAATTAAGTTCAGGTGATGAGGTTGGGGCAGGGCCGCCTCTCAGGCTCAGTTCCCTCAGGGGGTTTATGTACAGACCTTCCACAATGGATCCAGGCTCCCGCCCGCTTGGGGAGCCCCTGTCTGCAGCCGCCTCTCAGCTTCTATCTCCCGGGGGGAGGGGGCCGAGCCATGGGAGCATCCCACTCCCCTCTCGACCCCCCAAAGAAACTCTCTCACCGACCCCCATCACCTGTGGGTGGACGGGCTTGTGCTGCCGCTGGATATCCCGTCCCTGAAGCCTGCTCGGATCTGTACCTCTCGGAGCCGCAGCTGCCGCAGGTCTGGCCTGGGCTCCACTTCTGCAGCGTGACGGACCTTTTGCGAGATGTTTGCAGGTCTCTCTGTGGGTGGAGGGACCCGTGTGGCTGCGGTAGATCCCGTCCCCGTAGCCTGCTCGTATCTTTTCCTCACGGTGTCGTGGCCGCTGCAGGGCTGCCCTCTGCTCCCAGTCCCGGCGCCCAGTCTGCAGCTGGATGGACCTCCCGCGAGAGGTTTGCAGGTCTCTCCGGAAGAGAAATCTCCCTCGCTCCAATATTCCATGGCCTCTGGGTGCAGAATTCTCCGTGAGTTGGTCCCCTCTAGCCGTTCTGTGGGTTGTGGGTTGGGAGCTATGTGTATGTGCGTCTTTCTACTCTGCCATCTTGGCTCCGCCCCTCCAAACACTTTTTTACACAAACAAAAGAAGATGTAAATAAATGAAGAAACATTAATTGTTCATAGGTAATCTGAACCAATATATTTTTTTAAAAATGATAATGTTATTTATAATTTGTCTATTTATTTGAATATTGATAAAATTACCAAAATTACTTTAAAGAGATTAAAGAGGTCAAAAAATATCAAGAAAAAATCAATTATAAAGGAGAATGAGGAGCCCCAATAATTACCTCATAATGTATTACAAAGTGGTAATCATCTTAACAATTTGTTGGAAATAAAGAAACAGAGTGTTTGATCAGTGGAACATATAAGGTACACAATACAAGGAAGGAAATAAAAACAGCAACTTTATGTTTGATAAACGAAACATCCCAGCTGTTAGGGCAAGAACCTATCATTTCGTTAAATTGTTTGAAAAACTAGAAAATAGTCTGGCAGCTATGCATAGACCTGTTTACATATCACGATATATATATATATATATATATATATATATATATATATATATATATATATATATATATATATATATATATATATATATATATATATATATATGTGTGTGTGTGTATATATATATGTATATATATATGTATATATACATATATGTATATATATGTGTGTGTGTGTATATATATGTGTATATATATACACACACAAACATACACACATATATATACATCCTATATGTGTACTATATATATGTGTATACATATATATACATATATACACATACATCAAGATAAGTTCAAAATGTGTATATGATTTGGACATAAAATATAATAGAATTAGCAAATTAAAAGATCATCGAATTTACCAATCAGATCTGTCACTAGGGAAAGTTTTCATTAATAAAAACACATGTGAACTGACACAAGATGAAGTGAGTAGAACCAGAAAAATCTTCACAGTAATAACAATATTGTAAATATAATCAAATGGAAAAGATTTATTAACTGTGATCATAGTAAGATAGTAAAATACTCCTAAGAACTCATTATGTAAAATGGTACTGACCTGAAAATTGATAACTGATGGACTCAGAATTCAGCTCGAAGCATTTTCACACCTTTTAAAATTATATGTCTAGTGTGGGAAATATATTTTCCATGACTTCATATGATTAAAGAGTATAGTATTCCTTACCTTCTCAATGGATAGCAGAGGGGGGTTTAAGAAAACAGAAAATATGGAATAGAAAATAAACTTATTTTTTAAGAGGGCAGTTGAAGAGAGATGACCAGAAGTTAGCCATCATGATGTCAAAATGTTATCACTCTATAGCGGTTGAAAAAACTCAAGATGTTTAGCTTATAGAAAAGAAGCCTTGGAGGTAATAAGTTGGTATTTTAGCTGTCTATGAGTGTCTGAAGTATTATTGTACTGTAGAGGGTACAAATGTATTTCCTTTGATCTGTAGGAACAGAATGAACAATACTGAATAGAAGCTGGCAAGAAAAAATTCAGGCTGGATGTAAAGAAAAATTTCCTCACTGTCAGAGGTATCTGAAAGTGGAATCGTTTGCATAAGCTTTGCTCTCCAGTGATAATAAAGGAAATAAGAGTTGTTGGTTGTGTTGCGGGTAGCAAAAGGACAAATAATTTCTAAGATTCCTGAAAGCTTTAACATTCTGTGATTCTACAGAAAATCTTCATTCTTCCCAGGAACTAAGGACTTTAAACTTTATTTTGTATGTATATTTTAAAATTTTTTGAGTAGGAGAGGGGAAATGTAAAACTTACAGTCAAAATTAATTTTTTTTTTCCTTAAGAGGGAAGGTTATAAAAGAGTGAAATTAATTGAAGGAAGATCAATTGAAAGTATAGTGCAACAATTCAGGAATGAAGTGATAAGGTTTTTAAATAACATGATTCAAATGGAAAGTACGTGAGATAGCTAAAAGACCTTGTACAAGAAGATCAAATAACTTGTAGCTTGGGGAATAATGGATGTAGGCCACAAGACAGCAATATGTGGAAATAGATGATTCAGAAGAGCAATCTAATATGGGGGGAGAAATTTTGCATCTCGACCTACTGAGTTTTAGGTTATGGTGTGATTGCCAGCATCAAATACTGAGATGCTATATTATCTAGCAAATCTAAAATAATTTCCAATTCTGCACTTGACAGTAAATAATATTTTTGATCTTGTCATGGATAGATAATCTAAGAGTATAACTTGAATGTATCTACAGAGTGAGTGTCTGAATTATGTTGACGTGTACGAATAGTCCTCTCTCCAGTGAAGTCTCGTGACTGGTTTAGCAATATGAATAGGTGAGAAGAAAGATTATATATGTATGTAAAGGTAAGGGAAGTACCTAAGGGGCTTATAACTGGGAATTTTCATATAATAGTGTTCTTAATTCTTTCCAATTGAAGTCCACTTTTAAGTGTGCATACAACATACATAAGCAATGTTTGTGTTGAATGACTATGAAGCTAGATAGGAGGGTCATTGGTGGCCCTTACCATTCATCATTGACATTAGTATTAAATGAGCCATGAGTTAGAACTACAGGATAATCAGGGACATCAGATTTTTTAAATTTCATGTGTCTTTGATTATGAATCATAAAATATGTCAATATATATAAGTATGCACATGGAAACTGATCAAAATTATGTACTATAAGAAAACACAGACACTAATTTTACTACTGTGTATATATATGTGTATATGTATGTATGTACGTATGTATGTATGTATGTATGTATGTATGTATGTATGTATGTATGTGGTGTTCTTTTGAATACGAAAAAATTTTGCAGATTGCCTGCTCCAGCCATCTCACTTTAGAAATGAGGAAATGGAGGTGTCTGTAGGCTAACTGATTTGCACAAGAAATAAGAAGAATTAATGACAGAACCATAATCTAAGCCATCCAGGTATTCCAATTACTGGGCCAATGCTGTTTCCATTATGTCACAAATGGTTATGTGCCTTAACTGTCTTCTGACTTAATTTTCATCATCTTCAAACAAAAAAGATTCTTTTAGTTGTAATGCAATAACATGAAATAATGTTTTTAAATGCAATCTGAAAATTATATATTAAATTTAAAATTATTATAAAAATTATAAAGCACCATAGAAATACAACATATTTTTATTAATATAAATATACATGATTTGAAATATGTAGTTAAATTTCCAATAGATAGACTTTAAGATTATCATGATTTTTAGCTTAATGCATGTGGATCAACACCAGTTAATGTGGGAACCAGTGAATGATTCCTATCTTCCCAGTTTCATTGAACAATAAGAAGTACCCTAGGCTTGGCTACGCCACTAAATTTTATGTTTTACATAAGATCTGCTTAAAATGCTATTTCTGTTTTTTGTTTGTTTTTGCTTGCTTCCTTGTTTGTGTTTGCACTTCTTTTAAAAGAAGATTAAGATATGAAGTGATTACTCTCAGGAGAGTAGTAAGATACTGGACTGATTTCCCAAGGTGAATTATTTTAAAAGTCATGCAGGAAGTTTTTTGTTTCTTTTTGTTTGTTTTATTTTTTTAATTGTATCCTAAAGACAATAGAATATATATTATATATATATATATGCATATATATGTATGTATGTATATATATATATATATATGTATATAAATGAGGTTAATGCAATGTCTAGCATATAGTATACATTATATAAATGTTAACCATAATCATCACAATGGTACCATAGTGCCATAGTCATATTGTGTTTTGGTAGCTATATAGAAGATGGATAAGAGAGGGGGAAAATCAAAGACAAGAAGACTAGTTTGGTGGCTACTTTAATAGACCGGACAAGACTAGAGGTAATGAGAGCCTACATTTGAGCCAAGGAGATAGGAGGGGAAAGGAAATGAAAAGGACATGAGATTGAGTGTCATGCTAGAATCCATAAGATTTAGCAACTAGTTGAATGTATAAATTGAGTTAAAATGAAGAATAGGGAATGATCTTGATGGAAAACCTAGATACTATAAACATATTAGTGTCTTTTCTGGAATGGATAGCATAGAAATAATTGGTAAACACATGGGAGTAGATAAGATCGTAGAAGAAACAGCGCAAAAAAGAAAAATATTGGAATATCTCCATGCAGAGGGTTGGTGACCCTATAAGAAAGATATCGAAAAAACGGCAAGCTGGAAGAGGAAAACAAAATAAATTAAGAAATAAGGGCATAATGTAAAACCAATAGAGAAAACTTTATCTTGAGGCAAATATTCAAGAGTGTAAAATGTTCTTCAACCTTGAGGCCACATGTGGCCCTGTAAGTCCTCAAGTAAAACCCTTTGACTGAATCCAAACTTCACAGAACAAATTCCCTTAATAAAAGGATTTGTTCTGAAAAAATTTGGACTCAGTCGAAAGGTTGCATCCAAACATCTGGAAGACCACTTGTGGCCTTGAGCCACACGTTCCCCACCCCTGAATGTATCAAGAAGACTGAGAGCCAGGATCTGAGCCCTTTTAGAAAGGATAAAGGTCCTTTGGTGAACTTTAGATCCTTATACCAATATCTGGGTAAGTGACATATATGTAAAGAGTATAGCTCAAAGGAGGTGAGGTCCCTAGTTGAGAGTATGAGAGGAAGGATCCTAAAGCTAGAGTGAGGAAGAACAAACGTGCCTACTGATTCTCCTGGCTCATTGAGTAGGGTGATTCTGTATGAGGAAGTGCAAGTAATATTAGATCAGGTGACCAGAAGTCCTTTCTCTTAGGGGAAAACTTAGGTTTTAATGATTTGAAATAATCAGAAAGAGCACAAGAATAAGATATTTAACCAGAAGTCCAGTCCATTTATTTATTTTGTTTTATTTTTAATGTACAACCATCAAATGGATATTTACATGTGGAATAAAAGAAGATGAAGGAGAACTGGGCAGGAACACAGAAAGATTAAGACTTAGCAGGGGGTGGAAAGCAGTCATCAAGGAAAGAACTTCTCATTGTTCAACCTTCTCAAAGTCCTGAATCAGAGTTACAGTTAGTACAGTTAAAAATAGTATATTTTCACGTCATTCACAGTGGCAACTGCATTGCTCTTTTAGTTATCATTTAGTGAGAAAAGGTGTGTCAGGGCTGGGCATTAAGTGGGAGAGATGTATACATCCTTTTGAAGAGAAAATGATAAATCCCTAGTCCTCCCTGATATTCAAAAGCAGATGTGATTGGTACAGAGATGGAAATGAATCCTGTGACTAGCTCTCCAGTCATCCATCATTCAGACTGCTTTTGTTGCAAGACTCCATCCTATTTGCTTTTTATACAATTTGTATTCAATTACTGTTCAAAATACTCATTCTTAACTTCTGGGGCCATGGGTTGAGGGTTGGGGTGAGGGCTAGGGAAAAGAAAACAAAGGACTTGAAAAATTTAACACACTGTGTAACTACTTGAGCAGACTCCTGGAATATTTGTCCATGGAAAAGATATCTCTTACAGATTTCATTTTCACTGATGAATCAGTATGAATGAAAATACGAGGAATTCAGGTGAATGTATTATTTTTCTCTAGTATGATCAGTTGGTAATTGTGATTCCATTATTATTATTTTTCCTAATGAACAACTTCAACAGCGTTATAGCAGTTAGGTGGATGTTATGTACATTCCAATGTTTATGCTGTTCAAATACTAAAACGAAATATTCTGACATGGACTTTTTTTTCTTAAATAGCCATTAAAAGCAGTTTAATTAAGAAGAGAACCAGAAAGTAAAACACAAACCATCAGAATGCTGTATATTAATTTAACGAAAATTGGTTTTTTTCAGCATTTTAGTAATAAAACACAATATACATCTACATTAATATTAAACACGCAGAATTTACAGTCTGATTCAAAAGAATTTTCTTTCTTTTTCAAAAATATGTCTGCTGAAATATCAAGTTTGCTATGTGTACATGCACATATATACATACATGTGCAATTACAAACGTGTATCCATACATATATACATGTGTATATATTTCAGCCTTTCGAAATTAAAGTCTGCAATTTCATTTCAACATACCTTTTGGTTTCTGTAATATGTCCAGAACTTAACCAAGAAACTGCCCAAATTTCTGCTTAGTCTTTTTAGTCTGTACATTTAAATATATTTAACTCAAATATTTTCAGTGAAATATAGGTACCCCCCACTCACACACTATTCTATCCAGCTTAAAAACTATTCTTCCTGATCCTTCTTTCTTGTTTCCAGAGGGCACAATAAACTCATACTTTCCCTCCTTCTGGTGGATGGACAAATTCTTTATGAAATAAAACATGGAAGATTTTCTTTAAGAATATTCTTGACATTTCACACTGTTTTATTTCCTATTTATAATCAGATGCCAAGTCATGTTATTGATTCTACAGCCTTTTTCACATCCATTCTCTTCTCTCTACTAAGATGCCTTGCACTCTTGCTTCAGTCCTCATGAGGTCTCACCTAGAGTATGGTTATTCCTTCTTGATTGGCCTCCTTGCTTTTAAACATTTTTTCTCTCCAATTTACCCAGAGCACAGCTACCAAATTGAAATTTCTGAAATAAAGATACGATCATATCTGTATTCTACTCAAAAGTATTTAATGGCTTCCTATTGCCTCTTGGATAAAATGTAAAATCATTGACCTGGAATTTAAAATGTTACATAATTTGTCTCACATGTATCTTTTCAGTCTCCTTTTCATATTATCCCCCTTCACACACTTCGATCTCTAATCAAAGAAGACTTGACGTAAAATTTCATGTGTCTTTGCCTAGGAAGTAGCCAGTTTCCCCCTTAAAAACTATGTCTAAAATACACTTACTTCTTTCTGCTTTCTCTCTGCTGCTTGTAATCCTTAGTTTCTCTCATAGCACAGCTCAGGTACTATGTCAGACAAGAGTTCTTTTTTTGTGGTCTGTCAGGTTATTGTTTTTCTGATCTTTCTCATATTGCTTTGTACAACTTTGGGTCTACTGTACATTTATTCATCTGGACACATAAATTATACCACTGTAGTCGGATTTGAGATCAATATAATCAGCTGAAGAGGGAATGTTTTCACTTCTCCCTTCTCTTATGCCTAACATTTAGTAGAGCATAAGGTACACAATACATACTTTGTAAACAGTTAACATACACACATATCAATTGCGAATATGTATACAAATATGATTCCATGGGGATATATATTTAGATATATGTAGAAGTGTAAGTCGTGTACATGGGTACATACATTTGCACATATTTGTATATTCCATACACATACAAGCATGTATATTTACATAAGCACACTAACATTATATCATTTTGAATCATATAACATATTATAATAAATATATTACCACTATAAAATATGATATCATAGTGCAAAATTACATTTTACTAATTGCATTATGTTACATTACATATTACATCTTCCTAGTACATATATGAACTAAGTGTTAAATACTGTTTCTTGAACTATAGGGAAGAGTTAGATATATATGTGTATGCATATATGTATGTAAACACCTGTGTGGATAAATGTATACATGCACATGTGTGTATATAATTCTATTTCCTTTTAAGTAAAGTGTTCTCTGTTTCTAGTACCATTATTGTAAATACATTTAATATACTATTTTCATGGTATTTTCTTTGTATATCTGTATTAATTCAATTATCTTTAGAATTTTTTAAAATGAAATTTAATAGTAAATATTCCAAGAACACATAAATTTATAAGTCCTTAGTCAAAATCTTTACTCTAGTGTTTTTTTGTCTTGTATGTATTGTAGAATACAATCAAGAGAATAAAAAACACACTGGATTTCTGGACTGACAGATATTAAAAGTTTAATGTCATTGTGTGAAGGGATATACTTCAGAGCACCAAGATATCTGCACTTGATACTGTAATGTTTAATATTTTTGTAAATGATTTAGACAAAAATGTAGATGGCATACTCAATGCATTTGTCAATTACACAAAATTGTGAAAGATACCTAAAGATATTAAATGACAAAATTAAGATCCCAACAGTTTTATGACAGTATAGAACATTGAGTAAAATACAATAAGAACTTCATTAGTCATAAATATGAACTCTTGCAATTAGCTATGAAACAACCAACGTACAAGTATAAGATAAGGGACAAATATGTACACCTCATTAAATAAACTAATAGGACTAAAAGCTGGTCTTTAAAAAGAGAAAAAAAATATAATTTTGTTCGTGTGTTTTTGAGGATTTATAATTGAAAATAAAGAGCATAGAAAATTCCTAGCAAAGAAGAATTTTTAAGAAGTAATTTAAAATTTAACATAACTTAGTTTGCTCAATTAATTGTTAGTTAAATAGAAACTTAAAGAAAATCAATAATGAGATACCCAAAGTGCCCAAAATGTTATAACTTAGAGATAAACAATTCAGGGTAAGAAAGTAAAAACGAACTTAAGTCGTAAAAGAACTCCAAAAGGGGGATTAACAAAACAAACAACAAAATAATGTCTCTGAACCAAAGAACTTGAACAGACAAATTTATAGATGAGTTTAAACACTTTGAGACTAGGTAACAATAGATAGCCTTTGGGGTGTTAGTTGATTTTTTGATCAATATGAGTCAGCAGCCTGATGTAGAAGACAAAAAAAAAAAAATCTAGAGAAAATAAGTAGCATTATCACAAGCGGAGTTTCCAAGATTAGATACAATTATGATAATAATGCACACTACGATCCTGACGTTTTCTCTCAAAAATGTTGCTAATTTCTGGGTCCCACGTTTTAAAAGTGCTACTTATAGACTGAAGAGTGTGAGAAGGACTATCAAGAAACTGACTAGATGTATGCCAATAAACTGGACAATCTAAATGAGATATACAATTATTTTAAAAAATATATAAGTTGCCCAGATTAATAGAAGAGGATGTTGAATACTTAAATAACCCCATCTCGGAAAACGACATTTGAACTAGTAATCAATGTACTCCCTAGGAAAAAGTCTCAGGCCCGGATGGATTTAAAAGTGAATTCTATCAAACATTTAAAGAACAGTTAATTCCAATACTATACAGATCATTTGGGAAAATTAGGGAAAAAGGAATCCTATCCAATTCTTTTTATGATACAAATATGGTTTTAATACCTAAACCAGGAAGAAACAAAACAGAGAAAGAAATTTAGAGACCAATATTTCCAATGAATACAGATGCAAAAAAATTTAAATAAGATATTACCAAAAAGAACACAGCAACTTAGCATGAGAATAGTAAATTATGATCAGGTAGAATTTATACCAAGAATGTAGTGTTTGTTCAATATTAGGAAAACTATTAGTATTATTGATCATATCACCAACAAAACTAACAGCAACCACTTGATTATCTAAATAGATGTAAGGAAAGCTTCTGGAAAAATACAACCCCCATTCCTATTGAAAACGCTGGAAATCATAGGAATAAATGGAAGTTTCCATAAAATAATAAGCAGTATCTATCTAAAACAATTAGCAAGCATTGTATGTAATGGGGATAAGCTAGATGCATTTTCCATAAAATCGGGGTGAAAGAAGGATGTCCATTATCACAATTATTATTCAATATGATAGTAGAAATGTTAGCTGTAGCAATAGAAGAAAAAGCAATTGAAGCAATTAGAATAGGCAAAGAAGGAATTAAGTTATCGCTCCTTGCAGACGATATGATGACATACTTAGAGAATCCCAGAAAATCAAGTGAAAAACTGCTTAAAACAATGAACAATTTTGGCAAAGTTACAGGTTGCCAAATAAACCCACAAACATGTTCTGCATTTCTATATAATATTTATATTCATATACAGTATATAATTATATATCCATATATTTATATAATATATGGATATATATTATATATGTAAATATTAATTATATTTATGGAGTATGGAAGAATTTTTGACTAAATAAGAGATAGAAAACATTACGAGGTGAAAAATGAATAATTTTTATTACATTAAATTGAAAAGCTTTTGCACAACCAAATCCAATGCAACCAAGATTAGGAGGGAAGCAGAAAACTGGAAAAGAATTTTTGCAGCTAGTGTTTGTGATTAAGGTCTCATTTCTAATATATATGGAGAACTGAGTCGAATGTACAAGAATACAAGTCATTTCCTAGTTGACAAATGGTCAAAGGATATGAACAGACAGTTTTCAGAGGAAGAAATTAAAGCTATCTATAGTCACATGAGGAAATGCTCTAAATCACTATTGATTATTGAGATGCAAATCAAAACAACTCTGAGGTATTACATCACACCTTATTGGTTAACATGACAAAACAGGAACATGATAAATACTGGAGAAGATGTGGGAAAGTTGGACTACTAATTCACTGTTGGTGGAGTTGTGAACTGATCCAACCATTCTGGAGAGCAATTTGAAACTATACCCAATGGGTTACAAAAATATTATATCCTTTGACCCAGCAATATCGCTTCTAGGACTGTATTCCCAAGAGATCATAAAAATGGGAAAGGGTCCCACATGTAAAAACATATTTATAGCAACTCTTTTTGTGGTGGCCGTAAACCAGAAATCAAGGAGATACCTGCCGATTGGGGAATGGCTAAATACATCTTTTTATATGAATGTAATGGAATACTATTGTGCTGTAAGAAATGGTGAATAGAAAGACTTCAGAGGGACCTTGAAAGACAACAACCACAGTGTGTGAGGAATTTTTCTGGCAGAGTTAGTAAGACTTAGTAAGGAAGGACTTAAATAATTCTCAGTGGTCTTAAGGCAAAATTCCTTCCACATCCACGCAAATAACTATGGAATTGGATTGCAGAATGAAGGAGATCATTTTCTTTTGTACTACGTATTGGTTTGTTTTATGATATTTTCCCATTCATTTTAATTCTTTTATGCAACATGACTAAAGTGAAATTTCATTTAATAGGAGTATATATGTAGAACCTTTATAAAACTGTATGCTCTCTCAGGGAGAGAGTGGGAAGGTAGGGGGGAAGGAGGGAGGGCGATCAAAAATCTGAGATATATGCAAGTGATTGTAAAACACTGAAAATGAACAAATAAATGAATAAAAATAAAAACTCAAAAAAAATCCAAAAACAATTAGAGCTAAAAACAAATGTAGTGGAGCACATAAAGAGGTGTTAACTGATACCTCTTTGAAGATCTTCAAGGAGAGCATAAATGACCTTTTGTTGGGTAATCTCTAAGGAGAAATATTTTCATATATGTGTTGGACTAGATAGTCAGTGATATTCCTTCTATCATTTAAATTATCTGAAGAAAAATATATTTGGTTATGTATATGTTTGTAAGATCCTTGAAGGTAGAAACTGTCTTTTGCATGCCTTGTATCCCCATTCCTGAGTGTAGTCTCTAGCCCGTAGTAAGCACTTAAAATATTAATTTATTGATTATATATAAATAGGTATACCTGTGTCATCTGTCCTGAAATGCTAAGTATTATTTCACACTACCATCATTTATTTTGCTTTGTTCATGAATGAATTTATGCCTCTTCCAACGTAATCAATAGAGAAAGCTCTTGATTTCCTTGCTTCTCTGATATTCACTAAAAATCTATTTGACCTTCAAGTGAGATGACCCAAGTTATTTCCTGAAATAACCTCTGAGGTCTCAATTTGGAGAATTTTCCTGTAATTGATAGTAGATTTTGAAAGCCAAAACTCGATATCATTAATTAATTGGGAACTACAAGTAATCTATGCATTCATTTTTTATTGAGAATTCATGTGATTTCATTTCATTACATGAAAACTTATAAGAGAAATAACAAAATAATGTCATCTGTGTTGAAAAATGGACTATTCACGTAGTCACTCTGAAATTATATGTGTCTTCATACACAGAGCAAAAAACTCATTGGCATCCATCAAAAAAATCCAGATATCTGCAGGATATTGAGTAGAACACTTATAAAGTGTTAATGGGAAGACATGGATAAGGGCCATGAGAGTGTGTGCCTGGGTTTCAATCTCAACATTTTAAGGGAAGGCTAATATTAAGAGAATATATATTCATCATATTGAGACAATTAGGTGGCATAGTGAAAAGAATTTTGGGATATGGATTCCAAACCCACCTCAGATATTTATTAGGAATGTCATCTTGTGCAAGATATATAACCTTTTTGGGCTTAAGTTTCCTCATCTATAATATGACAGAGCTGGGTGCAGTCACTAAAATCTTTCTGTCTCTAAATATTTGACTATATATGCAAATTAAATATTTGTGATTATGTGAAATATATATATTTGAATGTTACTAATAAGAAAGAGTACCTTATATTTGCTTTATTATCATGAAGGCTAAGCACTTCTGGAATATGCTGGGGAAGAATTTTTGTCATTCCTTAAAGACAGAGGACACATTAATTTGTTTAACTCCTATTTTACGTAATAGAGTATCAGAACAATACGCATCCAAAATCTGACAATTGCTTTTAGTGAGCAGAGTTTAAAATGCAAATTGTAAGGTTTTTGCCTTTATCTTTTTTACTTGTCTTATTTCATATTATCATAAAAAATAGGACAGATTTTTCACGGGTCCTTGTGCATAAATTGTTCTATTTCTTATTCTGCAGTTGTGGCAAGGAAAGAATATTATTTATCTTCTCTTGCTATGGATATAGTCAAAAAGTACTATTCAATTCATATTGATGTCTTAAAACTGACTCCTTTCCTATCGCTGAATATTTCATTCCTATAACAAGAGATCCTGGAAATACTGTAAAATAAATTTGTTCCTCTCAGGCCTTAGGTGATTATCTTTCAAACTTTGGAGGTGATAGAACTAGGGAAAATACATAGGATTAATAAAATAGCAGTTTTAACAAAAGAGTTCCAAGTGGTTGCAAAATGTAATTCATGCTAAGTCTTTGTTGAAAAATCCTTTCTAGTAATTGTTTTGGGGCTGGAAACCATTGGATAAATTAAAAACCTACAAACTTTGTTGTTTTACTCAAAAAAATAAACAAATAAAACCCCTTCTCTCCATTATTTGTCATTTTCTTACTACTCATGCTAAAGGTATACTTTGATTGCAAATTTCAGTCATTTCTGGGACTAATGTAGACATATCTATGGTTGCTAGTACAAGTGGTTCTGACTACTTTATAGCACTCATGAAAACTAGAACTCACCCTTTGGCCCAGAACATAACATGTTTTTCATGGAAAAAATTGAATTCTGTCAGTGGACTGAGCTGGAATAAAACGTTGGGTGAGTATCAATAGAAAAATCAATAAATTCATAAAACTTTATAACAACCATTTTAATTTTGATATTAAGAGAAAACGACCATTTTGTGAACACTATATATACTTCCCTAGGGAGTGGCTATGGTAGACAGCAATAAATTAGATCTGCTAGCATACTAGTATTTTCATAAACATTATTGTTTGCTAGGTTCCACACTGTTAACTTGACAGTTTCCCAAATGGTATATTCTTAAACAAATAGAAAAGATAGATTTTAGAAGCTTTACTTAGTTGAACTGAGAAGATATGTAAAAAGAGATGGAGTTAGGAGAAACTCTGTATGTGAAACTTGGGTAGTGAAGGGGGGCTTGATAGGTATAATCCACGTCAATTAGTTTTGTAACAATTTTGAGAACACAAGATATGTGCATGATGATTCAGTTCCATAATTCAGCATACTTTTAATATAACCTGTGCTCTCAAAGTGTTCCCCATATCCTGAAAAGAGTACAAGTATACAAATTTGTATTTTATAAGGTAATACATATCAAATATCTAATAGAGGATTTTAGATTCATTGGAAAAATAGTTAAATAGTGAGTTAATATTCATTAAGACAAAGACATCAGCGCTGGATAAGACAAGGCATTTGTTCAGGTTATTAAAATCCAAGGGTAGGTTAGGGGAAAAAATTTGGGCAGGACAAGGTGTTAGTACTTTATGCTCCTCACTAGTACTTTTAGATCTCTATTTTGTCACAACGCAGTAAATTGACTTCCTTTCAAGTTTAGCTCATTTATATATAACTACCTGCTCAGATTCCTTCATGCTATCACCTACTTAGCTCTAGGATAAAATTTCTCTTTTTTTTCAGTATTTTCTTTTCTTACTCGCTTTTTCTTCTTCTTCTATCCTCATACGTGGTGATTTTAGGACTCACGATGGTGATGTTTTGAATATCCTCATTTATGCATTAATTAAATTCTTTAAGGGAAAGAATTACCTAATGAAATTCCGCAAATTCCATGATGGAAATGTCTGTTCTATTTCACCCATTCTTATCTTGATCTTCCACATCCCTAACTGCTCCATGTTTATGATAATAAATTATGAATTGTCCATTTTTGATTACAGAGTCCTGACCTTCCAACACGCTTTTTGTCTTTATATCATTGTCTTCACTTCTGATCTCCCCGTTATCCCATGATCTTTTAACCTGTCTTTACTGCTCTTGCTTTACTTTTCCTTGCTTCACCTTCTTAATCATATACCAATTCAACTTTTCCCAGTACTTTTCTTGAATTTTTTTCCCCTTTCCCTTATATTCCTTTCCTTTGGCAACTTATGACTTGCAGTTCCTAAGCTCTAGATAACTCCCACTATCATCTTCTCTCCTTTCACATGAGAGTCATTGATCCTTATTGAGAGAAATAATGAAATAGTTCTCATGGGAGTCATTACTAATGTGTTTCAAGAGGAGATTCCAAATCTTTGCTGTACAATACATACAAGATTTTTCCCTCCCTTATCTTTATCTTATTTCTCAGTTGACGATCTTGCCTCCTACTTAACTTTGGAAGTTGAGGTTTCCATGAATTTCTTCATCTCTCTTATTCCATAAAAATCCCTTTATGTATTTGACATTTATCCCTTGCTTTATTCTCATGTGCGAGAAAAAAATTGACCCTGCATTCTTTCATTCATGGTAAATCAATTTAATTTTCCTTTTGTTGCCCTTATTTCCTTGTATCGTCTATAGACTTAACTCCTTTTGTTCTTCAAAGTAACCCTCTCTACTGGTTAGTTACATACTACATGCAATCATGGTCAGATTTCTAACATCCTGGAAGAAAAAAAAAAAAAACAGAACTTGTTTTGACCCAGTCATCTCTTCAAGTAATTATCATATCACTTTTCCCTTTTGCTGTAAAACTCCTAGAAAGAGTAATCTCTGTGCTGTACTTCTACTTCTTCACTTCTTACTCCCTTTTCAGTTCTTTGCAAACTGGGTTCTCTCTGTACCAACCTCACTGAAATTGATTTCTGAAGAGTAACTGATAGTGTCTTACTGATACAGTGGACATTTTCAGTCTTTTCAGTCAACTTTCTCTAATCTTGGACACTGTTGACCAACCCATTCTGAATGCTTTCCTACTTTATGTTTCGTGATGATGTTCTTTGTTGTTTCTGCTTCTTTCTACCTGTACATTCTCAATGTCCTTTCAGATTTTATCATTCATAGGCACTGCTCATTTTTTACTTGTTAACTCCGTGGTACTTCTTTTCTTCTTGATATACCTTAACTTTTAAAATCTAAGTATCTTCCATGTGTTTAATTATTATTTATATTCATGTAACACCAAATTTGTGTTTACTCTTCTCATTAGTGGCATACATTTGTGAGAGAATAAATAGAAACTTTTACATGGACAACATTTTGACATCACTTTTCTTACTATTCAGTTTCATTAAGTCGAATTGCTTTCAAATCATTGTGTGGTTTGGTTGACTTTTAAAGGTCAATGTGTGAGTCAAAGCTCATCACCTATAGTTGTATATACCCATAGAGTATGTTTAATCTGTAATAACCTTGGTTCTGAAACACATTTTATAAGTTACTTGGGGAGGCAGTAGAATTTTAGGAATTAAATATACAACGTACTTTAAAAGCTTTAAAGTGTTATAAAATGTAAAGAATTTTGTTTGTTTTTCTTATAAGCATTTTAATTCAAAAAAAGAAAATTAGGATGGGACCTTTAAATGATGACTCAACAGGATGAATTGGCTAGTAATAGAAGAGATTCCATTTACTAAGAAGCACTGGGAAACTCAACTGGCATAGAATACATTGAGAAGATCTGAGTATAACTAAATTACCTATATTAAAGCATTATTAAGCCATTAACAGGATGACAGAAGATCTTCTTCACAAGACCTTGGACAGGGCATGGGCATGATTATTCTGGGGTACGTCCAAGATATAATGAGGGCAAAGAACAATGCAGTGGGACTTCCAGATGTGTTTGAGTGATATGGAATGAAAAGCAAGGAAGGAGCCATGCCTAGTAGCAAGAGAGGGACATATATATTTCTAAATATAAGATCCAGTATTTCGAAGAAAAACTTGACTTTGACCTTCGTTTTGCTGAGCAATCTTATTTCCTATAACTTATAGCTACAGTTATGTGAGGGAAATCATCTAGACCTGTGATTTCACTAGCAAAGGTAATTGGTAAAGAAAGTTTCTCTGCCAGTGCAGATCATCAAGTCTTCTGCAACTTATAGTCTTACATAGGTGCTGATGACACTGAGATGCTAAATTACATTACTGTAACATATAGCCAATATTTAAAAGAGTAAAATTTGGACATAGATCTTTCTGACTCAGAGTCAAATTCTCTATCCACCACTCCATTGGGTTCTTGACTTTAAGTGCGCATGGGTAGGGGGTGAGAGGAAACATTTTTGGTAAACTCATGAAGCTTAAACACCTACTGAAAATTATACATTTATATTAATAAAATTAAGCATATAGGATTCATATTGTTTCCCCTCGCCTGTCCCTATTAAAGAAACTTCAGAGGTTTCTTATTGCCTTAAAAATATAAAAAATGATCTGTTTGATATGTAACTTCATAACCTGTCTCCCTCCTACCTATCCAGTCTTCTTATACCTTTCTCCCCACTAAATACTCTTCAATCCTTTGACACTAACCTAGTGACTGTTCCATGAACAGAACACTCCATCTCTTGAGTCTAGATATTTTCTCCTCCTGAACCCCATACCTGGAATGCTCTACCTCTGATTACTGCCCTTCCTGGTTTACTTTAACTCCTTACTAAAATCACACCTTCTAAATTAAGCCTTACACAACCCCTCTTAAATCCATGGCCTACTTTTTGTTAATTATTTCTATTTATCCTGTGTAGAATTTAATTTCTATTTATTTGTTTGCATTTTGTCTCTCCCAATAGATTTTAAATTCTATGAGATCAGGGACTGTCTTCTATTGTTGTTTGTATCTCCAGCACTTAGCACGGATCCTGGCACATAGCAGATGGCTAATAAATGTTTATTGATTAATTGATTGAATGGACTTAAGTTAATTAAGAACCCCTTCATTGGGAGGTGAGAGAAAAACATGAAGGTTACTCTCATAACATTCCACTAAAGGAAGGAATAAAATGCACACTCCTTTTGGTATGAAAACCTATCTTACAATACAGGAAAGTGAGGATAAGGGGTTAAGCAGGGTGGGGGGGATGATGGAAGGGAGGGCATGGGGAGGAGGGAGCAATTTGAGGTCAATACTCATGGGGAGGGACAGGATCAAAAGAGAGAACAGAAGTAATGGGGGACAGGATAGGATGGAGGGAAATATAAGTAGTTCTAACACAACACTACTATTATGGAAGTCATTGGCAAAACTACACAGATTTGGCCTATATTGAATTACTTGCCTTCCAAAGGGAAGGGGTGGGGAGGAAGGGAGGAAGAGAAGTTGGAACTCAAAGTTTTAGGAACAACTGTTGAGTACTGTTCTTGCCACTAGGAAATAAGAAATACAGGTAAAGGGCTAAAGGATGGAGACAAGGGCAAAAAGGGAAGAGAGGGCAGATTGGCAGACAGGGGCAATTAGAACGCTCGGTGTTTTGGGGTGGGGGGAGGGGACAAAAGGGGAGAAAATTTGGAACGTAAAATTTTGTGAAAATGAATGTTAAAAGTTAAATAAAGAAAGAAAGAAAGAAAGAAAAGAACCCCTTTATTACATGAGACTGTTCAGAAAGTGATATTTCTGAAGATGTGACTGTGTCATTACTCAGGTAACCCTTTTGGTTCCCTGCTACCCAGATGATCAAAGTTTCAAATATAACATTGTATTTGGCTTTTAAAAAGCCTTTATAACCTCACAACACACTTTGTGATCCAGTGATACTGATATTAATGCTTCGTTTCTTACAAATACTGTCTTTTCCAATGCTTGGTATATATCTTCATACCTGGAATTTTCTCCTCCCTTATCTCTCCTCTCTTGGATTTACCATTTTCCTTCAAGACTGAGCTAAAATCCTACATTTTCCAAGAAGACCCTCAATTCTGGAACCTTTCCTCTGACATCATCTCTAATTTCTCTCATATATATTTTGTTTATACATAGTTATTTTCATGTTGCCTTCCCCATGAGAACGTAAGCTCAATTAAGGCAGGGACTGTTTTTGCCTTTCTTTATATTTCTGGAACAAAACAGTGCTTAGAACAGAGTAGGCAATAAAATGTTTTTTAATTTGATTTCATGGGCCAATTCTTTTTAAAAGGGATATATACACATTGATATTTTGTCCACATTACTCTTTATCCCAGAAAACCATGAAAGGAAAAGTGTCCTATATAGGAAGGTATATCCTTCATTAAATTTTTAGCAAATAACTTGAAAGTCGGCTTCCCATTATCCCACATAATTCCTCCACACCCAAAGTATTTCATTTATCTTTGTTTTGAAACAGAAATTAAACCTGTCAGCAATGATTTTTCATGTTTTTTGACATTTGGTAGTAATTCAGCTGTTGAATAGTGATGTAGGAATGATTTAACATGTAGAATTATTGAACTTTAACAGGCCTAGTAGACAAGCTAACAGAGATGGATAAATAACTAAAAAAATATAAATAGTCCAGATTAATAGAAGAGAAAGTTAAATACTTAAATAACCCCATTTCAGAAAAAGAAATTCGATACATCATCATTTTTTTCCCTAGCAAAAGATCTCCAGACCAGATGGATTTGCAAGTTGATTCTATCAAACATTTAAAGAACAGTTAATTCCAATACTGTAATGGACCATTGGGGAAAATTGGTGAAATTCTTTTTAGGATTCAGATAGCATTCTGATACCAAAAACATGGAAGAACCAAAACAGAGAAAGAAAATTAGAGATGAATTTCTTTAACGAATTTGGGTGCAAAAAATTTAAATAAGATATCAACAAAAAGAACACAACAAGTTATCATGAGAATAATACGTGATGATCAGGAAGGGTTTACACCAGGAATGCAAGGCTGATTCAACATTAGGAAAACTATGAGTTATACTGATCATATCAACAACAAAACTAATAGAAACCATATTATTACATAATAGATAGAGAAAAAGCTTTCCACAAAAAACACCCACCCTCATTGAAAACACTGGAGACCACAGGAATAAATGGAGTTTTTCATAAAATAATAAGCAGTATCTACCTAAAACCATCAGCAAGCATTGTATGTATTGGGAATAAGATTGATTAATTTCCAATAAGAACAAGGGTGAAACTAGGATGTCCATTATCACCAATGTTATTCAATATGGTACTAGAAATGTTAGCATTAGCAATAAGAGAAGAAAAAGGAAATGAAGGAATTAGAATAGGCAAAGGAGAAATGAAGCTATCATTCTTTGGAGATGATATGATATACTTAGAGAATTCCTGAGAATCAAGTAAAAAAACTACTTGAAATAATGAACAACTCTGGCAAAGTTGCAGGTTACAAAATAAACCCACACAAGTCATCTGCATTTCTATAATTTAATAATATCTGATAAAGCTCAAAAGCCAGAGAAAGAAAGAGAAACCTCACTGAAAGCTACGGTAGACACTATAAAATATTTGGGAGTCTCCCTGCCAAAATAAATCCAGAGGCTACATGAACATAATTACAAAACAATTTTCCCACAAATAAAGCCAGATCTAAGTAAGCAGGAAATCATTAGTTGCTCATAGGTTGGACGAGCAAACGTAATAAAAAATGAAAATCCTACGTAAAATAATTTAGTTATTCAGTGCTATGTCATTCAAATTACTAGAAAAACATATTCTAAAGCTAGAAAAAATAATCTCTACATTAATCTTGAACAACAAGACGTCCAGAATATCAAGGGATTAATGAAAAAAAATGCTAGGGAAGGTGGCCTAGCCTTACCAGATCTCAAATTGTACTATAAAGCAGCAATCATCAAAAGCAATTGGTACTGGCTAGGCATTAGAGGGGTAGATCAGTGGAATAGGTTAGGTACTCAAGACAAAGTCATCAATGAATATAGCAATCTACTCTTTGATAAAACCAAGGACCTCAGCTTCTGGGATTAAGAACTCACTATTACTCAAAAACTTCTGGGAAAACTGGATAACAGTGTGGCAGAAACTGAGTATAGATCAATGCCTGATACTGTACCTAAGAGTAAAATCCAAATGAATACATGATCTAGGCATAAAGACTGATACTATACACAAATTAGGGGAGCAAGGAATTGTGTATTTGTCAGATTTATAGAGAATGGAAAAAAAATTTGATCAAATAAGACACAGAGAACATTATGAAGTGTAAAATGGATAATTTTGGTTGATTGAAAAGGTTTTGCAGAAACAAACCCAATTCAACCAAGATTAAGAGGGAAGCATAAAACTGGGAAAGAATTTTTTTAACTAGTGTTGGTGATAAAGGCCTGCCTTCTAAAATATATAGAGAACTGAATCAAATGTCCAAGAATACAAGTCATTTCCCAATTGATAAATGGTCAAAGGATATGAACAGGTAGTTTTCAGAGGAAAAAATTAAAGGTATCTATATTCACATGAATACATGTGCTAAATCACTATTGATTAGAAAGATGCAAATCAAAATAACTCTGGGGTGCCAAATCACAGATTAATTACCATAACAAAAAAGGAAGATGATAAATGTTGGAGAAGATGTGGGAGGATGTTCACTGTTGTGGACACAGATGTGTTCACTGTTGGTAGAGTTGTAAACTAATCTAACCATTCTGAAGAGTAATTTGGAACTATGCCCAAAGAGCTACAAAACTGTTCATACTATTTGCCCCAGCAACACCACTGCTAAGACTGTATCCCAAAGAAATCATAAAAATTGGAAAGGTTCTCCCACGTACAAAAATATTTCTAACAGCTCTCTTTCTGGTGGCCAAGAACTGGAAATTGAGGGGATGCCCATCAACTGGGAGAAGGCTGAACAAGTTGTAGTTGAATATAATGGAATACCACAGCACTATAAAAATGATGAACAGAAAGACTTCAGGGAGGCATGGAATGAATTATGTGAACTGAGGCTGAGTGAAAGGAACAAAACCAGAAGATAATTTTATACAGTAACAACCATAATGTTTGAGGAATTTTTCTGGTAGACTTAGACCTTCACAGCAATGCAAGGGCCTGAAACGTTCCCAAAGGACACTTGAGGCAAAATGCCCTCCATATCCAGAGAAAGAACTATGGAATTGGAATACAGAATGAAGCAGAATATTTTCTTTTGTGTTTTGCTTTGTTTGAGTCTTTTATATGATTTCTCCCATTCATTTTAATTCTTCTATGCAACATGACAAGTGTGAAAAAGTAATTAAGAAAAAATGTATCTGTAGAACCCATATAAGACTGCATGCCTTCTCATGGAGGGAATAAGGAAGGAAGGGCAGAAAAATCTAAGATTTATAGAACTGATTGTAGAAAACTTGAAATAAATAAATTAATAAAAAGTATTCATGCATCATTAATATGCAAGCCTCATGACAGATTCTTGAATGATATAGAGATGAATGATATCATCAAGAAACTCAAGTTGTGAAATTTATGTCAGAATAGAAGGATAATGATATGTCTCATTTACAGAATATTTTAAGGCCAACTTTCCCTCACATAGGCAAATATTATCTTCACTATTTTATATATAATGAAATGGAGGCGCAGAGAGACAAGAAAATGGCACATAGTTATGTTGGAGAAATGTATTTACTTCTTTATTCATTCACATCAGACACAAGATCCATTGGTTTTTTTGTTATGCTGTCTCAGGTACAAAGGATTTAGAACAATTTTAGGATAAAATGGCTAAAGCTTGGAATTGAGACAATGCTCATTTCAGTTCAATTTGTAAAGAAATTCCAATGGATAAGGCAGCTTGGTGGTACAGTGGATAGAATGTTGGGCCTAGAGTGAGGTAGACTCACCTTTCTGGGTTCAAATTGATCTTCAGACACTTATTAGTTTTGTGACCCTGTGTAAATCACTCCATCCTCTTTGTCTCAATTTCTTCATCTGTAAATTAAACTGGAAAATGAATTGCCAAACCAGCCCAGTATCTTTGCCAAGAAAACTCCAAATCGGATCATGAAGAGTCAGACATGACTGAAAAACAACTCAGTGACAACACAAATAAGGCACTCTTATATGTGTTAGGAATACACATACGCATACACACACACACAAACACACACAAAGTAGATTGGAAGCTGTTACAGGAGTTCACACAAGTGAAAAAGACAATAATTACCTAACATGCAAGAAAGGGGAATTTTTACAGGTTTATATACATAAGGGCTGGATATATTAATGACCTAACCTGAGACACACATTTCATTCCATTTTTTTCATATTTTAAGAAAACAACCTTAATGATTATCTATAGCAAAAAAATTATCGAAATAACATCAAATATCTCTTTTGGGTTATGTTTTGCCTTTTCTCATTAAGTGTATAATGGTAGCTCTTTAATGAGATAGGTTCACTTTATTGCAGCTAGATTTAATTTTTGATACAAATGCATTATTTTTCTGATCCTCACTCCTGCCTGGAAATGTTGCTTTGAGATTAAGGATATCTCTAATGCAACAGCTGCCCATACCCTTTACTGTACAGGAATATCATTTAAATAGAATTTGGAAAGGTCATGAGAGTTATTATCCATAGTTCCTGTTATATTCAAAACCCAAAGCAGACAGACAGCAATGAGGTTATCTCCCGATAGAACGAAGCTCTGGTAATACCCAGATGTTGGAAGGAATTTAGGCTGTGTGCCTAAAAATAAAATGGGAGCTCAGTGTTGCTTCAAACAGGCTTAAGGTCAGGGTTTGTTCCAATTGGGCTGCCAGGAGTGGAGTGTCAGTTCTGAAATCTAAACCTTTTAAATTCTGACGCATTTTTATTATGTTTCCTTGGGAGTTACCTCTGACACAAATTCTTTAGGGATTACATAAGTTCAGAAAAGAAACAGAAAGGATAACATCCTGAAACTCTGCTATACTTGTAAACACCCTTGTGAAATGTTGCTATGAAGGCTTCTTTGACAGTTTCTCATCCCAAAATTGGGAATATTCCTGGGTAGTTATTTTATTACCAGCCAGTGAATCGTATTTGTCAGTGTAGGGTTGTGGATTATACCAGAAAAAGGCTAAGTTCAGGAAACTACACCAAGCTGGCAGAAAAAAAATGAAATTAATGTAGAAATATGGATATTGGTTGGAAGAGGTGACTATTATTTTTCAGTTAGTCGTTTTAGACATGTCTTATTTTTAATGATCTCATATGGGATTTTCTTGGCAGAGATACTGAAGTATTTGCCATTTCCTTTTCCAGATCATTTTACAGATGAGGGAACTGAGGTAAAAAGTGTAAGTATATGAGACCAGATTTGAGCTCTGAAAGATGACTCTTCTTGACTCCAGGCCTGGTACTCAATCTACCTGGCCAGCTGGCTGACCAAGAGGTGATTAGAAATTCATAAATAAAGCTGTAGTAGGAGTTTGAGAGCAGTAGTTTACTGACAGATTTTCAAACTTCTCTTCTCTCTACCGTTCAATCTATACTGCTATTCTTAATTTTTTTTTCTTCTGCCTCCCAGACTTATCTTTATCCTGAATGTATAGGTATTTTTTATATAACTCCTTTGTTAGAAAAGATTCAGACTTTGTGATGCTTTACTAGTTAATTTCCAACTCTGAATATGAACACCCATGTCCTCATAGGAGAGCTTACAAAGCCTTCAATGACAATTTTTTTTTTATTTTTTTCTCGATATAGGAGGCTTTATTGTCCCAGTAGATATATTTAATACTTTGTAACCCTAGTGCCTAACACAATGGTTGGAACATAATTGGCTTTAAAAGAATATTTGTTAATTGATTCACAAAATGGCCTGCTTTTTGCTGTTCTCCTTATGGATTGCAACCCATCCTTTAAAGATTAAATCAAACCTAGCTCTCCCTTGAAAACGTCCCTGATTTTCCTCTCCTTCTCCTTTTTAATAACCTTTCTTTTCTGATCAAACTTCACTTGATTAAACTGCAAAATCTGTCTAATTGTAATATTTCAATTAAGTATTCTTACTTACTGATATTAATAAATTTCAATACCTAAAGCAGATCTCACAGAAACCAATGTTGTGTGTCACCAAAAATGAGGTGGTTAGAGAATAAACATCATGATTTCTACTGCAACCTTTTAAAGCAATCATTCACTTAATAAATATGTTTAACTACCTTCTATGAAGCAAGCATTGTACTAGGCATTATGGGATTAAATTAAAAAAAGAAATTATATTTACTTACAATGAGTTTGCATTAGGAATATGTGTGTGCTTACTTATTTATATATCTTTAAGGAAATTATTGTGAAAATGTATGATAAATCTCATACTCCTCAAAAGATTATTTCATTCATGTATTCATGTGAATCTTTTTTAAGCAATGCAAACCATAACCTCCATGCCTTAGGAAGGAATCATTCTGGTTTCTGTGGCCACAAACTTCTTCCCCAAGTGGTCAATTTTCTGGTTATGATCCTTTCTGAACTTAGTGAGGCTGGTTTTTAGATGGCAGGAACATAGTCCAATGCCAGATTTGTAACTGAAGCCTTTCCAGATTGTTAGGATCTGCCTGAGTTAGCGTTCACTGTCACAGTCATTTTGAAGAAAGTGTCATTGGCAAGGGAAGGTTCAACATGAGAGCAAAGTAGGAGGACTTCCTTGGACAAATGCGTAATTGTCTACAAAAGTATGAAATTTATTTTCTCATGAAGTTCTTTTGTCTCTCAAATGTAGTATTGTTTTTCCATTGTGCCCCCAATAAAACTTGCCAGAAATTTTGTCATAACATTTAGGGAAATAGAAAGTAGAAATTGTTGGTCTGGCTGGCTCATATGCTTCCTAGCATCCAAGCCTTCCAGCTCAAAGGTTTTCAAGTTCACAGCAAACGAGGGCCTATTTATTTTACATTGCAGGTTGAAGGTCTTTCGATTTTAGTTCCACTTTCAATTTCACTCAGTCATGGCTTGAAATGCTTCTTAGAACTTGTAAATTTTGGGCTACTGGTGACCTGGGCATAAAAGATTCCTCCCTGAATAGACAGAAGTGGGGTAAATTTATGAGCAGTAGGACAAAGTTTATTGATTGATATCTGATTGATAGATTGAAAAGTACACATAACAGTTTTTGACGTTCAGTTATTTCCTTTGTGTTCTACTCTGTGACCCCATTTGGGATTTTCTTTGCAAAGATATTAGATAATGCTTTGCTGTTTCCTTCTCCAGCTCATTTTATAGATGAGGAACCTGTGGCAAACAGGATTAAATGAATTGCCCAGTGTCGGAGGGTACATTGGAACTCAGATCTTCCTTATATCAGTCCTGGAGCTCTATTCACCTTTCCACTGAGCTTCTGGGGAATATAAACAATAGATACATATGACATTTTGTCTTTAATATTTTAGAAAGAAAAATGTCACTACATTAAAATACTACAAGAAAACTCTTCATATACTTTACAACATACAGTTGGGGAAAAGTATCAGAGAAATAGTGAGACAGAAATGGAGTAAAAATTGAATCTTTTGGTTTTTTTTTTCGTAAAGAATAAGGAGCAAAAAGAGCCATTACAGTTTCAAACGTACACTTTCAAATACTTAAATTTATTTCATAAGCTTTAAATTATCATTCTTTCCCTCCTCTCCAGCCTCAAAGCCAACCTGCTCCCCCCAAGAGAATGATTAGTGATTTGTCTATTAGAAAATAAAACATGAGGGGCAGAGCCAAGATGGTGAAGTAGAAAGACGCACATACACATAGCTCCGAACCCACAAACCACAGAACGGCTAGAGGGGACCAAGCCAGGGCGAATTCTGCACCCAGAGACCACGGAATATTGGAGCGAGGGAGATTTCTGTTCCGGACAGACCTGCAAACCTCTCGCGGGGGGTCCTTTGCGCCGTGGACTGGGCGCCGGGACGGGGAGCAGAGGGCAGCCCTGCCGCAGCCACGACATCAGGAGGAAAAGATCCGAGAGGGCTACGGGGACGGGATCTCCAGCAGCCACGCGGGTCCCCCCACCCACAGAGGGACCTGCAAACCTCTCGCAAAAGGTCCGTCGCGCTGCAGACGCGGAGTCCAGCCCGGACCTCCGGCGGCCGCGGCTCCGAGAGGCACAGATCTGAGAAGGCTCCAGAGACAGGATCTCCAGCGGCAGCTCAAGCCCCCCCACCAACAGGTGACTGACGGGGGTAAGTGAGAGAGTCTCTTTGGTGGGTTGAGAGGGGCGTGGGGTGCCCCCATGGCTCGGGCCCCCCCAGGAGATAGAAGCTGAGAGGCGGCTACAGACAGGGGCTCCCCAAACGGGCGGGAGCCTGGATCAATTGTGGAAGGTCTGAGCATAAACCCCCTGAGGGAACTGAGCCAGAGAGGCGGCCCTGCCCCTGACCACCTGAACTTAATTCTCACACTGATTAGCAGCCCTGCCCCTGCCAAAAACCCTAAGGCGAGAAGCAGCATTTGAATCTCAGTCCCTAAACGCTGGCTGGGAGGACCAGGAGGCGAGGTGGGTGTGAGGAGAACATTCAGAGGTCAGGTCACTGATTGGGGAGAATGCCCGGAAAAGGCAAAAGAAATAAAACTATTGAAGGGTATTTTCTCGGACAAAAGACACTTCCTCCCTTCCTTTCTGATGGGGTGGAACAATGCTTGCCATCAGGCAAAGACACATAAATCAAGGATTCTGTGTCCCAGCCCACCTAATGGGCTCGGGCCATGGAAGAGCTCAAGAGGAATTTTGAAAATCAAGTTAGAGAGGTGGAGGTAAGACTGGGAAGGGAAATGAGAGGGATGAGGGAAAAGCATGAAAAGCAGATCAGCTCCCTGCTAAAGGAGAACCAAAAAAATCTTGAAGAAATTGGCACCTTGAGAACTAGCCTAACTCAGTTGGCAAGGGAGGTGCAAGGGGCCAATGAGGAGAAGAATGCTTTCAAAAGCAGAATTAACCAAATGGAAAAGGAGATTCAAAAGCTCACTGAAGAAAATAGATCTTTCAAAACTGGAATGGTACAGATGGACGCTAAGGACTTTATGAGAAAGACAGATATCTCAGAACATACCGTGCAGATTCGAAAAATGGAAGATAATGTGAAATATCTTATTGGAAAAGAAACTGACCTGGAAAATAGAATCAGGAGAGACAATGTAAAAATTCTGGGACTACCTGAAAACCATGATCAAAAGAAGAGCCTAGACATCATCCTCCATGAAATTATCACGGAAAACTGCCCTGAGATTCTAGAACCAGAAGGCAAAATAAATATTCAAGGAATCCGCAGAACACCGCATGAAAGAGATCCAAAAAGAGAAACTCCTAGGAGCATTGTGGCCAAATTCCAGAATTCCCAGGTGAAAGAGAAAATATTGCAAGCAGCTAGAAAGAAACAATTCAAGTACTGTGGAAATACAATCAGGATAGCACAAGATCTGGCACCCTCTACATTGAGGGATAGAAAGGAATGGAATAGGATATTCCAGAAGTCAAAGGAAGTAGGACTGAAGCCAAGAATCACCTACCCAGCAAAACTGAGTATAATACTTCAGGAGAAAAAATGGTCTTTCAATGAAATAGAGGACTTTCAAATTTTCCTGATGAAAAGACCAGAGCTGGAAAGAAAATTTGACTTTCTAACACAAGAATGAAGAGAACCATGAAAAGGTGAACAGCAAAGAGAAGTCATAAGGGACTTACTAAAGTTGAACTGTTTACATTCCTACATGGAAAGACAATATTTGTAACTCTTGAAACATTTCAGTATCTGGGTACTGGGTGGGAGTACACACACACACATGCACACACGCACAAACACATAGAGACAGAGTGCACAGAGTGAATTGAAGAGGATGGGGTCATATCTTAAAAAAAATGAAATCAAGCAGTGAGAGAGAAATATTGGGAGGAGAAAGGGAGAAGTTATATGGGGCAAATTATCTCTCATAAAAGAGGCAAGCAAAAGACTTATTAGTGGTGGGATAAAGAGGGGAGGCAAGAGAAAAACATGAGGTCTACTCTCATCACATTCCACTAAAGGAAAGAATATAATGCACACTCATTTTCATAGGAAAACCTATCTCATAATACAGGAGAGTGGGGGACAGGGGCACAAGCAGGGTGGGGGGGAGTATAGAGGGGATGGTAGGGGAGGAGAATGTAATACGAGGTCGACACTCATGGGGAGGGAAAGGACCATAAGAAAATAGAAGTAATGGGGGACAGGATAGGATGGAGGGAAATATAGTTAGTCCCATACAACACAACTAGTATGGAAATCATTTGCAAAACTAAACAGATATGGCCTGTATTGAATTGCCTGTCTTCCAAGGGGAAGGGGTGGAGAGGGAGGGAGCTAAAGAAGTTGGAACTCAAAGTGTTAGGACCAAATGTAATGTTCTTACCACTGGGTAACAAGAAATACAGGTTAAGGGGTCAAGAAAGCTATCTGGCCCTACAGGACAAAAGAGAAGACGGAGACAAGGGCAGGGAGGGAGGATAGAGGAGAGAGCAGATAGGTCACAGGGGCAATTAGAAAGCTTGGGTCTGGGGGGGAGGGGAGAAAAGGGGAGAAAATTTGTAACCCAAAATTGTGTGAAAATAAATGTTAAAAGTTAAAAAGTTAAAAAAGAAAATAAAACACGTGAGTTTGTATCTAATTGATTAATAACTACAAAAGTTTTCAATTAAACAATACTATTATATGACACCACACAACACTATGCTGAGCACCTCTACACTCTATTGCATTATGCTCTACTCTACTCTGCTCTACTCCATTACTACTAAACTTTACTCTACTCTACTCTATTATGTTATACTATGCTATACACTCTACTATACTATATTATCATATGCTTTCTTATATACTACTATACATTATTCCTACTTTACAGTATTGTATATATATATATATATATATATAATATGCATTACCATGTCCATAATGTGTGCTACTCAGCACTATTCTACTATACTACACTGGGGTATACGGTGTATTCAGGGAGGACCAGTACCTCTGATGTGATGACTGTTGAGCCCTTCTTAGGGCTGCTTTTCACCTTCAGTTTCCACTTGTTCTATCTAACTTTCACCTGTGCCTCCAAGAAGCTGTAGCATGTGCAGTGGCCGCACCCCAGCAAATTGTTTTGGCAGACAGTCAAACCAGTTTGAGGGTAACCAAGGAGTCGCAAACCCATTGGTGAGTTATTGGGGTGTCTACCCCAAGCATGCAACTTCCCCTGGTGGAATGGGCCAATGAGAACAATTTGTTCCAGTGGCCACGAAGGTAGCTGAAGCATGAAATTTGGAGTACTTAGAGATTGATTAGACATCCAAGATGCGAAGATCATCCACAGCATTCTGAGCCATTTTTAATCATCTGGATTCTGTCCTGCGAATGGACTGTGATGACTCTGGAGGAGACAGTGAGGATAATGACTTTCTGCAGCTCTGCCTCACTTAAATCCAGTTTGCTCATGAGTCAAAAGACATCACCCATACCATTTTGCTATTGTACTTATCTCAAAGTCCTGTGGCAACAAATAAGTGATGGAGCAGCAGGTGCAGACACACTGGGAAATGTAGTCACAACCCTGCACACTGGTGGCCCAGGATATAGAGTTACTTCTCACTGGAAGTAGCCGTGCAATTAGGTAGTGCCCTGGGTGTCTGAGCAGGCTTTTCCAGTATGTGGAAGGGGGCTAGACAAAGTGTCCTAAAAATTGTCTGTTTACCCAATCCTGGCATGATTACCACGGCAAGCAGGGAATCCCACTCTGTGGTCAAAACAACAAAGAAGTACAAATGTAGAAAAAATCTGCAAAGATGCTTCCACTCATCATCAGCATATGAAACGTGCATGCACTTAGACAACACAAAACGAGTAGCCCTGAAGGGTGAACAGTTCTTGTTGTAAGAGAACTCAATAAGAGAATGCATCCAAATAGCAGCCGTGAGTTCTGGCGAATGAAGACCAGCTTACTGATGCAGAAGCTGGATATACTTTTTTCTGGAGTGGCCACAGTGAAGGGGTCGTCATGAACCTGGCGTACGTTTTATCATCAAGATTAATCAAGTTAGCAAACTCGTATCTCTGCCAAAAGGAGTAAATGACAGGCTTGTGAGGGTGTGATTGCCCCTTGCAGGAAAACGTCATACCATCATCATCAATGCCTGTGTTCCCACCATGACGAACACTGATGAGATCAAAGAAAAATTTTGTGAAGGCCTAGAGACCCTTATAATCAATGTGCTGAAAGAGGAGAAGCTTATCATTATAGGTGTCTTTAATGCTAGAATAGGCTCAGATTACCAAACTTGGGAGGGAGTCCTAGGGAGGAATGGATTTGGAAACAGCAACAGCAATGACCACTTACTACTGAAGACTTGTGCATCGCATTACCTTTTTTATCACCAATACTGTTTTCCATTTACCTAAATGCAATAAAATTTCATGAATGCAACCTCCCAACAAACATTGGAATCAAATAGACTATGTGATTGTAAGGAGAAGAGACAGACAAGATGTGAGAGTGATGAAGGCAATGTGTGGTGCAGAGTGCTGGACTGATCCTAGATTTTTCTTTTCCAAGCTAAATAATGACATTCATGAAAAGTGCCACCCATAAGGCAAAATGACTACCAGAGGAATTAATGTCAACAAATTAGAGCTCTTTCCTGAGTATCAAAGGCTTGAAGGCTAACTTGGAGGGAAAGCTGAGCCAACACACATTTGGCAACAAGAGCAGAGAAGGAAAGGGTAAGTTTCAGAGATTTGCTATACAGCACTGCATTTGCTCATCTAGGTCAGAACACTCACAAACGCTAAGACTGGTTTGATGAAAATGATGGGAAAATTAAGCAACTGCTAAAGGAAAACGAGAACTCCACAGGATTTACCAGCGAGATAGTTCATCCGTTCTCTATAAGGCAGCATTTACTTCCATCTAAAGTAAAGTACAAGCAAACCTTAGAGAGATGTAACATTCCTGATCAGTAAGAACGCAGATAAAATTCAGATTTTTGCTGAGAGTAACAATTCAAAGCATTTCTATGATTTCATGAAGGCTATTTATGGAACAAAAACCTATGGTGCATCACAACTACGCAGTGCTGATGGAGCCACATTGATTAACGATAAGGACATGATCCTAGAGAGATGGGCTGAATACTTCCATAGTCTTCTCAGTAGATCATCGTCACCAATCCTGAAACCATTGACCGTTTATCACAGGTTGAAGTCACTCCCTCCTTAGCTGAACTTCCGAGTGATGAAGAGGTTTTGAGGGATATTACGTTCCTTTCAAGTGGCAATTCTGATTCTATTCCAACTGAGATTGCAAGGTAGAGGTTCCATTACTCTCACAAAAACTTATTGAAATTTTCTAGGTTACATGGCAAGAAGAGGTTATCCCCCAGGAGTTCAAGGATGCCACCATTGTCCATCTCTGTAAAAGTAAAACAAATAGATTGTCCTGTGACAATCACGGGGAGGATGTGTCTCTCTCTTAGTCAGTACCAGCAATATCCTCCTTAATAGGCAGATTCTTCACCTGGAAGACAGTCAACTACCAGAGAGCCAGTATCACTTCAGAAAGGGCCGAGGAACAGTTGATATGGTGTTTGCTGACCTACAGCTCCTGCAGAAATATCAGAAGCAGAACAGATGTCTATAGGCAATTACTGTAGATCTGTTTGATACTGTTAGTTCTCAGGGCTGATGGAAAATTATGTAAATTTGGTTGCCCAGAGAAATTCATTAATATTGTGTGTCGATTTCATGATGGCATGCTTGCCCGAGTTCTGGAGAGTAAAGAATTTTCTCGTGCCTTCCCAGTCACCAACAGAGTGAAACAAGGCTGTGTGCTTGATCCTGTGCTTTCTAGCATGATGTTTTCAGCCATGTTGTCAAATGCTTTCAATGAGGATGAACATGATATCAAGGTCAGCTACCACACTGCTTGTGAGTTCTCCAATTTGAAAAGACTACAAGGCAAGAGAAAAATGGAGAGAGTGTTGGTGCATCATCTTCTGTTTGCAGATTATTGTGCACTCAATGCAGCCTCTGAAGCTGACCTACAACAAAGTATGGATTAACTCTCTGCTCCCTGTACTAATTTTGGCCTAACAACTAAACCCAGGAAAACACAGGTCGTCCATTAGATACCATGACACCATTCATACATGAAGCCATCTATTACAGCAAATGGAGAATTTTTGAATGCTGAAGTTAAGTTCTCTTACCATGGTCGTGTAATTTTCAGTTCCGTTATCAATTCCATTGATAATAAAGTTGACACACACATTGCTAGAACTATCTCAATGTTTCGGAGACACCAGAGGAAAGTATGGGAAAGAAGAGGTATTAGACTAACTACCAAACTGAAGGACTACAGAGTGGTTGTGCAGACATCATTGTTGTACGCCTCTGAATCACGGACAGTCTAACAACACCATGCCAGGAAACTGCATCACTTCCATCTAAACTGTCTTAGGAAAATTCTGAAGATCACTTGGCAGGATAAGATACGAGACACTGAGGACTCTTCTGGAAATAAACTGCCAAGCATTCAAACTGTGTTTCAGAGAGCTCAATTCCAATGGGCTGGCCACGTTGTTCGAATGCAAAAATACACTTGACAAAAAGGACTTTATGGAGAACTCACATGGAGCAGATGATCACATGGTGGTTAGAAGAAGTCATGTAAGATCACTCTCAAGGTCTCTATCAAGAAGTTTGTTTGGATTGTGTGACATGAGAGACACGGACACAAGACCACTCAACATGGCATGCCCACACTGGAGAATGTGCTGTCCTCTATGGGAAAAACAGATTTGAAACAGTTGATGGGAAATGTAGAATGCACAAATTTAGATAATTCACCCAAAAGGTTCACATGAGCTATCTGGGTACAAGCTGTGGTAGTGTATCCTAAGTTAATATTGGTCTGATTAGTTTTAGGCATACACATTGAAATTTAACTTTATCATAATGATGTCATTTTGGTCGTCTTCAAGAACAAAGGACAACAACCACAACCACCACTATAGTACATTATATTACATTATATTAAAAAATGTTCTATACTTCATTCTAGTTTATTGCATTATTGTAAACTTCATAAGGCTCTATCCTACTCTGAACTACACTAATATTGCTTCAGTCTGTTTTACCATACTATTCTGTATTAGACTGTATCATACTCTACTGTATTACATCTGGCTATGCAATGGAACAATATGCTCATATATTAAATCATATAAAAGTAGTCAAGGCCTGTTCCAGAACACATTGTAGGCTTATGTTGCCCTGGCAACAAGAATACATTCATTGTCTAGTTTGGGAGGGCACAGATACATGGTGCAATTGAGAGAGCATTATGCTTGGAATCAGAAAGACTCCTCTTTCTGAGTTCAAATCTGGCCTTAAACTCATGGTGTGATCATGGGCAAGTCATTTAACCTTGTTTCCCCCAGTTTTCTCATCTGTAAAACAAGCTGGGAAAGGAAAAGGCAAATTATTTTAGTATCTTTGCCAAGAAAATCCAAATAAGATCACAAAGAGTCAGACACAACTGAAATGACTAAACATCTACTTTAGGAGGCTATGAAATCTATGCCTAGAGATGAAATAGAAAGATGATAAAGGAAAGGAAAAGTAGCTGGTTGATTATCTATAAAATTCCAAGTCACAAGTTTGAGTGTCCTAAAGAAAACCTGAACCAACTGAAGAAGAGGGTGGGTTCTTAATCCACCATTTAGATAGTCTAAATATACATCAGGAATCATTTCTCTGAGGGGCAGAGCCAAGACGACTGAGTGACAGCATGGATTTTCTAGGGTGATCCACCAAGGCCCACCATAAACCTGTTAAAAATGGCTCCGAACAATTTCTGGAGCTGCAGAACCACATAATAATGGAGTGAAACAAATCTCCCTTCCAAGACAGCCTGAAAGGTCTCCACAAAGTACTTATTGTGCTATGCTCAGAACAGAGGCCAGTTCAGTGTGGGCCCCAAATGCCCAGAGGGGACTGGAGCAGGCTTTGGGAAGACTGAATCTCTTGCACCTCTGGTGGCTTCCAGTCTTCATGAGCCCAAAATGCTGAGTATAAATTGGGAGATCTATGGGAAAAGTCTGTGGGACCAGGTCAGGAGACTGGAGTGTTCCGGCCACAGGCCCAGGGCAGCAGAGTGGGGAGGAAGGAGAGTAACCCACTGAAGTCACAGCATCAACAGGGACAACTATAGCCACTGGAGTTTTAGGACCACAGATTTTGAGGGAATTGAGCAGGTGACAATAGACCACCATGCCCCCACTGAAAAGAGAATTACCCTGACCAAGAGCTCAAAAGTCAAGTAAATGGCTGGGGAAATGAAAAAAAAAACTTGAAAAAGAAAGAGTGTAAAATCTAACTTTGATGACAAGAAAGAGTAAAGTATGCAAACAGAAGAAAACAAATTCAAAGCTCCTCCTTCCAAAGCCTCCAAGAAAAACATGAATTGGTCTCAGCACAAAGAAGAACTCAAAAAGGATTTTGAAAATGAAGTAAGAGAAATGGAGCAAAAACTGGGAAGAGAAATGAGAGTGATGCAAGTAAATCATGAAAAACGAGTCAAATGCTTGCTAAAGATGATTCAAAACATGCTGAAGAATACAGCGCTTTAAAAAATAGACAGACTCAAATGGAAAAAGAGAACCGAGAAGCCAATGAGCAGAATAATGCCGTAAAAAGCAGAATTGGCCAGATGAAAAAGGAGATCCAAAAGCTCCTTGAAGAAAAAATTCCTTAAAGAATAGAAGGAAGCAGATGGAAGCTAATGAGCTTATGAAAAATCAAGTAATTACAAAGCAAAACCAAAGGAATGAAAAAATAGCAAACAACGTGTAATATCTCTTTGGGAAAACAACTGACCTAGAAAATAGATCCAGGAGAGACATTTTAAAAATTATGGGAATAGATGGCAGAGTGTTCAGTAATTGCTATCTCCCTCCCCTTGTTGACCTTGAGCAGCCCAGAGAATATCTCCCTCAGAAAAAACCTGGAACAGTGGGAAAACAGAAGGGGTAAACAGACTCTTACCTTGTGAGGCTAGAAAGATGGCTAAGCACGGTTCTTCTTGCTGTGCTGAAGAGGGCCAGTGCAGGATCAGAGATGTCACAGACATCCCCACTTGAACAAACCCGGAGAAGTTACTGAGAACCAGTAGGGTGAAGCCAGCAACTGCCAACACTAGGACTGCAGATGTGCTTCAGAAACCCAGAGGAATTGGGGAGACACTAGCACAGAAGGGATCACCAACCACTGAGCTTGCCTATGCTCTACCTCAACAGAGGCGACTTCTGGTGGCCAGACCACCCCTCCTCCACACTTAACCAGCTAGCTCCAAGGTAACTCTGGGAAAAACTAAAAAGACGTCACCTGGCAGCTACTTTCCAACACCAGCCTGCTCTGCACCAGATATACTGAAGCATTTTAGCTTCTAGATGAAAGAATCAGTCTTAAGTTTTGGGCACAAGAAATGTGAAACAGAGCTCACTGTGCACCAGAGGCAGAGACCTACTTTAAAGGTCAGGAAAAGGGTTATTATAGTGAGTAAGAAACAAAGCAGAAAAGAAAAGACCGTAGAATTTTTCTATGGGAACAGGGTCCAAAACACAAATACCAAAGAGGTACTGTACTTCCTGAAACTTCAGAGGGCAATATGAACTGGTCTGAAGCACAGAGGGACTTCTTGGAAGAGCCTGGGAAGGATTTTAAAACTCAAATTAAAGAAATAGAAGAAAAACTGACAAATGACTTTAAAAATACGAAAAAAGAAATTAGACAAGAATTTGCTAGGAAAATTGGACAAATGGAAAAGGAAGTACAAAATCTAACTGGAGAAAATAACTCCTTAAAAGGAAAACTGGATAGATGGAAAATGAGATGCAAAAGTTAACTGAAGAAAATCATTTGAAAGAAATAGAATCTGGCGAATAAAAGCTAATGAACATATGAGGCATCAAGAGTCAGCCAAACAGAATCTGAAGAATGAAAAGATAGAAGAAAATACAAAATAACTAATTGGAAAAACAATTGACCTGGAAAATAGATCCAGGAGATAAAATCTAAGGATTATTGGTCAACCAGAAAGTCATAATGAAAAGAAGAATCTGGACAATATCATTCAAGAAATCATCAAGGAAACTTGCCCAGAAGTCTTCGACCCAAGGGCAACAAATCATCAAAAGAATGTACCATTCACCAACTGAAAGGGACCCCAAACACATCAAGGAACATCCTTGCCAAATTCCAAAACTGTCAAGTGAAGGAATAAATAATGCAGACAGTCAGAAAGAAACAATTTAAATACCCAGGAGTTACAGTCAGGATCACACAGGACCTTGTTGTTTCAATATTAAAAGACTGAAGGAAGGGAAATACAATATCCCACAAAGCAACAGACTTGGGACTGCAACCAAGGATTTATTAGCCGGAAAAATTGAGCATATTATTTCAGGCAAGGAGATGGACATTCAATGAAATAAGGGATGCCCAGACCTTCCTGATGAAAAGGACAGAACTAGATAGAAAACTTATTCTTCAAACGCAGGTCTCTAAATAGTCACAAAAAGGTAAACAAGGGGAAAAAAAAAACTTTTGTCATAATATCAGCAAACTGGTAGGGAAGATAATAATTGCATATCATGAGAATTTTATATGTATTACAAAATGTAAAAGGGATATAATTTGACAGAAGAAGCATGTATAAATTAAATTATGTGATGATAACAAATGTGATTTAAAAGTGCCAAAAATTGTAATGGGAGACGTGAAAAGGAGGAGAAAGAAAAAAGTAAGTTCCATCACAGGAAAAGGAAAAAAATATATATTAAAGTGGAGAAAAAGTGGGGAAGGAGATGAGCATTGCTTGAGAGATATCATTTGATTGGATTCAAGGAGGGAACAATAAACTCATTTAAGCATGGAAATACAATCAGCTTCACAGGCACTAGGAGGGGAAGGGGGAAAAATTGGAGGAGAGGCAAAATGTGAGAGAAGTAGTGAGGGTAAAGGGGATTTAAAGGGAGGGGTCGCTGAAAGAAGGGAGTGAAGAGTGAGAGAGAGAGTTGTCAAAATTTAAAACTCTATTGTAGTGGGGTAGGTAGAAGGGAGAACTAAAAGCATAAACAAGGGGAAAAGGGGTGGAGAGTAAACACAGAGAGTAATCATAACTGTTAATGTGAATGGCATGAACTTTCCAATAAAACCGAGACAGATAGCAGAATTGATGAAAAACCATAATCCAACAATAGGTTGTTTATAAGAAAGACATTATAAATGTAAAAGGTTGGAGCAGAATTTTTTTTTTTGCTTCATATGACGTAGAAAACGAAGGAACAGCAATCCTAATCTCAGACAAACAAAAGCAGAAATAGATCTAATCAAAAGAGATAAGGAAAGAAACTACATCCTGCTAAGACACATCATAGACAATGTAGCAATTTCATTACTAAACATATGTGGTCCAAGTGATATAGGATCCAAATTCTTAGAGGAGAAGTTAAGGGAATTAGAGGAAGAAACAGACAGGAAAATTATACTAATGGGAGACCTCAACCTCCCCCTCTCTAAACTTGATAAATCTAACCTGAAAATAAATAAGAAAGAAGCTAAGGAAGAGATTAGAACTATGGATAAGGTAGATATGATAGATCTCGGGAGAAAACTGAATGGGGATAGAAAGGAATATACCATTTTTCTCAGCAGCACACGACACGTATACAAAACTGACCATGAACTAGGCAATAAAAACTTCACAATCCAGTACAGAAAAGCAGAGATAGTCAGTGCATATTTGTCAGGTCACAGTGCAATAAAACTTATATGTGACCAATGGTAATGGAAGCATAAACCAAAAAAATATTGGAAAGTAAACAATCTAATCCTAAAGGATGAGTAAAAACAAATTATAAAAATAAACAACAAATTCATTCATGATAATGAGAATAATGTGTCAATCTACCACATCTTCTGGGATGTTTCAAAAGCAGTTCTTAAGGGTAATTTTATATCTTTGAATGCCTACCTGAATAGAATAGAGATGGAGTAGATCAGTGAATTGGGCATGCAGCTGAAAAAGCCAAAAAAAATGAAGAACAAATGGAAAACCCCCAGTAAATGTCAAATTAGAAATACTGAAAACCAAATGAGAGATTACTGAAATCAAAATTAAGAAAACCCTTGAACTAATAAATAATAAACTATGAGTTGGTTGTACGAAAAAAAATCCAATAAAATGGAGAAACCATTGGTCAATTTGATTTAAAAAAAAAAAAAGAAAGAAAAAAATCAAATTTCCAACACCAAAAAATGAAAAGGGTGAAAGAAGGTTCAATGAGGAGGAAATTAAAACAATAATTTGAAATCACTTTGCCCAACTCTATGGTCATAAATTCCACTATTTAAATGAGATGGATGATGAGTTTTAAAAATATAAATTGCGCAGATTAGTGGAAGAGGAAATTGAGTACTTAAATAACACCACCTCAGAAAAGGAAATTGAATAAACTATCAATGAACTCCCTAGGAAGAAATCTCCAGGGACAGATGGAATTACAAGTGAATTTAATCAACATTTTAGAGAACAGTTAATTCGAGTACTATATAGATTATTTGGGAAAATTGCTGAAGAGAGAGTCCTACCCAGTTCTTTTTATGATAAAAATGTGATTCTAATACTTAAACCAGGAAGAGCCAAAACAGAGAAAAAAATATAGACCAATTTCTTTAATGAATACAAATCCAAAAACTTTAAATAATGTGTTAGCAAAAAGAGTGCAGCAACTTATGGCAAGAATAATACATTATTATCATGTGGGATTTACACCAGGAATGCAAGACTGGTTCAAAATATTAGAAAAACTATTGGCATTATTGAACATATCAGCAACAAAACTGACAAAAACCACATGATTATCTCAACAGATGCAGAAAAACCTTTTGACAAAATAGAACATCCATTTCTATTGAAAAGTTTGGAAAGCATAGGAATAAATGGAACTTTTCATAAAATAATAAGTATTATCAACCTAAAACCTAAAACTATATGCAATGGGGACAAGCTAAACGCATTTCCAATAAAATCACATGAAAAAATGTTCTAAATCACTATAGATTAGAAAGATGCAAATCAAAATAACTCTGAACTACCACATTCCACCTATCAGAGAGGCTAACATGACAAAAGAGAAAGATGGTAAATGTTGGAGAAGATGTGGGAGAGTTGGAACATTAATTCATTTTTGGTGGAACTGTGACTTTTCTCAGTATTTGGAAAGTTGGAGGGAATATATATATATATATATATATATATATATATATATATATATATATATATATATATATATATATATATATATATATATATATATATATAAATAGAGAGAGAGACAGAGAGAGAGACAGAGAGAGAGAGACAGAGAGAGACAGAGAGAGAGAGAGAGAGAGAGAGAGAGAGAGAGAGAGAGAGAGAGAGAGAGAGAGAGAGAGGGCACAGGGTGAGTTGAATAGGAAGGCATGATATCTAAAAAAACTAAAATTAAGGCGTGAGAGAAGACTATATTATGAGCTTAAAGGAAGCAATGGATTGGGGTGAATTATCTCTCACAAAGGAGACAAGAGAAAGCTTTTCAATGGAGGGGAAAAAGGGGAAGGTTAGAGGGAAAAAGTGAAACTTGCTCTCATCACATTTGGTTTAAGGAGGAAATAACATGCATACTTAATTTTGTTTGAAAATCTGCCTTGCACTACAGGAAATTAGGGCAAAAGAGCATAAACTGGGTATGGGGGTATCAAAGGGAGTGGACATGAGAGGAGGGGGTAATTGGGAGTAAACAATTTTGTAGAGGTACAAGGTCAAAAGAGAAAATATAATAAATGGGGGGCAGGATAGGATGGAGAGAAATATATTTGTCTTCCACAAAATGACTGTTACAGAAGTCTTTTGCATAGTTGCACATGTATAATCTATATTGAATTGCTTGTCTTCTCAATGGGAGTGAGTGGGGAGGGAGGATAGGAGAGAAGTTGGAACTCAAAAGTTTTTAAAACGAATGTCAAAATTTGTTTGAACACGCAAATGGGAAATAAGCAATGCAAATAATCAGTTATAGAAATCTATCTTGCCCTACAAGGAAATAAAGAGAGGGTGGAGCCAAGATGGCAGATTAGAAAGACGGACCTACTATAGCTCTCCCCCAGTTGCAAATCAAATACCTGTAAAAATGACTCTAAACAAATTCTAAAGCCACAAAATGCCAGAGTGAATGATATTTCCAGCCCAATACAACCTGGAAGGACAACAGGAAAGGTCTTTTGGTCTGGGCTCAGAGCAGAGACCAGTCCAGCACTGACCACTGACCAGTCATGGACAGGACAGGATTGGGTTTCAGGCCGTGGAATCAGGGGCTGCAACTGCTGTTCCTATATTTCTCATCCTGCAAACTACAAAGATAGCTTCAGAGGTCAGTAAGAATGCTCTTCCACCTGAGTGAGAGGGGAGTGCCTTCCGGCTCAGACCCCAGTGGGGCAGCAGCCACTGCAGCAGCAGTAGTATCTACTTTTGGAGACCTCAGCCTAAAAACCATGGAGATATCAAGTGGCCTACGCTGATGTTGGAGGATAGGTCAAGGGAGAGAATGAAATACATGAAGGGCAGGATAGGACAGAGTGGAATGTGGTTAGTCTTTTACAACATAACAATTAAGAAAGTGTTGCATTGTCACACATGTATTAAATTGCTTGTTTTCTCAATGAGGGTGGGTAGAGAGGGAGGGAGAGCATATGGAACTCAGAGCTTTAAGAACGAATGCTAAAAGTTGTTTTGAGCATACAACTGGAAATTAAGCTATACAGATAATGGAGTATAGAAATCTATTTTGCCCTACAGGAAAATAGAATGAAAGGTTGATAATCAGAATGTATTGTGTCTTGGAGTAGGTGTAGGGGAGAAATGGAGAGAAAATTTGGAACTCAATATCTTGTGGAAATGAATTTTGAAAATTAAAAGAAGAAAAAATGAGTCATTTTTCTGGTAAAAGTAGGACTACCAAACCCTCCTTTGTATCTTTCATTAACATTGTAGATGAGCTGATGATGAGTTGTTTGTATGGAAGGAATGTTAATTAAGTTTTCAAGCCAAATATTTATGGGAGAAATGCATTTATAAATTATTATTTCAACCTAGATCTGTGATGTCTTCAATATAATGAACTTCCAGTGTGGGAATTCCCTCTATCAATTCAGGTAGGATGCTGCTTTTCACTTTGTAGACAGAAACAGAGTCAGAGAGTCAGAGAAAGACACACTCATCCACAGAACTGTGGGTACTGAAAAGTGAAATATTTTTTCCAGGTTCATCCACCTAGTATGCTCAAAAGGTAGGATGTGAGCCCACGTCTTTATGACTGCAAAGCAAACAATCTACTATGCCAAATTGACATTCTGGAGAAATCATAATCATACCTTGTGTTTCACAGAAAATACTTTTTCCTTAATTACTCAATTTGAGGCTCAGATTCCCATGGGTTGATGTAATTATTCCTATTTTCCAGATTTCTATAGGGATAATTATTCTTATTCTCCAGATTGGGAGCTAGGTGGCACAGTGGATAGAATACCAGTACAGCAATCAGTAAGGCTCATCATCCTGAGTTCAAATCTTGTCTCAGACACTTACTAGCTGTGTGACCCTGGACAAGTCACTTAATCCTGTTTGCTTGAGTTTTCTCTTTTATAAAACAATCTGGAGAAGGAAATTGCAAACTACTTTAGTATTTATTGGTATTTAGTATTCATAATTCATTGCCATGAAAACCCCAAGTGGGGTTTCAAAGTGTCAGGCACAATTGACACAAAGTGAATAGCAACAAATTTCCAAATGCATATAAGCAGATATAGAGTGGATATATCTCATCTCTGATCACACAGAAAGTCAGATATACACATTGAAATTGTGAGCCATAGCCCAGGGCTATTTGTCTTACACCATGCTTCCTGAAGTCATACTTTATGGAAGTAATACTTTTTGGTTAAAAAAAGTAAGTCTGTCTGATAAAAAAGTAAGAAAATAATCATAAATGGATAAGTCATAGAGATCCAGTTATAGAGAGTATCCCTGCTTTGGTAGCAGCAGGATTTGGTTTCAAATGCCAACCTTTCTCTACACTACTTTGATGTAGTGGAGTGTAAGTGCTTTCTTAGGAACTTCTAAACTTCATCTTCCTTGTTGGACTAGATGACCTCCATGATCCCTTCCAGGTTTAAATTCTATTTACCTAGGTTGAACTAATTGTTAATCTTTGTGGCAGTAATTCCAAGAGAAATAATTCAGGTAGCTCTCAGCTGGAAGAGACGAGAAATTGATTGACAAATGACTGGAAAAGGCAAATTCAATGATCACCCCGTACCAACAAATGAGTATCCTCTGTTTATTATATACTAAAATATAAGATCTCTTTCTACAAACATGGTTAAATTTTACCCTAAGTATGGCAGCTGAGACCTCCTAGTAATATATTTTTTTTTCATAAAAACTGCATCTAGATGATGTTCCTTGATTTATTTTAACTGTTCAATTTAAAAGTGGAGAAAAGGTATACTGTCTTAGAGTTATACTTAGTTTTACTCATAAGAATTCACCTCTGTATAATCTCCAGAGCACAGATGATACCACTTCCGTATCAGCACTTGAAGCTTACCCTTAGAGTGATTTTTAACCTGGAAATTTTGTCAGTCCAACTAAATAGGCAAATGAAGTCTTCAATTTATATATTCTCAGAACAACTATGCCACAGGCAATGATTTCCCACATTAATTTCCCAGTGAAACTTACCACTGTTCTGAAGCAGTTTCTTTCATAAGTCAGAGTGTACTTTAGTCTCTCTGGCTCAATTAATCCTTGGCCTCTCACTTGAGAATGCCTCGAAGCCCTACCAGTTATTGCAGATAGTTCTTATGAAATGTATACCTTTCCATTTTTTAAAACGGGATTCTAGTCATAATTCATTGCCAAAATCAATAAACAGTCTAAACATGTTAAACAATCACTGTCAAGTCACAATTAATGCCAGTTATTCATCTGCATTTTTATCTGAGCTATCAACGTGGAGTATTTCTCTCTATGAAATCACTAAAATGTTATTGTGGGTTAAACCCCAAATACAGGTTCAGTTTGCTAAAACAGAATTTTATTTTAGCTATTTCTCATCATAGAGAATTAAATTGTTCCAATTTATCTTAAAGAATCATTGCCCTTCCATGGCTTCTAAGTGAGACCTTGCCCAACCCATAAAATGTATATTTAATAGATGTTCATGTATTTCCCTTTTACATTTCCTACATTTATCTCACACTCCTTTCTGTTGCCAGCATATAGAGAGTAATCCCTTATAACATATTTTTTAAAACACTAAACAAAAAAGTGATTCAAAATCTGATATTACATGTAGTGTTTCATGCCCATGGATCTCCTCCCTCTTTCACAAGAGAGTAAGGTGAAAGTTTCTGTTAATATCTCTTACTTGAAGTCAAAATAGTTCTTTTTAATTTTGGAACACTCATTTTTCATATTTTGATAGTATTTATTTCCTTTTGGGTTGTTCTAATCTTTGGATGGCATTTATGTCTCTGCTCACTTTGTGTTGCATTGGTCATGTTAAAGGGTTTTTTGCTGTTGTTGTTGTGCTTTTTCCTTTCCTACCTCTATTCCCACATTTTATTTTTGTCTGGTTGTTTGAACACAGCCAATGGAATTTTGGGATGTAGTAGTTTCATCTCGGGTACATAAATGATACTTTTAGCTTGTACAATCTTAGTCTCTTAGAAGTGCTGTTAAGTTTGAGATGTGTAGTTTGCATTATCTTCACATGCAAATCTATACAATTGGAAATGTTTCAAATAATTTGAAATGTTACTTCCTCTAGGTGAACACTGCAGTTCAATGGATAACTAATTTTAAGGAACTCTTTCTTTGCATATGGTAATACAAATGTGTGATTTCTTTGGCGTGAGAAATTCCTGATGTGGAATATCACATATTAGTATCGATATATGTATATATATATGTATATATATATATATATATATATATATATATATATAATTATACACAATCTAGATATAGATACCTAGATAGATATATATGCACATACATACATATATATGTACATATGTATATGTGTGTATAAGAGATCAGTTTTAGTGGATAAGTTTTATTAGTTGTATTACCATCACTAATGATAATAATACTAATAAGATTACTACTACTACAACGACTAAAATATAAAAATAGTTTTATATTGTAAATACAGTACTGTAATTGGGGTCAGGAAGAGTTGAGGTGAAAGCCCCTTAATGCTTATTTTACTAGACAGGTGACTCAAGGAAAATTTTTTAACATTTCTGTGCCTCAGTTAATTCATAACTTTAAAATAAGCAGGTTGGAATCAATGGACGTTCATATTTGTTTCACCACTAAACCTAGGATACTATTGGAATATTGACTTACATGACTTTCACTGACTGGAAGGTCAGGTAGGATAACTTTCTCTCCACCTCAATGTCTTAGATACTCTTAAGAACTTTTGAGTAACTAGACTCCCTTCAAATACGTCCAGCCCAACTTATCATTTTTCCTAAGTGTAGGGAGAAGCCCCCTGTAACTCAGTTCCATTTAGCCACTAGCAGATTAACTTTTACAAAGGAATCTTTATTTCAGATTTTTCTAATTTGTTTCAAAATGTTTAATCACCAAGACAACAAGATGCAAAATTCTCCATTATGTAGGAGGTATAATCTCTCCCTGCCACGCTTGCATCACCTTAAGTATGTGTGGGGAGGGGATGCAAATTACATTCCCAGTTTGACTCAGTTCCTATAGAGCTCATAGGCCTAGTTCTAAGTCCAAACCCTTCCTCCAGCTCAAGTCCCATGCCCTTGGTTTCTTAGAGCTTTCCTACTCATATGACTGGCTGCACCATCCTATTTATAATCCTAGCTCCAAGATCACGACAGTTGAAATCTGATATTCCCTAGAAATTCCCTTCTTTAGATGGAACTGAAAATGAAGTCCTATTTCTCTAAAAGTCAGAAAGGGAAGTAAGGAAAGTAAAAGCCTTCATTTTTCATCAGTTCACTTCATGGTATTTTCTCTGTGGATAAACTGTGATCTCTTTAAACTTGACATAGAAGGAAAACACACTGAACAGAAAGAGAGGCCGAAAGAGGGGGAAATATTTCAGTCTCACCTGTTTAATGATGCTACCCTGATTTTTTTACACTGTCAATTAAAGGAGGCTATACTCATTCACATGGTAGGGCATGCAGAGGTTTCTATGTTAGGTAATCTGGGCATTGCCAGACAACCCTGGGTTACTCAATGAACAATGTACAATTCACTCTCTGGACAAGGAGATTTACAGTATGCCCTGAACCTACTATTACAGCTGTGAAGATCCGATAATCACTCTGAAACACTGACTGATTGGACTCCAGTTATAACTAGGTTCATAAGCTCACCAATTTGATCAAAATAATTCTTATCTAAGAAACACACAGGGGGTGATGCACTTCATGATCTTCCTCCTTAAAACTGTCATGCTGATGAGCTCAACCCAGTGATCAGTGAAGCATGTGTCTGGCTTTCACACTTTAATGCTACCTGTTAATGACTCACGCATTGTAACCATTGAAAAATAAATAAATAAAACTTTCATCTATAAAGCCACATTAGAAAATAAGAAGGTACAAAATATACTTGCTGCTAAATTTGAGGAGGGAGGAGCTAAAAATTGTGAGGTCACTAAAAATTGTCATTTCGTACGAGCTTCAAAAATTGAACCTAATAATGAACTGGATAATAAAAACAGGGTTGATATGTCCAATGATTTTGAAAAGACGATGAGCTTATTGAGTTTCTATGACAAGAATTTCTTCCTTATTGTCCTATCTGCTAATTAAAATCCTATCTGCTAGCTAAAATCCGTACTTAAAATCCTTAAAGAAAACCTTCAGCGTAGCTTAAATCCTAAAACTTTTATTCAACTACAAAAAACATCCATATTATCCATTTGTATAATAGTCTATAAAATTCTGTCTCCTTCTACCTCTGTAAATACACTGAGCATATTTGTGTGTGTGTGTGTGTGTGTGTGTGTGTGTGTGTGCGTTGTTTTAGGTTTGGGAAAAATATTTTTCATTGTTTCCCACCTGAGAAAAATGAGACTTGGTGGGCTTAGGAAATTTAAATAAAGAAACATGACTAAAGAGAAGATGGAAAAGCTATGACAAAATACTATCTTCTTGCTTCCAATCTAATGGCCCTTCTGCAATACAAAATTTAAAAATCAAAGTAGACATTTTTACCAAAAGTATAGAAGTATATTCTAGATTCAAGGTTATGATTCATCAAATATATTAGTTATTTAATATTTTATTGAAATATATTAGCATGAATATGTATGGAGAATAATTAGAATTTAGATTTAGATTGAACCTTAGAACAGACTGAGTCCAAATGCTTTAGTGGTTATCACAATGCTGGTTACATATTTTTCTATGTTACTTTGTTTTTGCCCCCATTAGAATATTGGATATGGTTTTGTTTTGTGCTTTTTGGGGGAAATGTGAAGTAACTGAAAAAGGATAAAGAAATGTATCGAAAGTGACCAACAAATGAGGAAAGGACATGGAAATTTAAAAGAGTTAATAGTTCTTGGACTATGAAAAAAAAGTTGGACAATGACAAGATGAGAGCATTACAAAAATAACTGTAATTCAGTGCTGGTATTCTAAAATATATAGATAAGTAACACAAATTACAGGATGACTTGGATTTTTCAGAAAAAATTGATTGCTAAGTATTTGAACAGTGGAGTAGACTATCAAGGGATATCATGAAATTAATCCCCAAGATACATATATACATATACATATATACACACACACATATATATATACATATACATATATATATATGTATATATATGTGTGTATATATGTGTATATATATACATATATATGTATGTATATATATTGAACTCCATCCCTGATGTTCCCCTCAAAACAAAATGGGATGATAAAAAGGAAAAGAATGTAATACACAAGTGCATTATTTCATTAAATATTCACAACAATCTTATGAAGAAGGGAGGCAAGGACATTTATATTATATTATTCTCACTTTTATTGCTATTGTTCAGGCATGTTTTAATTGTATCTGACTCTTTGTGACATCATTTGGGATTTTCTTGGCAAAGACACTCAAGTGGCTTGCCATTTCCTTTGACAACTCATTTAACGGATAAGGAAACTGAGGTAAACAGGGTTAAATGAGTAACCCAGGATGACACAGCTAGTAAGTGCCTGAGTCCAGTTTACAATCGTGCCTAGTAAAAGGAGTCACCCAGAATCCAGGGCCTTCGCTCTATCCACTGTGCCACCTACTTGCCATCCTATTTTATGAATGAGTAATTTAAAGCCTTGATATGAGGTTTTATTCTTGTTCAAATACACAAATTTAATAAGGGGTAGAGTTAGGACTAAAATTTAAGTCTTCTAACTCCAATAATGATGTTCTACCCTTTATCATATTCTATTCACTTCCCTCTATGTAGATATCCCTTATGATTTTAATCAAAATAAGGAAAAAGGTATAGAGAATATGTAATTATTTAAGTTGGGAAAATTATTGATTTTACTTGTGAATGAGAATGTGAACCAGGGATGGAGATGAGAAAGAGAGAGGGAGAAAAAGAGGAAAGGAGAGAAAGAGAGAGAGAGAGAGAGAGAGAGAGAGAGAGAGAGAGAGAGAGAGAAGGAGAGAGGATTGTATTAGAGAACTGAGGAATCTTTAATATGACAAAGGATAAAAGGATAAAACCTGGTACTGCTCTTCTTTCTGTGCATTCCACCTTACCACTCATGAAATAAATTATCTGAATGCTAATTGTATGCAGTACTTTGGGACTCTAATTTTTCACATCACTTAAAAGATATGGAGCTGCAAGGCAAGACCTTTAAAGGACAATTGATTCTTCCTATTCACTGTCCTTGTATTTGGGGCAGTTTTGACCAGTTGATGCTTCTTTACACGTTTATGAACTTGAAGATTTGTCTATCCTCAAGCAAAAGCAACTGAGAGAGGCATGGGTAATTGAGAGTTGCACAAGATAAACGGATTAATATATTTTACCCAAAAATATACCTGTTTATCTAATTAGCACATATTTTATTGATCCATAGGTAATGTAAAAGCACAATGTATTAATTAGTACAATGTTCAAATCACATTTCTCGATATTCCTCACATGTGGAGGTCACTTAGAACTAAGGTCACTCTTTTTAAACAATGTTTTTCTGGCTCTTTTCTTGGATAAAGAGCAGATACATAATTTATTCCCAGATCCTGATCAACTAATTACCACTTTCTCCAGGCTGTTCCTGGTTCCTTATCAAAATGTAGATTTTAATTTCCTCTTTAATACCCATTCTTAATTCTCAGAACTCCCTGACCTGTCATTCTCTGCCAGAGAGATCACTTTCAATGTGGTACAACAAAGCTTGTATTTGGTGAGATCTTTCTAGCTCTCATTTCCATATACAATTTGTCCTTGAAGCTCACCTGAAAGGATCCTGGAAATAAAGGCCCATCAGTTCGTATTACAGACACCTTAAGATCGTCTTTCTACAAGATGAATTTTCACCTACATTTTCAAGACATTTCGCCTACGTCATTTTGTCTTCTTACCACAGACTTTTAACAAGGACAAAGTTATGTTTTCCTGAGTATTTTAAGAAATATCTCAACGCAACAAAACAATTATTAAAGTAAATAATAATTTTGGCTTAATAATTGCTTTATTCATGCTTATTTACGTCAATGTCACTTCCCAATGCCATATTCTCTTCCCCATAGAACACTCTTCTTCTAACATCAAAGTATGATTAAGATAAAGAAATTAACCTTTGGCCCCAACCAATACTGTAAAAGGAGTTCTACATCTCTAGTCCACCATTTCCCTGTCAAGAGTGAGGATGCAAACTGTGTCATCAATCCTCTGATGATGACTATGTTGATGAGAGCTACAATATCCGGCATGATTGTTTTTCTTTACATTATCAAATGTTTTATGTAGAATATCCACATCATACCAATAATTTCATCCCATATCATTTCAAACAAATTTCCAGCTTCTCTGAATTCATTTTTGCCTTCCTTTAGTGCAAAATATTTCATTATATACACATGCCAGATTTATTTGGGCATTCCTGATCCAGAAACAAAAACTTTGCTTCTAGTTCTTTCCATCAATTAGCAATGCTCCTATGAATGTAAATACGATGTTATATTCTTTGTTTTTTTACTTCTTTGGGATAATTATCAAAGGAGGATAAGAAATGAGTCTGTGATTTCATTAACAGGGAATTCCAGATGAAGACTTTTCTTTGGAAAGGAGGTTAGCACCTATTCTGAAACTGATAATGTTACATATATCCTTAGAATACTGAGAGGTAAAATAACTTACCTCTAGGCAGAAAGAGTATATAAATCAGAAATGGCATTTCAATGCAAGTCATTCCACTTGGGGAACTTGGTGTCTATCAGTTGTAACACACTGCTCCAAAGAGTACCTGCTATTCAGTCATTCATCCAGTAAAGCTTCAAACTGAATTCCAGAACTGTTAGAAAATAAATTCTCCCTAGTCACTATCCTTCCATTTTTAACTCCAACAGCAGTGCAAGTGTTCTGCTTTTTCCCAAAGACCTCTCCCCTGTGTAAATTATTTATATTGGGGAACTAACTCTTGTTCCTATTTATAACATTTCCCTTGATATCTTGCTTATAAATCACATTTTAACTTATTCTATACGCATTAATCTTGTTTAGGTAATTTCTTAGCCTTTTTTCACTTTACGTAAACTTACAGAGTTCTCTAAGCTTATATTTTTATGTGTTAATGATCTTTTTTTTTTAATTTTGCATTATTTTTTGCGTGGTTAAATCTTTCCTTTTCCTCACTCTCACCTCAAGTTATAGAAATAAAATATTTCTTTCAATTTTCTTCTAAATTTTATATGATGTGATCTTGTAGCTCAAGTGTTTATTTGAATCTTATTATGGTTTACTACATAGGTTGTAGTCAAGCTAATTCCTGCCAGACTAATTCCTAATTTTCCTAGTATTTTTAACGGAAATTTTCTTGAAAGAAGAAGACATACTAAAACATTTATTTCATGTTGTGGATTTATCACACACCAAGCTACTATGGTAAATTCCTTCTGGATCGTTCTTGCCTACACTGTGCCATTGATTTTTATTTTTTTTAACTGGTCACTGCTAGTTTTGATGATTGCCTACTTAAGCATAGTTTGATAAAGTTTAGAGACACTCCTTTGGTTTTCCTTCCTGTTGCCTATTAGCATTCTTTTTTCCCCAGTTAATAGTATTTTAATTTTTCCAGTAACACTTAGTTTTCAACATTCACTGTTTTTTTAATTTTTTAATTTTCTTTTATTTATTTTCAGTGTTCTACAATCACTACCATAAAATTTAGATGCATTTTTCCTTCCTTCCCTCTCCTTCTTCCCTCTCTCCCCTGTCCCTCTCTGAGACAGCATACAATTTTATATAGGTTCTACACAAAACATTCCTACTAAATACATTTTCACCTTAGTAATGTTGCATAGAAGAATTAAAATTAATGGGAGATATAACAGCAAACCAAAACATAGTACAAAAGACAATGATCTGCTACATTTTGTGATTGAATTGCATGGTTCTTTCTCTGGATATGGAAGGCATTTTGCCTTAGCAGACAATTGGGAATTTTTTAGGTCTTTGCCTTGCAGTGAAGTTCTGTGTCTGCCAGAAAAAATCCTAGCATGCTGTGGTTGTCGCTGTGTATAAAGTTCTCCTGGTTTTGCTCCTCTTCCTCAACATCAGTTCGTATAAGTCTTTCTAGGCCTCTCTGAAGTTTCCCTCTTCATCATTTCTTATAACACAATAGTATTCCATTAAATTCATATACCATATTTTATTCAGCCATTCCTCAACTGATGGGCATCCCCTTGAATTCCAGTTGTTGGCCACCACAAAGAATGTTGCTATAAATATTTTTGTACATGTGGAACCTTTCCCCGTTTTTATGATCTCTTGGGGATACAGTCCTAAAAGCAATATTGCAGAGTCAAAGGGTATGCACATTTTTGTAGCCCTTTGGAAATAGTTGCAAATTGTTCTCCAGAATGGTTGGATAAACTCACAGCTGCACCAACAATGAATTAGTATTCCAAATTTCCCACATCTTCTCTAACATTTATCATCTTCCTGTTCTGTCATGTTAGAAAATCTGATAGGTCGGATGTGGTATCTCTGAGTTATTTTGATTTGCATCTCTATCAATAGTGATTTAGAATGCTTTTTTTCATATGACTATAGATATCTTTAACTTCCTCCTCTGCAAACAGCCTGTTCATATCCTCTGACCGTTTATCAATTGGGGAATGACTGGTATTTTTATACATTTGACACAGTTCTCTGTATATTTTAGAAATGAGGCCTTTAACATAGACACTAGTTGCCAAAATTATTTCCCACTTTTCTGTTTCCCTCCTAGTATTGGTTGCATTGGGTTTGGTTGGGCAAAAACTCTTCAATTTAGTGTAATCAGGATTATCCCTTTTAGACTTCATAAGACCTTCAGTCTCTTGTTTAGTCAAGAATTCTTCGCTTCTCCATAAATCTGATAAATACACAGGTCTAACAGGGTTTTTCCACTGACTTTCAAGTTGTCCTCAAAGTTTGGGGTCAAGAAGTCTGAAAATCACCACAGCTGCCAGTGATTCAGTCCTCCCCACCGCCAAAGACCCACTCAGGCCCTACTTGTGCCAGCAAAACCCATACTGGACTGCACTCCACTTCAAGTCCAGCATGAAAGATGCATATCATTGAACTTCTAGGCTGCCTTGAACTGAAAATTTCCTTCACAGCATCATTTCCTGGATTCTGTAGCTTCAGAATTTGATTAGAGTCATTTTTGCAGTGATTTGTGAGGTTATGAGGGAGAGCCCATACTCTACCATCTCAGCTCTCTCCATTAATTTTCATCTTTCAAAATGAGTAATATCAGTCATTTCTTTTGAAATTGATTTGTGATTTTTCTGTCTGGGCTTGCTTGTATAAATAGTTATTTATTCAAAGTGAAATAAGTGTTCCACTGAAATTGAAATATATGTGCACACTACCACTGCCCTCTTAGTCTTTTAAAAAGAATACATCCGTACATTCACTTATATACATATCTGCAAATGCATATACATGCATATAATTGCAACTCTTCTTTTATTTTCTAAAGTTTATTTATTTATTTTTAGTTTTCAACATTCATTTCCACAAAATTTTGAGTTGCAGATTTTCTAAACATCTCTCCTCTATCCCCATCCCAAAAGGCTGTGAATTCTTATTGCCCCTTCCCCCCAATCTGCCCTCCCTTCTATCACACCTCTCCCTTCTGTTATCTCCATCTTCTCTCTTTTCTTTTGGGCAAAATAGATTTCTATACCCCATTACCTGCATTTTTTATTTCCTGGTTGCATGCAAATAATCCTCAACATTCGTTCCTAAAACGTTGAGCTCCAACTTCTCTCCCTTCTTCTCTCCCCACTTCTCCCCACTGAGAAGGCAATTAATTCAACATGGGCTAAATATATATAGTTTTGCAAAAGACTTTCACAATAGCCATGTTGTGTAAGACTAACTATGTTTCCCTCCATACTATCATGCCCCTCATATATTTTATTCTCTCTTTTGACCTTGTCCTACCTGTAAAGGGTTTATTTCTAATAACTCCCTCTTCCCATTTGCCTTCCCTTCTATCATCCCTGCTCTTATTCCCTTTTCCCCGACTGTGCATGTTATTCCCATCTTAAGCCAAATATGATGAGAATAAACTTCACTTTCTTCTCTCTCACCTCCACCCTTTTTTGCTCCATTGAAAAACCTTTTTCTTCCCTCTTTTATAGGAGATAATTTGTCCCATTCTATTTCTCCCTTTCTCCTCCCATTTTATTCCTCTCTCACCCTTAATTTTATTTTTATAGATATCAACCCTTCCTATTCAACTTACCTTTTGCCTTCTATCTGTATGTGTGTGTGTGTGTGTGTGTATGCGAGTAATCTCTCCAACTACCCAAATACTGAGAAAAGTGTCAAGAGTTGCAAATATTATCTTTTCATGTAGGAATGTAAACAATTCAAACTTATTAAGTCCCTTATGATTTCCCTCTCCTCTTTACCTTTTCATGATTCCCTTGATTCTTATGTCTGAAAGTCAAATTTTCTATTCAGCTCTGTTCTTCTTATGAATAATATTTGAAAGGCCTCTATTTCACTGAGTGACCATTTTCCCTGGAAGTATTAAACTCAGTTTTGCTGGGTAGGTGATTCTTGGTTTTGATCCTAGTTCCTTTGACTTCTGGAATTCCATATTACATACACTTCAATTCCTTAATGTAGAAGCTGCTAGATCTTCGGTTATCCTGATTGTATTTCAATGGTATTCGAATTCTTTCTTTCTAATTGCTTGCAGTATTTAATCCTTTACCTGGGATCTCTAGAATTTGACTACAATATTCCCAGGAGTTTTTCCTGCCAGATCTCTTTCAAGAAATGATTAGCGGATATTTCATATTTATATATGTATGTGTATATATATATATGTATACATGTATATATATATATATATACATATGTGTGTATATATATATATACATACATATATATATATATATACATATATATTATCCTCTGGTTCTAGAATATCAGGGTGGTTTTCCTTGATAATTTCAGGAAAGATGATGTCTAGGCTACTTTTGTGATCATGGCTTTCAGTTAGTCCCGTGATTTTTAAATTAACTCTCCTGGATCTATTTTTCATGTCAGTTGTTTTCCCATGAGATATTTCAAATTATCTTCCATTTTTTCATTCTTATGGTTTTATTTAGTAATTTCTTGGTTTCTTATAAAGTCATTAGATTCCATCTACTACATTCTAATATTTAAAGAACTATTCTCTTCAGTGAGCTTTGGAACCTGGTTTTCCATTTCGCTAGCTCTGCTGTTTAAAGGATTCTTCTCCTCATTTGGATTTTTGGACCTCTTTTGCCAATTGAGTCAGCCTGTTGGTTTTTATTTCTTTGTTTGTTTTTTCTTGTTGTTTGTTTGTTGGTTAATTTTTTATAAAATTATTTATTTATTTAACTTTTAACATTCATTTTCACAAAATTTTGGGTTCCACATTTTCTCCCCTTTTGTCCCCTCCCCCACTCCAAAATACCGATCATTCTAATTGCCCTTATCACCAATCTGCTCTCTCTTCTATCATCCCACTCTGCCCTTGTCTCCATCTTCTCTTTTGTCCTGTAGGGCCAAATAACATTCTATACCCCTTTACCTGTATTTCTTATTTCCTTGTGGGAAGAACAGTATCCGACAGTTGTTCCTAAAACTTTGAGTTCCAACTTGTTTTCCTCCCTCCCTCTCCACCCTCTTCCTTTGGAAGGTAAGCAATTCAATATAGGCCAAATCTATGCAGGTCTGCAAATGACTTCCATAATAGTCGTGTTGTATAAGACTAACTATATTTCCTTCCATCCTATCCTGTCTCCCATTACTTCTATTCTCTCGTTTGATTCTGTCCCTCCCCATGAGTTTCAACCTCAGATTGTTACCTCCTCCCCATGCCCTCCCTTCCATCATCCCCCCCACCCTGCTTATCCCCTTATCCGCCACTTTCCTGTATTGTAAGATAGGTTTTCATACCGAAATGAGTGTGCATTTTATTCCTTCCTCTAATCGAATATGATGAAAGTAAACTTCATGTTTTTCTCTCACCTCCCCTCTTTATCTCTCCACTAATGAGTCTTTTGCTTGCCTCTTTTATGAGAGATAATTTGCCCCATTCCATTTCTCCCTTTCTCCTCCCAATATATTTCTCTCTCACTGCTTGATTTCATTTTTTTTAAGATATGATCCCATCCTCTTCAATTCACTCAGTGCACTCTGTCTCTATATGTGTGTGCGTGTGCGTGTGCATGTGTTTGTGTGTAATCCCACCCAGTACCCGGATATTGAATAGTTTCAAGAGTTACAAATATTGTCTTTCCATGTACGAATACAAAGAGTTCAACTTTAGTAAGTCCCTTATGACTTCTCTTTGCTGTTTACCTTTTCATGCTTCTCTTCATTCTTGTGTTTGAAAGTCAAATTTTCTTTTCAGTTCTGGTCTTTTCATCAAGAATGCTTGAAAATCCTCTATTTCATTGAAAGACCAATATTTCCCCTGAAGTATTGTACTCAGTTTTGCTGGGTAGGTGATTCTTGGTTTTAGTCCTAGTTCCTTTGACTTCTGGAATATCTTGTTCCACGCCCTTTGATCTCTTAATGTAGAAGCTGCTAGATCTTGTGTTATCCTGATTGTACTTCCAGAATACTTTAATTGTTTCTTTCTAGCTGCTTGCAATATTTTCTCCTTGACCTGGGAACTCTGGAATTTGGCCACAATGTTCCTAGGAATTTCTCTTTTTGGATCTCTTTCAGGCTGTGGTCTGTGGATTCCTTAAATATTTATTTTGCCCTCTGGTTCTAGAATCTCAGGGCAGTTTTCCTTGATAATTTCATGAAAGATGATGTCTAGGCTCTTTTTTTCATCATGGCTTTCAGGTAGTCCCATAATTTTTAAATTGTCTCTCCTGGATCTATTTTCCACGTCAGTTTTTTTCCAATGAGATATTTCACATTATCTTCCATTTTTTCATTCTTTTGGTTTTGTTTTGTGCTTTCCTGGTTTCTCATAAATTCGTTCGCCTCCATCTCTTCCATTATAATTTTGAAAGAACTATTTTCTTCAGTGAGCTTTTGAATCTCCTTTTCCATTTGGCTAATTCTGCTTTTGAAAGCATTCTTCTCCTCATTGGTTTTTTGAACCTCTTTTGCCAATTGAGTTAGCCCATTTTTCAAGGTGTTATTTTCTTCAGCATTTTTGGGGGTCTTCTTTGGGGTGTTTAATTGTTTTTCATGCTTTGCTTGCATGTCTCTCATTTGTCTTCCCTCTTTTTCCTCCACCTCTCTAACTTGATTTTCAAAATCCTTTTTGAGCTCTTCCATGACCTGAGCCCATTGAGTGGGCTGGGATACAGAAGCCTTGACTTCTGTGTCTTTCCCTGACGGTAAGCATTGTTCTTCCTCATCAGAAAGGAAGGGAGGGAATACCTGTTCCCCAAGAAAGTAACCTTATATAGTCTTATTTTTCCCCTTTTCTGGGCATTTTCCCAGCCAGTGACTTGACTTCTGAATATTCTCTTCACACCCACTTTGCCTCTCGATCCTCCCAGCCAGTGCTTGGGGCCTGAGATTCAAATGGTGCTTCACAGCCTCAGGGCTTTGGGGGGGGACAGGGCTGCTATTCAGTGTGAGATCAAGTTCAGGTGCTCAGGTGGGGGCAGGGCCACCTCACGGGTCTCAGTTCCCTCAGGAAGTTTATGCAGATACCTTCAACAATGGATCGGGGCTCCTACATGCTCTGGGAGCCTGGGTCTGCTCCCGCCTCAACTGCTGCCTCCCGAGCACGCCTGAGTTATGAGGACACCCCACTCCCCTCTCGACCCACTAAAGAGACTCTCTCACCAACCCTTGTCACCTGTGGGTGGAGGGACCTTCGTGGTCGCTGGAGATCCCATCCCTGAAGCCTGCTCGGATCTGCTCCCTACTCATATCTGCTCCTCTCGGTGCCATGCAGCCAAGGCAAGGCTGGGCTCTGAGTCCGCAGTGAGAGGACCTTTTGTGAGAGGTTTTCAGGCTCTCTGGAACAACAATCTTGTATGCTCCGTTGTTCTGTGGCTTCTGTTCTCCAGAAATTGTTGAAAGTTCTTTTTTACAGATATTTTATGGGTGGTGGATTTGGAGCTAGCATATGTGTTTCTATCTACTCTGCCATCTTGGCTCTCCCCCTCTAGCCTGTTTTTTAAGATGTTATTTTCTTCAGCATTTTTAGGTTCTCCTTTAGCAAGCTATTGACTCACTTTTCATGATTTTCCTTCATTGCTCTCATTTCTATTCCCAATTTTTCCTCCATCTCTCTTACTTGATTTTCAAAATCCTTTTTGATCTCTTCCATGGCTGAAACTATTTTGCATATTTATTTTGGAGCTGTGGTATGCAGAAGCCTTGTCTTTTATGTCTTCCTTTTATGCTAAGCATGGTTCTTCTTCATCTAAAAGGATGGCAGAAAATACCCATTCATTAAGAATGTAGGCTTCTATAGAATCCCCTCCCCTTTTTTTTGGCATTTTCCCAGGAAGTTCCTTCACGTTTTAGTCCTTTGTCAAGAGGAGGGTATCCTCTGGTGACCTTTAAGTTCTCAGTTACTCCAAGGTGGCACAATCAAGGGAGAAGAATTTACTCCTCTCCTGGCCTGCGCCTCCGCTCTCTGGTCTGCGAGATCAGACCAGACTATTATTGTAGACTGAAAAGTAGAAGGAAAAATTATTTAGCTTCCAAAGAAATATAAAAGATTAAATTAGATTTACTTGTTCAAATATATTGAACCATTTAATTCTCTTGCATCATTCTTCAGTCGTTTACTTGGTACCAATATATACACACCGACTACACCTCACTTTTTCCAGTGTTCTTAACTCTGCAGGAATTGATTAGACCAACTATAGAATAATCTCATATGACTACTAAGACATCCAGAATATCTTCAATCTTGTCACAGTTCAATTATCTTGGAATTTTAGGCAAAGCTCAATTCATTGATTGTTGCTGTGATAGTTTAAAGTGTGCGAAGAATTGTGAAAAGTATTAAAGGGCTTAAAATAGGTATAGCTCCTGCTTTTATAGAGCTAAAAACCTAGGTATTTATTTAGGATTTAGAGTTAAAAAATTTGTCAACAATGCGTATTTGACTTTATGAACAGAAAATATATAGGAATTCAATTAACAAAGGATTCATAATTAATGTTCAGCCTACAAACTTCATTAATATTCATGAGGTCACCAATGTGGGTATTCCTTTCAATGATTCATATTACACTCCATCCATGTTTCCTCATTCCTTCTGAATCCTTTCCATGTCCTTCCAAAAACTGAAGACATTCTTCTGCACCTTGGAACATTTTGTAGATACCAGGATATCACTCTGATTTCCATCTGTTGTACTTCATTATAATAAGTGAGCAGATCTTCTTCCTTTCCACGAATAGAACTTTAGTTTTAAAGTTAATTGCCATACGTCTTCTACAAGAGAATTAACAAAACAAAGAAGGAATAGAGATGATTGGTGATGATGGGTGTAAGTTAGGGGACCAGAAAAGAAAAAAGACAACACTAACAGAATTCAAAATGTAATTTAAGGAATGATCAAAATTTAACTTGAGATGACAACCAAAATTACTCATGGAGATAGGAGGGCACATTGCTAGCCAAGTGAGTAATCGGTATACAAATCTATTTGGATCAGAAGAGACTAAAATGAAATAGTGGAAGGCTAAATCTAATTTCTGGAGGAGCCAAAACAACAAAGGAGAGTAGACTTCAAAGGGTTAACAAAGGGAAAGGAAATAAGGCATGTCTGAAAAGTGTCTGGGAAAGGAGAGGATATTGAGGATGGCTGCCAAATTATTAACGAAGCTGCCAGATGGTTCAGTGGATAGACCACTAGTTCTGGAATCAAGGAGACCTTTGTTTCAAATCTGGTCTCGCATCCTTACAAGCTGTGTGACCCTGGGCAAGTAATTTCAACCTGTTTGCTCCAGTTTGGTCATCTGGAAAATGGATTGGGGAAGGAAATGGCAAAACACTACAGTATCAATCAAAAAGAAATCAAAAGGCGTCACAAAAATTCAGACCTGACTGAAACAGCTGGTTGATTTCAAATTATAATAAAGTGATAAATTACATTAACAACCTGTTTAGGAGTTGCATTCTAATAGTCACAAACAACTCAGAAAAAGCCTCCAATAATTTCAATCAGTACAGACAGCAGCAATAATTTTAAAGTGACGTATCAAATGTGCTGTGTGTTAAATTCTACTCCAGATTAAAAGGAAAAAACTGATAACTATATTTTGAATATAGATTGTTCTCTCTATATTTGGCAAGAACAGGCAAAGATAATCAAGGAATGTCTTTTTACACTCTGATTTATCACATGTGACATGGCAGAGAGACTGAAATGAGTTACATTACATATGCCATGTTTTAAATTCTGCCAAAGTTATCTGTGTTTATAGTATAGGTTGTTTCCTTTATACTTTATAAGAAATGGTAAAGATCCTCAAGTAGTGTTGTTTTCAATACTATGAGTTATCATGTGGAAAAAAGAAGATTAAGGATATGAAGAAATAGGAAGTTTAGGAATAAGGAATGGAGGAGGAGCATTTCAAAGATATTAAAAGTATCTGAAGTAGTAAAAGGAAAACTGCAGCTTTGACAGGAGGTTAGAAAGTAGAAGAAATGAACAGATAATAAAAGTAACAAGAAAAGAAGCTTTTAAATGATTTTAAGGAAACTTTATATGATAGGTTCTTAAACATTTTTATTTGTGTCATGGATCTTCTTCCAAATTCTCATGCTGCCTATGTGTAATGTTAATGTAAAGTCAATGAAGGGGGAGAAAGAGTTAAAGATCTTCCCCACCCATTAATAGGCCTTAATATCATATGTTACTTTCTATTGAAGCACTTGGTCCTAGGGTCCTGCCTTTTGGCTCTGAGAAGTGTGTAAATACTCTGAAGTGAAGTTTTGCTTGTGGGATTAATCATTGGAAGGGTTTGTTCCTCCAGATGAGAATCTGGGTAGCCAGGAGGGAGTCCTCGAGTTTTGAAAAACCAAATGTAGGTGTTTCTCTCTCTGGTAGCGATGTATGTATGCAATGGTGATACAGTTGGATCTATGTGTTGATCTGTGATGTATATATTGCGTATACTCAGACACTTGGAAGCCAAGTCTGTTTGTCTTTATTTCTCTGCTTGTATTTTCTCTGTTGTTGAATGTAATTAAAGAAGATTGTTGAGCAGCCAAAAGTTGCTTTCCTTTTAGAAAAGCAGATATAAGAACCTCTGCAGCATGCCCTTCTGTGTATCTGAGGATCCTTGATTTTACATTATGGAGCCCTTCTCAGTATAACGCTCTTTTAAAAGTACAAATAGTGAAAACACAAAATTTCGTTTAAAATTAGAAAAATTATTTATTTGCTTGTTTAAGTCCAACCTCCCCAACATGCCCACATACATTGCATTACTCTAGACTCTTCATCCTCCCTTACCTCACTGTCTAATTATTTCCAAATCTTCTCATTTCTACCATCACAATATCTTAAGTATCTTACTTCTACTCTCCACCTGCAAGTTACTTCCTTAGCTCAGGTTTTTATCAAAAAATATACCTTCAAATTCATCTCCCTGACTTTAGTCTTTTAGCACACTGGTTTATCCTGTAGATTGATGTCAAAGTAATTTTTATTCAACAAAGTTTTGTCCATATTACTCCTCCATTCCCTCAAGTTCTCAGGCTTACTGTTGTACTCCAAGAAAAATAAAAAAACTTGTATATTTAACTTTGTTAAATATGGAGTAATTTGGAACTTTGCCCAAAGGGCAAAGGAACAGAACTTCCGATAGGCCTGGAAAGACTTATGTGAACTGATACAGAGTGAAAGGAGCAGAACCAGAAGAACTTTATACACAGCAACAACCATAGTGTGTGAACAATTTTTCTGGTAGTCTTAGTACTTCATTTCAACACAAGAACTTAAGTAATTCCTAGTGGTCTCTTAAGGCAAAATGCCCTCCACATCCAAGAAAAGAACTATGGAATTCGATCATAAAATGAAGCAGATCATTTTCTTTTGTATTATGTTTGTTTTGTTATATGATTTCTTCCATTCATTTTAATTCTTCTGTGCAAGATGAGTAAGGTGAAAATGTATTTAATAGGAATGTGTGTGTAGAACTTATATAAATCTGCATGCTGTCTCAGGGAGGGAGTGGGGAGGTAGAGGGAAAGGAGAGGAATCTAAGATATATAGAAATGGTTGCAGAACACTGAAAACAAGTAAAATAATAAAACAAATGATTTTGAGTTCCAAATTTTCTTCCCATTTCTCCCCTCGCCCCACTTCAGGACATCATGAATTCTGATTATTCCTTCCCCTAATCTGCCCTCCTTTCTGTCACACCCCTCCTTTCTCTATCCCCATCTCTTCTGTTTTTTTTGAAGGGACAGGTAAATTTCCATACCCCATTACCTGTATTTGTTATTTCCAAGTAGCATGTAAAAACAATGTTTAACATTTGTTTTTAAAACTTTCAGTTCCAAATTCTCTCCCTTTCTCCCTCATGACCCATTCTCACTAAGAAAGGAAGCAATTCAATATAGGTTATACATGTGTATCTCTGTATTTTGCATTTAAAAGTCATGCTGTGAAAGACTAAATATATTTCCATCCATCCTATCCTTCCCCTCATTTACTATATTCTCTCTTTTGATCCTGACCCTCCTTAAAAGTGTTTACTTCTAATTACTCCCTTCTCCTATTTGCCCTCCCTTCAATCATCCCCCACACCCCACTTATCCACTTCTCTCCTACTTTCTAGTAGCATAAGAAAACATTTCATACCAAATTCAGTGTACATGTTATTCCCTCCTTAAGCCAAATGTGATGGGAGTAAGATTCATTGTTCCCTCTCACTTCCCCCTTTTCCCCTCCATTGAAAAAGCTTTTTTCCCCTCTTTTATGAGAGATAATTTGCCCCATTCAGTTTCTCCCTTTCCCTCACAGTATATTCTTGTATCATTCTTTAATATTATATTTTCGTTCTCATCGCTTCATATTCAACTCACCCCGTGCCCTCTGTTGATATGTGTATAATCCCTCCAAATACGCAAATATTGTGGAAAGCCTCAAGATTTTCAAATATTATCATTCTGTGTAGGAATGTAAACATTTCACCTTTAGTAAGTCCCTTATGATTTCTCTTTCCTGTTTGTCTTTTCATGCTTCTCTTGATTGTTTTTGTTTAAAAGTCAAAATTCCTTTTCTAATCTAGTCTTTTCGTGAAGAATGCCTGAAAGTTCTCTATTTCATTGAAAGACCATTTTTCCCCCATGAACTATTATATTCAGTTTTTTGGTATAGGTATTTCTTGGTTTTAATCCCAGTTCCTCTTCCTTCTGGAATATCATATTCCAAGCTCTTCAGTTCCTTAATGTGGAACCTGCTATATCTCGTGTTATACTGATCATATTTCCACAGTACTAAAGTTTTTTTCTTTCTGGCTGATTGCAATATTTTTTCCTTGATCTGGGAACTCTGGAATTTGATTACAATATTCCTAAGAGTTTTTCTTTTCTGATATCTTTCAGGATTTGATTGGTGGATTCTTTCAATATTTATTTTACCCTGTGGTTCTAGAATACCAGGGCAATTTTCCTTGAAAATTTCATGAAAGTTGATGTTAGGCTCTTTTTTTGATCATGGTTTTCAGGTAGATCCATAATTTTTAAGTTGTTTCTCCTACCTCTATTTTCCAGGTCAGTTGTTTTCCAGGGAGATATTTCACATTGCTTGCTATTTTTTCGTTCTTTTGGTTTTGTTTTATAATTTCTTGATTTTTCATAAACTCATTAGCTTCTATATGCTCCATTCTAATCTTTAAGGAATTATTTTCTTCACTGAGTTTTTGGATCTCTCTTTCTATCTGGCCAATTCTGCTTTTTGGGGCATTCTTCTCATTTACTCTTTGGATATCTTTACCTTTTTGGTGAGTCTATTTTTAAAAGTTTTATATTCGTCAACATTTTAGGTCTCCTTTAGCAAGCAGTTGATGCATTTTTTAATATTTTTTTTGTATCATTCTCATTTCTCTTCCCAATTTTGCTCTACTTTTCTTATTTAGTTTTCAAAATCCTTTGCGAGCTATTGCATGCTCTGATACATGAAATATTCTTCTTGGAGACTTAGGGTGGAGGAGCTTTGACTTTGTTTTCTTCTGTTTGCATACTTTGGTCTTCCTTGTCACCAAAGTTATAGTCTATAGTCTGATTCTTTTTTCGGTTTTTACTCATTTCCTCAGCCGTTTACTTGACTTTTTAAGTCTTTATCAAGGTAGTTCTCTGCTTCCAGTGTGGTTTGTATTGTCTGCTGCTCAATCCTTCCAGAATCTGTGGGCATAGAGTTCCCGAAATAGTGGTTGCAGTAGGTTCTGTTCCTTCCCCCTTCTGCTGCCCTGTGACTGGACGTAGATCATTCCACTTTCCTGCATTGATCACACAGGTTTTTCCCCCTGACCTTCCAATTTATCCTCAGCATTTGGGGGTCATGAAGTCTGGAAACTACAACAGGTGTGAAAGATTCAGCCTCCCCAAGGCTTATTCTGGTCACCTTTGTGCATTTCCAACCCACAATGAACTGTACTCTGCTCCCAGTGTTGCAATAGGTACTTCCCCGTGGTCTTATAAGCTGTATCACCTCATCATTCTGTTGGTTCTACAGCTCCAGATTGTTTTGGGAGTCATTTTCTACAGGTATTTGACTGGGCTTGCTGGAGTGCTCTATAAAGTTCATGTTTTTACTCCGTCATCTTGGCTCTGTCCACCCAACCCAGAGATATTTTTTTTTTTCTGTATGAAACACTTCAAGTAACATCTTCTCCATGAAACCCTTTCTTCTTGCCCCAAACACTAGTATCAAACTACTTCAAACTGAGCTATTTTGTATATATTTGTACTTATTCTAAATTGGTTTTATATGTTTTTATATGTAAGTATTTTATTCCCTGTGGGATCACAAATTGTTTGCTTATCAAGGGAGTCAAGATTATTTCAATATTTTTTCTTGTACTCCTAGCATCTACCACAGCACCTGGTAGGTCCTTAGTAAGGATCAGAGGAAAAAGACAAGAACAAGAGTAGTTGTTCTCTCCGTGCTCAGGAATACTGGGTAGCAATGTGCCAAAAGGATAATAGAAATATTTGTTGTTTTTTCCAGACATTTTTCCAAGACGGAAGAGATGTCTTTTCAAGACAAATGAAATGCACCAGTAGCTACTCATATTGACACAGTTTATATTTCCATAATGTTAGGAATAAAATTCATAGAGGAAAGACAAAGACTCATAAGGAGGATGAGGCACCTCCTTTATTTTAAAATCCTTGCAAGAATTGAAGGTGTTGCTGCCAAGGACTACTCACACCTATAGAAGTAAGAACCAGCTAATTTATCTCTGTTCAGAATCTCAAAGTCCCACCCTTATTTCCTCACTGGATGAATACTTTGAGATGTACAACTTCCTACAATGCCTACTTTATGTTAATCCCTTGAAATCTTGTCTCTCCCTCTACATACATTGCGTATGCATTTAAATCAGTTTTAGCTCCTCCTGGGGGGGAGAAGTGAATATTCATGAACCAATTAAGCATGTGTTCTTGAAGCCTAGCTGACCTACTTACCCTGTCCTAAACTCCAACCTGGTTGAGATTGGTTTTTGGTGAATTATTTTCTATTTTCCCCCTTATACTGAGAATTGTTTTTTGCAAAGAAATATAATGTTTATAATTCACAGTTCCCCCCTTTCTCTTTTTCTAAGAACACGTTTCCACTAAATTTTACTAATATCTTATTTGTTCTTCAAAACCCTTTAATAACTCCAAAGTTTCTCTTTCCTTTCTTTCTTCCTGAGAGATTGACTTTTTTTTTAAGAAAAAGAATTTGTTTCTCCATCTTTCTACATCTAATTAATACTTTCTCATGGCCTTTTTCAAATGGATTCTTCCCCTCTTCCTTTTCTCCTTTAAGTAGGCATAATAAATATGGGAAGGGGAAGAAGGGGAGTTTGACTGACACATTGACAAATGACAGGGGGCAGTCCCCTTAGTAAGTACAGATACAGAGATCTGAAAGAAAAAGGCAAACAATGAATTGTCCATTTAAGACTCAGAAATCTTGTCTTATACAGCTGTTTGGTGGGGAAATATCATATGATGCAGTTTTCTGGTCTGGGAGTTGTTCAAGAGTTCTCCAGCAGAACATCTTGTTATTTTATTGCAGAACTCCTCTTTCTTGCGTCCATTGCCCAGGAAAATTGACCTTTCATTTTACATGATCACTCAACCCTTATAACTCTATTCTTTAAAATCAAAAATAGAATCTTAGTCAATTTTCATGTTTAAAAAGAAAGAATCCAGTTTTTAAACTTTGCATTATTCCATTACTCATTTCCCCATCAAGAGGATGAGGTTCTACTAAAGAATTAATAAAAGGCTCCAATACATACATGAATACATTGAATAATCAAGTATAACACAGTACATATCAAGTCATTAAACAATTCCAACTTATGGTCATGATATGCCTCTTTTAAAGCATCTACAAGAGAGTCCACCAACCATTCTTCTTTTAAGATTATCTAATTGTAGCAAAACTGAGACAAGTATGATATTAACTATGTATCAGAATAATATCTTGATTCCACAAGCCATTGACCTAATTGTGTCCATACCATAAGAAAGAATTAAAGAACCCTAACTTATACAGAAATATATATATGTGTGTGTTTGTGTGTGTGTATGTATGGATATACACACACACACACACTCACACACACATAGTCAAAGTTGAATAGTTAGCTGTTATTTGGGCTAAAATTCTATGCCAAAATGGTTCATTCCTATACATGCATCTTACTGTAGACCTCAGTTGTTCCAACATCAATCTACTATTTAATAGATTTCTTATTGTGTTTATAAAACTATTGATTAAAAATGCCACAAAAGAGTAGGTACTTGACTGAAGTATGGAAACAACATTTCCCTATCTTCATGTCAATTCCAGGCAGAAGTTGTGAAGACTGCCAACTTCATTGAGCCAGGCTTAAAATATGCCAGTTCTTATAGTGGGGAAATTGAGTTAGGAGATACCTACCTCAGCTCATGGGGAATAGTCATTCCCCTCACCTTCCCATGGGAATATCTTCTGCGTTCATAAATGCAAATCATGGATTTTACAGCGTTGGCATCATGGATCAGTGGCTCAATACATTTCCTTATAATTATACCTAGGTTCAGACTTAGAAAAACAGTTAGTTTACAGTCTCATAAGTTCTTGAATAGTAAGTTCCAATCATTATTTTCAGGTGTGATTATAATCTTACATTGGCTAGGGAACATCTTTAATGTGAGCCTTAAATAGTTTGTATGCATTTGTACACTTGTTCTGGTTTCTGACTAAACAAAATAAAATTTCCCATTAAGATAACAATATTACTGTAATAGATTTGCATCTGTTTTTCAAGTTTATTTATCCTTCTCTAATCATGCTCAATCTGAAAGAATGAGATACTTCAGCAATTGAACCATATATACATAAGTTCAAATACTAACTTTAATTCATGTTTACATCATGGAATGAATTCAGATCAAACAGCACAATCTTCCCCAGCAATGAGGGTTTCCCTGAGAACTTTCCAAATATTACAAACTATGACCTTTCTCCTCTCCATAAAAACATCTAAGTCTTTGGGTGCCAGAGAACGCACAGTATAATGAAACTAACTTTTCTGTCTATTCTACGAGTTACCCTCATGTAAGCAAATTACACTGAAATAGTTTTTTCCCAAACTGAAGATGTTTTTGATTTAGTTTCAGTAGTTTATAGGATAACAGTTAGATCTTTTAATTAGCTGTACAAATATCCAATTTTCCTAACGTCATTTTGAAACATTTAAGTACCTTATTCCATACAAACATGTGTGTAGTAATGTAGTAATAGGCAGATTAGGCTAAACACTCTAAGCTGTTTAAGATGTGAAAATGAATATAATCTTAAACTGAATAGCTCATATATTAAACACACTTCATGACAGTAGCTCAAATGTATCCCAAAATTCGGATTCAACATTTAATTCTATCTTCGTTTCACAATTTTCTTTCCCCTTCATCTAATTATTCCCATAACAATCAGAAAAAATATTCTGTTACAGGGATTTTAATATCACACATGACTATGCAAGAGTATATGAGATTTCTACGCACTCAGATTGAAAACAGCAAGATTTCACATATTTATGTTATGCTCACATTTTTTTCACTGATTACTTAATTTGATTACTGAAACCTGCCATAGAAAGGAAAAGCAAGAAACTGATTAGATAAAGCATTACACAGTTTTCCACATGTAATATCATATCCACCTCATATCCAGACTCAGTCAGATGGGAAACATATCTTTTCAAAGGAAAACATTGGGTAAACTGAGTCAGAAGGATCCCATCCTAAGCTGAGGCTGATTGCCCTTTCAGCATTTTCCCAGATGCAGAACTCTCCTTGTAATAGTCCTATTTCTCAGTAGTTGGTGGTATTTCCCCAGATAGTGGGTTATTAACCATTGATTACTGATGGATATTCATAATCCACCAGACATCTCAGTACACAACCTGTTATAGTCTCATAAAACTTTACCTTAAATGGCAAGTTTCGCTAATCAATACTTTACCAGGACTTCTATCACAACATTTAAATTTGTCCTAAAAGTCAATCACTAGAGATGTTTTCTATATTTTCAAATTCCCAGCCAACCAATTTCCTTGTTTAGGAACTCCATATATGAAAGGTTACCAATTTGAAACTTGAAATGACCCTATTACCCATCAGGTGACTTCAATTTTGTTGGATATACTTTATATGGAGAATCAGAATCTCAAGATTAACATGGTAAGACTGCAACATTAAGAGAGCAAGCTTACCTAAGTGTTTAGGTCAGTTTCTAACCTTTTTCTGCCTGAGTAATGCTTCCAGGCTTTCTGGCCCCAGGGCCACAAGGTTATTAGAAGTAATGTTTTTGCTATAGCTGTTGCCCCTTCCCAGTAAAGGTGCTACTGACTCTGGCAGTTGTAATAATACTGACATGAGAGGAGAGAGGCCAGCCTGATGTGATCTTCACAGGCCACACGCCAGCCTTCAGACTTGCAAGCCCTTTCCTATTGCTCACCAGGTGAGGGAAATGGTGAAACTCTCTCTTCCTTTTCCAATCTGGAATGAGAGGGGTTAACAGAAAAACCCAGGGCTGTTTGCACTCTGTTTACATATTTTCCGGGCTAAGGAGGAGGAAGAGGTGGAAGGGTCAAAGTCTCTATGCTTTTTATTGAAATATCATAAAACTTCAAACCCCCTTCCCCATTCTCTGTCATAAAATTTCCTTTTCTTCTAAACAGCTTACAATTTATCCTGATAGTATTATTTCCTAAATTCTCTAGATACAAAATCCATTGTAACAATTAACAGTCTCACAAATTTCATAAGTGATAGCAAAACAGTTTTTAACTGAAACTTTGCTTAAATTAAGGAAAGAACTTTAAAGTTTATGATTTCTAAAATTACAGTACTTTCAAAAACACATGATTAAATAGAATGACTTAACAATTTCCTAACCCATTTATAACAGTAGAGCACACTGGATTGCAGCTGTCCTTTCCCCCATCTATCTCCTAAACCTTCTGCTTTCTTTTCTATCTTTCATATTTCCCTCAAGCTTTTATTTCTTTCTTTCTAAATCTTTCAAACTCAAACTACCTCAATTTTCATTACATTCTAAATGAAAAAAGTCATACTTACCCCAATTTGCCCTGCTTTTCTTCACCTGTCACAACTTAAGATGGCTGCATTCCCTCACAGTCCCTGTAAAGAGGTTTTAATTATGCATTTTAAAACAGACCACTGAAATCCTAAAGTGATCACTTTTTAAAAGATGGAAACGTCCTTTATTTTTGCAAAGATAGTTCCTTGGATTTAAGTTCCACCCAGAGAACAAACTTTAGCTTTTAGGATATAATTAAACTTGAATTCAAGTTCCTGTTTTCTTTTCCCCCACAGCTCTTGCTTCCTCTTGGACTACTGGAGTTCAGATTCTTCATCAGTTCTAAAATAGATTAGCTCCACCTCCCACCTCTTAAAGAGTCTTACCCTTCTCCAAGTTCTGTGGCTTCATGTTAAACCTTACACGGTGTCAGATTACATATAAATACCTACGTGCACCATAAAACATCAAACATCTTTCACAAATATACAGAGAGACCTGCTTTTTAAGAGATAAACCAAAATAAAATTAGAGTTCAGTAGAGTCCAAAACAATTCCAAAAACTGAGAGTGATTTCCTCTAAGTTCTAGCAAATTCAAAAGGATATCCTTCCCGAAGATCCTTCTAGATCTCAGACTCTGGACCTCCGCGTTCCAACAAGAGGTATAATCACTCTCCTGTTGACTGAGGGGCTTCCTCTCATTCACATACAGATTAAAATCACATACAATTAAAATTGGCAAATCCAATCCTCATTGGCTCCATATTTCAGCCAAAATACTGCTGGAGGCATGATGCCCTCCTTGGACCAAAAAAACACAAAAAGACTTTGTCATCTGTTTCTTATTCTTATCGTTTTGTACATATAGTTTCATTCCATTTTCCCAGCATTCTCCCTAAGAGTTCAGAGGAATGCTACTAGAGATTCCTTCTTCTGTTCCCCTTCCAGGCACCTTAGTTTCCTTATTCCCCACTTTATTGTAGTTTCTTTAGACAAAATGACCCTAACAACAAGGCAATACTCAGAAGTCCAAATTTTCTTACCTTGCCCTGTGCACAGACTTGTGTAGTAGCTATGATTTCCCTTTAATTTCCCCAGCTTCATCACCCTATCTCTCTGAAAAAATGAAGTCTCAGGTTTGGGCAGTGAGGAAAGAGGAAACTCACCAACAATCCACCAAGCCATCTAATTGGTCAGGGTTAGTCTTTCTGTCCTTCAGTGGTGGTTGTTCTAGAATCCTGAATGAGCTCTCAGTTTTTAGGAATAAAACTTCTAGAGGAAAGACAAAGACTCCCAAGGTAAATGAGTCCGGCTTATTTATTTTAAAATCCTTGCAAGAACCAGGTGTTTTGCTGCCAAGGCATATACACATCTACACAATCCATACCAAACTAATTTATCTCTGTCCTGAAATTCAAAATCCCTCCCTCTTTTCCTTATTGGCTGAGTACTTTGAATTGTACAACTTCCCAGTACGTCTATTTCATGTTACCCCATTGAAAATTTTCCCCACCATCCACATACATTGTATGTGCCTTTAAACGAAATTTAGCTCCTCTTGGGGAGGAAAAGCTAATATTTATGAACCAATGAAGCATGCTTGCTTGAAGCCTAGCTGACCTACTTATCTTGTTCTAAACTCACACCTGTTTGAGACTGGTTACTGGTGATTGGTTTGCTATTTTCCCCCTTATTCTGAAAATTGTTTTTGCAGAGAAGCATGAAAAAAAAACCTACCTTTCCTTAGTCTGTTTGGAAACATAATTTTTATATCTCACAATAAGAAACCTAAAAAACATTGCAAAAAGATTAGAAATTTTTGACCAATAAACAGAAAATTTTAGGAACATAGTTGTGCTTTTCTCATTGGTGCTCATTCAAAAAAACTAATAAAGAAAATGAAACTGATACATAAAATGAACAGCTGGTTGATAAAATGATATGCGATAATGTGATTTAAACTTATGAAATATGGCTTATAAATAGGATTGGTAGGGTCCCGACCACGGATAGAGGACCCTTCGCAAACATGTGTAAGATTATATTGACCTCGTAGCTTGAATATCTAACAAAAAATTATTTAAAATAAAGAAGTTGGAAGCAAAGGCAGATTATAGATGGTCCATACACGAAGGTGCTGCATTACTGGACAAATCATGACTGATAAACTAGATTTCTTTTTTTTTTTTTTGGACAAGATTATTAAATTGTTAGGCCAGGGAATTATGTAATTTGTCTTGAGTGAAATCAAATATTTCATTCTCTTCTTTTGGATGAGATGGAGTAGTGTGCTAGAAGTGAATTTGTAAAACTGTTCTGGAAAATGATTGGGGATAAATTCATATCATAAACGTAGTTCAAATCTCATTGCTTTAATAAAGACTTTATTGTTTCATCATAGCCAATATCTAAAAATTCTGGAAGAAAAATATAAAGTGTTCCTCAGTTGAATTGCCAGATCAACTTTCTATGAGTAAAAGTTTTTAACAACCTGGAAAGAATTTGTACATTACAAAGAACTGGAATCTGTGTACTGCCACAGGAAAAGCCTAATTCAGTTCAAAGATATCAAATCATTGGAAAAAGAGGCGTCAAATGGAGAATAACCATTGGCTTATTTTGTGTGATCCTAGTATAGGATTAGTACACTATTTTTTTCCCCCTTTAACTCTCAGAGATCCTGGAGTTTATAATTCTGGGAGATCAGTAATGATAGATCAATAAGATAATGATTGGAGCCAAGAGTGTTCAGTCAAATTTATGTTCTATAAGTATAACTAAGTTTCTTCCAACAGAGGAAATCATAATAATTACATTATTCTTACTAACGTTACTGCATAATTCTTTATAGTACTGTGACTTCTTAAAGCTCTTACTGTAATAGTTTATTAATGTTTTTATTTATTTATTTTTAGTTTTCAACTTTCACTTCCATAAGTTTTAAATTTACTCTGTTTCCTTCCCCTGTACCCTCCCCAAGATGACATGCATTCTGATATAGTCTCTACACGTGCATTCTTATTAAACATATTTTCGTTTTAGTCGTGTTGTACAGAAAAATTAGAAAAAATACATTTGTTCTAATGGGAACCATGAGAAAGAAAAAACAAAAAAAGAGAACAAATGTAATGCTTAGATCTGCATTCAGACTCCTTATTTTCTTTCTTTTGATGTAGATGGAATTTTCCATCATAAGTTTTTTGAGGCTGTTTTAGATCCTTGCGTTGCTGAGAAGAGCTATGTCTATAAAAGCCAGACATTGCACAATATGGTTGTTACTGTGTACAATGTTCTCCTGGTTTTGCTCATTTAGATCAGTATCACTTTCCTGATGTCATGGCCTTCTTCAAGAATAAAGGACCAACCACAATCACAAAAAATCACACCCTTTGATACGTAGGTAAGTCTGAGTCCCAGGAAATTGCAACAACATTTCCTGACACTTCGGTTTACCTGTTCATCAAAGGCAGTTGGTTAGCAATTTGTGGTTGTGAAGATAAGGATGGCAATTCCCTTATTCAAAAGGTTTACTCTCTTCTGTCATTGTATCAGATACCTGTATGGAAGAAGGACCAATTAAGCTAGATGGTAGGAGTGAGGAACTTTATTCCCAGTGTTCTTGGGCTAAGAATTCTGGGATGTCTACATTTGGTTGTGAGGGGATATGGTGTTTCCTTGTGGAAATCGGGAAAGATTTTATTTTGTTTTACATCTATTTTAATTTTCCTGTGAATTAGTAACTCCCTAAAAGAGAACTGTAACATTTTTTTTTAAAAAAATCAAACATTTGTATTCTTCTAAAGGATACTTTGATCATTTCCATTAGCAATTTAAAATTATTCTGATTTTACTTTTGGAAGGACACATAAGCTTTAACTTAAACTGAAATTATTTTGTTAACTATTCACATCTGTGGTATCCAAGCTGATATCTTTCTAACTTCCTCTTTAATACTGAATGAAACTCATTTCCTTACCTGCCCCACATACAATTTTCACTTTACTGTTGTAATCTTTCACTATGCTACCACTTTTTCCCAAAGTGCTCTTTCTTTTACTCTGAATTTTAATACCTGTCAATACAATTTGCTAGAAATCTTGTCCTGCCTTATATATTGCCTGAGTTTTTTAAAGTCATATTGTTTTTCCAAAAAAATCATTGTCTATTATATTTTTTAAAAAAATTAGTATTTTATGTGCCCAAATGACACTTAGAAACAATTTTTAATTCTTTATTTAAACTTTTGATTTCTGATTTCTCTCATTCTTTCCCCACCTCATTGATTTCTATACCTAACTCTCTGTGCATGTACATATGTGTATTATTCCTTCTTTGCACCAATTCTGATCAGAGTAGAGTTCAAGAGTGCCTCACCATCTTCCCCATTTTCTCCTTCGCTGTAAAATCTCTTTTTGCCTCTTTTATGTGAATAATTTGCCCCATTTTACCTCTTCCTTTCTCCAAGTACACTCCTCTTTCTCATCCCTTAATTTCATTTTTCTTATTACATCCTGTCATATTCAATCCTACCCTCTCCTCTTTCTCACTCTCTCTATCTGTCTATACACACATACACACACACACATATACACACACACACACACACACACACACACACACACACACACACACACACACACACACACATATATATATATATATATATATATATATTCCTTCTAACTGCCCTAATAGTGAGAAAGTTCTAAAGAATTATAAGTGTATTTTTCCTATGTAGGAATGTAATCAGTTTACCTTATTAAGTCTCTTATGACTCTTCTTTCCTGTTTATATTTTTATGCTTCTCTTCAGTCTTGTATTTGAAAGTCACATTTTTATTTAACTCTGGTCTTTTCATCAAGAATGCTTAAAAGTTTTATATCTCACTGAATGTCCAATTTTCCTCAGTTTTGCTGAGTATATGACTTGTGCTTGCAATTTTTGCTTCTTTGCTCCCCAGAATGTCATATTCCAAGCCTAGGAATTCTTCAACGCCAAACCTTGTGTTATCCTGGGTTTCCATGGTATTGGAATGATTTCTTTCTGTTTTCTTGACATATTTTATCCTTGATCTGGGAGGTCTGGAATTTGGCTGTAATGTTACTGCCACTTTTAAGTTTGGAATCTCTTTCAGGAGGATTCCTAGAGTTTCTATTTCATCCTCTGATTTTAGAATATCGGTGAACTTTTTCTTGATGAATTCTTGAAAGAAATAGTGTAGATTTTTTTTTTTGATCATGGCTTCCAGGACGTTCAATAATTTTAACATGATCCCTCTTGAATCTATCTATTTGTCCAATGAGATAATTTACATTATATGTTGTTCTGTTGTTTTTGTTTTATTATTTTTGATGTCTCATAAAGTCATTGACTTGGCCAATTCTACTTTTTAAGGAGTTTTTTTCTCCTTATGTTGGGCCTTATTTCCCCATTAGCCAAATATTCTTTATTTTACTTCTTATTGGATTTTTGTATCTTTTTTGCAATTTGGCTTATGTTCTTTATGTTTCAAGTTATTATTTTCTTCAGTTTTTTTGTGTGTCTCCTTGATTTGTCCATGAACTGTTTTTCCCATGATTTTCTTGTGTCACTCAAATTTCTTTTGGTAATTTTTCTACTACCTCTCTTACTTGATTTTTCAAATCTATCTTGAGGTCTTCCATAGGCTGTGACCAATTAATATTTTTCTTTGAGTACTTGGCTGTAGGAATTTTGACATTGTCATTTTCTTCTGAATTTAGGTTTTAATCTTCCTTGTCATCATAGTAACTTACTACATTCAGAATTCTATTTTCTATTATTTGCTCATTTTCCCACCCTATTTCTTGACTTTTTCCTCTTTGCCAACGAATGGCTCTTACAGAAAAGAGAGTGCACTGTCCCAAGGTTCAAAGTTTTAGTGGAGCTGTTTTCAGTTGTCCCAAAGTGGTGTCATCTAAGCAGAGCTGTGTTTACTACTCTGCTTCTCTGTGCTCTGGTCTGTGAGCAACCACAAGAACTCCTTTTTGCCCTGAAACTATGAGAAAGGTCCCCCCTTCACTGTTACCACAAGTTCTGGTGTGCTTTGTTCTCTTTGTTACCCAGGGACTGCCACCCAAGACTGCAACCCCCGATCCATGTATGGGCAAAGGAATGGGAACCTTGCCCCGGTGGCAACAAAGAGACCCCTACTATCCAATCTTGATCACTTGTTTGACCTGTTACCATCTGTGGGCTGAGAGCTACAGAAACAAACACTAATGCTACTGACTCAATCACTTCCACGACTCACGGCTACTTTGCTGGAGGCTGATCTGCTGCCTTGACCAGACTTGATTTCACCCCCACACTGGTGCAACAGATCTTTCTTGGTAATAATCTAAGTTGTCTTGGGCTGGACAGTTTTTCCACTCCACTTTTTTATTTATTTAGTTTTTATTTTTTTTCTCAAGTCACTGATTCATTATAATTAATTAATTAATTTAACTTTTAACATTCATTTTCACAAAATTTTGGGTTCCAAATTTTCTCCCCATTTCTCCCCTTTCCCCACCCCAAAACACCGAGCATTCTAATTGCCCCTATCACCAATCTGCCCTCTCTTCTATCATCCCTCCTTTCCCTTTTCCCCATCTTCTCTTTTGTCCTGTAGGGCCAGATAATTTTCTATACCCCATTACCTGTATTTCTTATTTACTAGTAGCAAGAACAGAACTCGACAGTTGTTCCTAAAACTTTGAGTTCCAACTTCTCTTCATCCCTTCCTACCCACCCATTCCCTTTGGAAGGAAAGCAATTCAATATAGGACATATCTGTGTAGTTTTACAAATGACTTCCGTAATACTTGTGTTGTGTAAGACTATATTTCCCTCCATCCTACCCTGCCCCTCATTGCTTCTCTTCTCTCTTTTGATCCTGTCCCTCCCCAAGACTGTTGACTTCAAATTGCTCGCTCTTCCCATTGCCCTCCCTTCCATCATCCCCCCCCACACTGCTTATCCCCTTTTCCCCCACTTTCTTGTATTGTAAGATAGGTTTTCATACCAAAAGGAGTGTGCATTTCATTCCTTCCTTGAGTCGAATTTGATGAGAGTAAACTTCATGTTTTTCTCTCACCTCCCCTCTTTTTCCCACCACTAAAAAGTCTTTTGCTTGCCTCTTTTATGAGAGATAATTTGCTCCATTCCATTTCTCCCTTTCTCCTCTCAATATATTTCTGTCTCTCCCCTTAGTTTATTTTTTTAAAGATATGATCCCATCCTATTCTATTCACTCTATGCTGTGTGTGTGTGTGTGTGTGTGTGTGTGTGTGTGTGTAATCCCACCAACTCCCCAGATACTGAAAAGTTTCAAGAGTTACAAATATTGTCTTTCCATGTAGGAATATAAACAATTCAACTTTAGTAAGTCCCTTATGACTTCTCTTTGCTGTTTATCTTTTTATGCTTCTCTTCATTCTTGTGTTTGAAAGTCAAATTTTCTTTTCAGCTCTGGTCTTTCCATCACGAATGCTTGAAAGTCCTCTATTTCGTTGAAAGAACATTTTTCCCCTGAAGTATTATACTCAGTTTTGCTGGGTAGGTGATTCTTGGTTTTAGTCCTTGTTCCTTTGACTTCTGGAATATCCTATTCCATGCCCTTCTATCCCTTAATGTAGAAGCTGCTAGATCTTGTGTTATCCTGATTGTATTTCCACAATATTTGAATTGTTTCTTTCTAGCTGCTTTCAATATTTTCTCCTTGATCTTGAAACTCTGGAATTTGGCTACAATATTCCTAGGAGTTTTTCTTTTGGGATTTATTTCAGGAAGTGACTGGTAGATTCTTTCAATATTTATGTTTTCCTATGGTTCTAGAATGTCAGGACAGTTTTCCTGATAATTTCATGAAAGGTGATACTTAAGCTCTTTTTTTGATCATCACTTTCAGATAGTCCCATGATTTTTAAATTGCCTCTCCTTGATCCTTTTTCCAGGTCAGTTGTTTTCCAATGAGATATTTCACCATGTCTTCTATTTTTTCATTCTCTTGGGTTTGTTTTTTAATTTCTTGGTTTCCCAAAAAGTTACCAGCTTCCATCTGCTCCATTTTAATCTTTAATGAACTATTTCCCTCAGTGAGCTTTTGAACCTCCTTTTCCATTTGGTCAATTCGGCTTTTTAAAGCAATCTTCTCATTGGCTTTTTGGCCCTCTTTTGCCATTTGAATTAGCCTCTTTCTAAAGGTGGTATTTTCTTCAGCATTTTTGGGTGTCTTTTACCAAGCATTTGACTCATTTTTCATGATTTTCTTTCATCACTCTCTTTTCTCTTCCCAATTTATCCTCCATCTCTCTTACTTGATTTTCAAAGTCCTTTTTGAGCTCTTCCAGGGGTTGAGAGAATTACATACTTATTTTGAGGGTTTTGGATGCAGAATGCTTGACTTTTGTGTCTTTCTCTGCTGGTGAGCATTGTTCTTCCTTATTTGAAGTGAAGCAAGAAAATACCTGGTCACTAAGAAAGTAACCTTCTACAGTCTTATTTTTCCCCCTTTTTGGATATTTTCCCAGTCAGTTACTTGACTTTTGAGACTTTTCTAAAGAGAGGGGTATACTCTGGGGACCTGTAAATTCTCAGTTCCTCCAATGCGGCACAATCAGGGGAGAGGTGTTTACTGCTCTCTTGGCCTGCACTGTGTTCTAGGTGCTACCACAAGCTTTTTTGCCCAGGATCTTCTCTAATGCTTCCACCAGCTCCATCATGCCAGTGCCCTCTTCACCCCAGGGCTAGCACTCAGGGTTTATATCCAGATCAGTGACTCAATTCCCCATGATCTTCATGCTGAGGGCTCCAAAAATGGACGCTGCTGTTGAAGCTGCCTGCTGGGGCCAGGAGAGGACCCTCCCTTCTCACTCAGGTGAAAAAAAAAAACTTTCTCACTGACCTTTGAAGTTGTCTTTGACGTTTGCTGAGGGATCAGAAAACCACAGCTACTGCCAGGCATTCCACCCTTTGAGGCCTGCTCCAGTCCTGTCCCTGCAGTGCTATGTGACCAAGACTAGACTGTGTTCTGCTCTGAACCCAGTGTGATAGACCTTTCCTTTCGGCCTTCTAGACTGCCCTGGGCTGGAAATCTTTTTCACTCTGTATTTTTGTGGCTTCTGCTGCTCTAGAATTCTTTTAGAGTCATTTTCATACGCATCTTAGGGGTGTGGTGGGAGAGTCCCTACAGGCCATCCTTCTTCTCTGCCATCTTCGCTCCATCCACCAGTGGCAGTTTTATTTTGGGGAAAGGATCTTGTGGAATTTCTCTAGGGCTATACTATAAAGTAGTTCACTCAGGTTCTTTCCCCGATAAGGCTTACACATCAATATCCAAGTTTTGTTTTAGTTTTTTCCCTGTGTTTTTCCTTGAAAACAGTGAGGAATAAAACACCCAAGAGATAGAGTTTCGGGATAATTAATAATTAATTTATCAATTAGGCTAGCTAATCAATAAATTGGTGGTCAGTGGCTCCTCTCCATAAACAAAGACAAACACATGAATGTCTTCCAAACCTTAATACACTGTTAGAAAAGGGCATGCCCCTGATAGGTGAAAAACAAATCTGATTGGTAAACAATTAATGAGAGGGTGGATTAAAAATCTTCAGCTCTTCCTGCACATAACATAACTTGACTGTGACACTCTGTGACCTCTAGCAACCTGGACAGAGGAATACATCTGTATACAGATAATTTTGGTTGATTTTTTTCATCATGTGCTGGGTCACCCTAAACTCCAATGGAGTGGTAAGACAACATGGGTTTATTTCCAGTGCGTAAGAATTGTCTTTGTTAGATTGTGCTTACACTCTAAAAAGAAATACCGTTTTCCAGTTCGGTGGCATCCTACCCAAAAAATCTGATTCAAGAGGAACATGCACCTCAAGGATTAGGGGAATCTCCTCTATGAGTCACGTCCTTCAGAGACTTGCTCCCTGACATACAGGGACTGTTTCCTAAATGAAGAAATAAAGAATAAAAGCTTCAGTCCAAATTTTATAATTGGTTGTTATTACACAACAAAAGTAAAAATTTCTCTCAGTACACTTTTCCACTTGTCAGAGTTATTAGTCATGTCTCTTCAAAACAAGCCACTCCCACAATTTTCTGACATTATATTTTTATAAAATGCCAAATATATATTTTTTAAGTGAAGTCCACAGTTATTCCATTCTTTATTCTCAAACATATTAGTTTTTATACAATTTTCTTGGGAATAAGGAAATATGAAAGTCTTTCAGCTGCTGAAATTTTGAAGAAAGTTCTCCAGGGGAGAAAAATTAAACAACCTAGTAAAAAGAAAATAAAACAATCAAGCAAACAGTAATAAAAAGTATACCTTATGACAAAATATTAGCGCAGAGATTTTTTTATTATTACCTTCTTTTTTTAATGTACTACAATCACTACAATAAAACTTAGATTTTTACCCCCGTACACCTACTGCCCACAACCCTCGTCCCTCCCCAAGATGGCATGCAATTCTATATAGTATCTACATATACTTTTCTATTGAATACGTTTTCACTGTAGTCATGCTGTGTAGGTGAACGAAAATAAATGGAAGAAATCATATAACAAATCAAAACATAATACACACGCACACACACACACACACACACACACACACACACACAAATGATCTGTTACATTCTGTGAATGAATTCCATAGATCTTTCTCTGAGTGTGGAAAGCATTTTGCCTTAGAAGACCAGTGGGAATTTTTTTTTTTTAAGTTCTTGCATTGTTACGAAGTTCTAAGTCTACTAGAAAAAAACTCTCGCACACTGTAACAGTTGCTGTGCACAAAATTCTCCTGGTTCTGTTCCTTTCGGTCAGCATCAGATCATATAAGTCCTTCCAGGCCTTTCCGAAGTCTTCTTGTTCATCATTTTCTATGGCCCAATAGTACTCCATTGCATTCATATACCATACTTTATTCAGCTATTCCCCAATTGATGGGCATCCTCTTGAGTTCCAGTTTTTGGCAACTACAAAGAGCGCTGCTATAAATATTTTTGTACATGTGGGACCCTTTCCCATTTTTATGATCTCTTGGGGATACAGTCTTTGAAGTGATATTGCTGGGTCAAAGGGTATGCACATTTTTGTAGCCCTTTGGGCATAGTTCCATATTGCTCTCCAGAAGAGTTGGATGAGCTCACAGCTCCACCAATAATTAATTAGTGTTCCAACTCTCCCACATCCTCTCCAGCATTGATCATTTCCGTGTTCTGTCACGTTTGCCAGTCTTATAGGTGTGATGTGGTACCTCAGAATTGTTTTGATTTGCATCTCTCTAATCAAAAGTGATTTAGATTTTTTCATATGACTATAGATATCTTTAATTTCTTCCTCTGAAAATTGCCTGTTTATATCCTTTGACCATTTATCAATTGGGGAATGACTTGTATTGTTGTACATTTGACTCAGTTATGTATATATTTTAGATATGAGGCCTTTATCCCTTAAATGAGATGTAAAAATTCTTTCCCAATTTATTACATCCCTCCGAATTTTGGTTGCATTAGGTTTGGCTGTGCCAAAACTTTTCAGTTTAATGTAATCAAAATTACCCACCTTGCATTTCACAATGCTTTTTATCTCTTCTGTAGTAAAAAAAAAAAAAAATTCTTCCCTTCTCCATAAATTGGATAAATACACTATTCCTTGCTGCTCTGGTTTGTCCATGGTATCAATCTTTATACCTAGATTGTGTACCCATTTGGACTTCATTCTTGTCTATGCTGTCAGGCATGGGTCTATGCCTAGTTTCTGCCACAATGTTATCCAGTTTTCCCAGCAATTTTTGTCGAACAGTGAGTTCTTATTCCAGAAGCTGGGGTCCTTGTGTTTATCAAACAGGAAGCTGCTATAATCCTTGCCTACTGTGTCTTCAGTGTCAAGTCTATTCCACTTGTATACTCCTGCGTTTTTTAGTCAATACCAAAGGATAATTAGTGCTTTATAGTACAATTTGAGATCTGGTAGCCCTAGGCCACCTTACCTAGCATTTCTTTTCATTAGTCCCTTTGATATTCTGGACATTTTGTTCTTCCAGATGAATTTTGACATTATTTTATCCAGCTCCAGAAAATAATTATCTTATAGTTTAATTTGTATGGAACCAAATAAGTAAATTAATTTAGGTCAAATTTTCGTTCTCATTATATTAGCACGGCCTAGCCATGAGCAACTGATGTTTTTCCACTTACTAAAATTAGACTTTATTTGTGCAAAAAGTGTCTTGCAATTGTGTTCATATAGTCTCTGGGTTTGTTTTGGGAGGTAAACTCCCAAATATTTTATAGTGTCTACCCTACCTTTAAATGGGATTTCTCTTTCTCTCTCTGGTTTTTGGACTTTGTTGTTAATGTATAGTAATGCAGAAAATTTGTGCGGATTTATTTTGTAACATGCAAATTGGCAAAGTTGTTTATTATTTCAAGTAGTTTTTTACATGAGTCTCTGGGATTCCCTAAGCATATCACCATATCATCTGGAAAGAGTGATAACTTAGTTTCTTCTTTGCTTATTCTTATTCCTTCAATTTCTTTATCTTGTTTAATTACGACAGCCAATATTTCTAGTACTATATTGAATAATAGTGGTGATAATGGACATCCTTGTTTTACCCCTGATCTTATTGGAAATGCATCTAGCTTGGCCCCATTCCATATAATGCTTGCTGAAGGTTTTATGTACATACTGCTTATAATTTTATGGAAAGTTCCCTTTATTCGTATGTTCTCCAGTGTTTTTAATAGGAATGGGTGTTGTATTTTGTCGAAAGCTTTTTCTGCGTCTATTGAGATAATCATGTAGTTTTTGTCAGTTTTATTGTTGATATAATTGATAATGCTAATAATTTTCCTAATATTGAACCAGCCCTGCATTCCTAGTATGAATCCTACCTGATCATAATGTATTATTGTCATGATAAGATGCTGTATTCGTTTTGCTAAAATCTTATTTAAGAGTTTTGTATCCATGTTCATTAGAGAAATTGGTCTATAGTTTTCTTTCTCTGTTTTGTCTCTTCCAGGTTTAGGTATCAAAACCATATTTGTATCATAGAAAGAACTTGGGAGGATTCCTTCTTCCCCAATTTTCAAAAATAGTCTATGTAGTATTGGAATCAACTATTCTTTAAATGTTTGATAGAATTCTCTTGTAAATCCATCTGGCCCTGGAGATTTTTTTCCTAGGGAGTTCATTGATGGCTTGTTCAGTTTTTTTGTTTTTTTGTTTTTTTTTCCTCAGATGGGGTTATTTAGGTATTCAACTTACTCTTCTGTTAATCTGGGCAATTTGTATTTTTTAAAATATTCATTCGTCTAGTTTAGATTATGGAATTTGTGGGTATAAAGTTGAGCAAAGTAATTTCTAATTATTGTTTTAATTTCTTCCTCATTGAAGGTGAGTTCACTCCTTTCATTTTTAATATTAGTAATTTGATTTTATTTTTTTTCAAATTGACCAAAGGTTTATCAATTTTATTAGTTTTTTCATAAAACCAACTATTGATTTTATTTATTAATTCAATAGTTTTCTTAATTTCAAATTTATTAATCTCTCCTTTGGTTTTCATTATTTCTAATTTGGTATTTGCAAGGGGATTTTCAATTTGTTCTTTCTCTAGCTTTTTCAGCTTCATGTCCAAGTCATTGATCTCCTCTTTGTCTATTTTACTCACGTAGGTATTCAAATATATAAAACCTCCCTTAATAACTGCTTATTCAGTATCCAATAAGATTTGGTAGGTTGTCTCATTATTGTCATTCTCTTGAATGAAGTTGTTGATAGTTTTTGTGATTTATTCCTTAAGCCACTCTTTCTTTAGGATTAGATTATTTAGTTTCCAATTGATTTTTGGTTTATCTTTCCATGGCCTTTTATTACATATAATTTTTATTGCATTATGATCTGAGAAGGATGCATTGACTAGCTCTGCCTCTCTGCACTGTATTGTGAGGTTTTTATGTACTAGTATGTGGTCAATTTTTGTAAAACTGCCATGTACCAATAGACAAAATGGTATATTCCTTTCAATCCGATTCACTTTTCTCTAGAGACCTATCATATCTACCTTATCCAGAGTTTTATTTATCTCCTAAACATATTTCTTGTTTATTTTGAGGTTAGATTTATCAAGTTCAGAGAGGGGATGTCTGACGTCCCCCACTAGTATAGTTTTGCTGTGAATTTTTACCTTCAACTTCCCCAACCCCTTCTCTAAGAACTTGGATTCTACACCACTTGGAGCATACATGTTTAGTAGTGATATTGCTTCATTGTCTATAGTTCCTTTCAGCAGGATATAGTTTCAATCCTAACCTCTTTCAATTAGATCTATATCTGCTTTTACTTTGTCTGAGATTAGGATTCCTACTTCTGCTCTTCTTACATCAGCTGGAGGACAATATATTCTGCTCCAACCTTTGACCTTTATTATGTGTGTTTCCCCCCATTTCAAATGTGTTTCTTGTAAACAACATATTGTTGGATTATGGCTTTTAATCCATTCTGCTATCCATCTCCATTTTATGGGAGAGTTCATTCCATTCACATTCACAGTTATATTTACAATCTGTGTATTTCCATCCATCCTCTTTCCCAACAGTTGTACTTTTAGCTCTCTTGTCTCCCTTCCCCTGCTCAATAGTATTCGCTTTTCACCACCTCCTCCTGCAGCCTTCCCTTTTTCCTTTTAGCCACTCCTCCCTTTTACTCCCCTTTACCCTTATTGCCTCTTCCCTCCCTTTTAACTTTCCTCCCCTTTTTTTGTCCTTCCTCTTCTACTTCCCATAGAGCTAGTTAGGATTATCTACTTAAAGTTTATTGTTCGCTCCATGAAACAAATCAGATGAGAGTACCTCTCAATGCACATCTCCCTCCCCTCTCTCCCTCTACTACAATTTTGTACTTCTTCTTGTGATGTAATTTACCATTTTCTGCTTCCTCCTTTTCACCCCTCTTGTTACAATCCCTTCGCATACTTATATCACATTTTTAACATGACATCATTTACGTTATACCCGTTCTTTCTATACATACCGCATTTATATTTCATAATAGATGCACAGTTCTCAAGATTAACAGGTATCATCTTCCCTTATAGAGAGGGAAACAGTTTGCCCAAATTGAGCAACAAATTTTCCCCCCTATTTAACTTTATATGCTTCTCTTGAGACCTGCATTTGAAGATCGAATTGTCTACTAAGTTCTGGCGTTTTTGTCAGGAAGGTCTGGAAAACCCTTACTTCGTTGAAGGATTATCTCCTTTCCTGAAATGTTATGCTGAACTTTGCTAGGTAGTTGATTCTTGGTTGTAGACCCTACTTCTTTCCCTTACGGAATATTGGATTCCAGTTCCTTTGGTCTTTTAATGAAGAAGCTGCAAGGTCCTGTGTGATCCTTACTGTAGCTCCTCAATTTTTGAATGGTGTCTTTCTGGCTGCTTGTAGTATTTGATCCTTCACTTGATAGTTCTGGAATTTGTAAACGATTTCTTGGGGTTTAGAGTTTGGCATCAGTTTCGGGAGGTGAATGGTGGATTCTTTCAATAATTATTTGGCCCTCTGGATCTAGCACTTCTGGGCAGTTTTCCTTGATGATTTCCTGGAAGATATTGTCCAGATTCTTTTTTTCATCATGGCTTTCTGGTAGGCCAATAAGTTCTAAATTTTCTCTCCTGGATCTATTTTCCAGGTCAATTTTTTTTTCCAATCAGATATTTTCCATTTTCTTCTATCTTTTCATTCTTTATATTTTGTTTGACTGATTCTTGCTGTCTCATTGAGTCATTGGCTTCTACTTGCCAAATTTTAATCTTTATCAAATTGTATTCTTCAGTTAACTTTTGCATCCCCTTTTCCATTTGCCCAATTTTTTTCTTTTAAGAAGTTATTTTCTCCAGTTAATTATTGTACTTCCTTCTCCATTTGTTTAATTTTCCTTTTCAAAGAGATGTTCTCAGCAGTGAATTATTATATTTTTTTATAATTTTAAAATCTTTGGCAAGTTTTTCTTCTATTTCGTTCTTCATCTGTTCCAGGAGAGCTGTTTACGCAAGGGAGCAGTTCATAGTGCCTTCTGAAGTTTCAAATGGAAGTGTAATCTCAGTACTAAACTCTTTGATATTTGTTTTTTCGTCCTTATCCCCCTAGAAAGATTCTGTGGTTTTTTCGTGCTTTTTTAAAATTCATGATGATGATTTGTGTATTGTGGCTTGTAGTTATTTCTGTTAGAAGCTACAGAATTTTGTGGTGATCTGATGTGTGAAAAAGCTAAGAGCAGGTTTTTGTTTTTTGTTTCCTGGATCAGCCCTGGGGTTAGCTTGTTAAATGTGGGGGAGGGGTGGTCTGGTCACAGGAGATCTTCTCAGCTGAACTGAAGGTAAGGCAAGCTCAGGGAATGGTGATCCCAGCTGCCCAATTGTATTTTCCGTTTCTCCAGGAATGCTGAGGCATGCCTAAATGGTAGTGAGAGTTCCCACTCCTCCTGGGGCTCCTCTCCTGGCGCTGAGGTTTCCCTGGGTCCTAGTGCTAGTTTCCTCCCCCGTGTGTCCTCTGTCCTTCCAGTTTGCCTCCACCACAGTAGAAGGAATCCCCCTTAGCTCTTTTCGTAGCCTCAGGTGTTATGAGACTATTTAAACCCTCTGCTATTCCCACTGATCCAGGATTTTTCTGGGGAAATAGTTCATCATACTTTCAAGGTCATAAATGGGGGAGGAGAAAGCATTCCCTGATCACTCTGCCATCCTGTCTCCAGGAAATTCAAGTAGGTGACTTACCAATGTTTAATCTGCTGGCTGAAAGTCTCAGGAGCTACTGTGCTAATATCTGGCGCTCAGTGGCCATTACTCTTTTGGCTCTGCTGGTTTCCCACCCTTGGGTGCCGCTCTGCTGGTTGCACCTGGTGCTTTCAGGTTTCCCAGGGCCCTTCTGTTCTGCTGCACTGGACAAGCTGTGTTGTGCACTGTGGGCTCACCCCTGAGGAACAGGTTCTTCCCTTGGACTTTCCAGTCTATCTTGGGCTCCAAATCCACCACAGTCTGTCTCCCACTGGATTCCGCTCCTCCACAACTTGGTCAGATTCTCCTTTCAGAGGTATCTGAAGGAGTTTGTCCAAGAGCTTAGGTGAGGCTTTGCTATCACTCCACCATCTTGGCTCCACCCCACCAAAATCCAAAGAAGTTTTTAAATGTCCAAGATTTGCTCTAATGAAATTTAGCGGGATGAGGAGCCAAGATGGTGGAGCAGAAAGATACACATATGCTAGCTCCAAACTCACAGCCCATAAAATACCTGTAAAGAAGAACTCCAAACAAATTTTGGAGAAGCAGAATCCACAGAACAATAGAGTGGAAGAGACTTCTGTTCCAGAGAGCCCTGAAAAACCGAAGGTGAAAGGTCTGTCGAGCCCTGGACCCAGAGCAGAGACCAGCCCTGCCTTGGCCACGCAGCACCAAGAGGAGCAGATTTAAGCAGGGTTCAGGGACAGAATCTTCACCAGACATGCAAGTCCCTCCACCCACAGGCCCCAAAGGTCACTGAGAGGGTCTTTTCAGCTCACAGAGAGGGGAGCAGGGTGTCTCCATGACTAAGGCCCCCTCGGGAGGGAGCAATGGAGGTGGAAGCACACAGGGGCTCCCAAAGCAGCCAGGAGTTCAGATCCATTGTTGAAGGTCTCCACATAAACCCCTTGAGGGAACTGAGCCCCTTGTGGAGGCCCTGCCCCTACCCAGGCATCTGAACTTAATCTCACACTGAATAGCAGCCCCACCTTGGCCAAAAGCCCTGAGCCTGGGAAGCAGCATTTGAATCTCAGACCCCAAGTGCTAGTTGCACGGAACTGGAGGCCAGAGGGATGTGGAGAGGAAACTCAGAAGTCAAAGTAAATGGCTGAGAAAATGCTCAGAAAAGGGGAAAAAATTAAGACCATAGAAGGTTACTTTCTTGGTGAACAGATATCTCCTCCCTTTCTCTCAGATGAGGAAGAACAATGCTTACCAACAGGGAAAGATATAAACGTCAAGGCTTCTGTATGCCAAACATCCAAAATGAGTATTCAATAGGCTCAGGCCATGGAAGAGCTCAAAAAAGATTTTGAAAATCAAGTTAGAGAGGTTGAGGAAAAACTGGGAAGAGAAATGAAAGAGATGCAAGAAAAGCACGAAAAACAGGTCAACACCTTGCTAAAGGAGACCCAAAAATGCTGAAGGAAATAGCACCTTGAAAAATAGGCTAACTCCATTGGCAAAAGAGGTTCAAAAAGCCAATGAGGAGAAGAATGCTTTAAAAAGCAGAATTAGCCAAATGAAAAAGTAGGTTCAAAAGCTCACTGAAGAAAACAGTTCTTTCAAAATTAGAATGGAACAGATGGAGGCTAATGACTCTATGACAAACCAAGAAATCACAAAACAATAACAAAAGAATGAAAAAATGGAAGATAATATGAAATGTCTCATTGGAAAAACAACTGACCTGGCAAATAGACCCAGGAGACACAATTTAAAAATTATGGGACTACCTGAAAGCTATGATCAAAAAAAGAGCCTAGACATCATCGTTCATGAAATTTTCAAGGAAAACTGCCCTGAGATTCTAGAACCAGAGGGCAAAATAAGTATTCAAGGAATCCACACACCACAGCCTGAAAGAGATCCAAAAAGAGAAACTCCCAGGAATATTATGACCAAATTCCAGAGTTTCCTGGTCAAGGAGAAAATATAGAAAGCAGCTAGAAAGAAATAATACAAGTATTGTGGAAATACAATCAGGATAACACAAGATCTAGCAGCTTCTACATTAAGGGACTGAAGTGCATGGAATACGATATTTCAGAAGTCAAAGGAACTAAGACTAAAACCAAGAATCACCTACCCAGCAAAACTGAGTATAATACTTCAGGGGAAAAAATGTTCTTTCAACGAAATAGAGGACTTTCAAGCATTCTTGATGAAAAGACCAGAGCTGAAAAGAAAATTTGACTTTCAAACACAAGAATGAAGAGAAACATGAAAAGGTAAACAGCAAAAAGAAGTCATAAGGGACTTACAAAAGTTGAACTGTTTACATTCCTACATGGAAAGACAATATTTGTAACTCTTGAACCTTTTCAATGTCTGCGTAATTGGTGGGATTGTACACCCACCCACCCGCACAGACACACACACACACACACACACACACACACACACACACACACGCACAGCACAGAGTGAATTGAATAAGATGGCATCATATCTTAAAAAAAAAAATAAAATTAAGGGGTGAGAGAGATATATATTGGGAGGAGAAAGGGAGAAATGGAATGGCGCAAATTATCTCTCATAAAAGAGGCAAGCAAAAGACTTTTTAGTGGCGGGAAAAAGAGGGAAGGTGAGAGAAAAACATGAAGTTTACTCTCATCACATTCCACTAAAGGAGAAAAATAAAATACACCCTCATTTTGGTATGAAAACCTATCTTACAATACAGGAAAGTGGGGGAGAAGTGGATAAGCAGTGTGGGGGGGATGATGGAAGGGAGGGCAATGGGAGGAGCGAGGAATTTGAAGTCAACACTCTTGGGGAGGGGCAGGATAAAAAGAGAGAATAGAAGCAATGTGGGGCAGGATAGGATGGAGGGAAATATAGTTAGTCTTACACAACACGCTATTATGGAACTCATCTGCAAAACTACACAGATATGTCCTATATTGAATTGCTTGCCTTCCCAAAGTCAATAGTTGGGGAGGGAAGGATGAAGAGAAGTTGGAATTCAAATTTTTAGGAACAACTGTAGAGTTCTGTTCTTGCTACTAGTAAATAAGAAATACAGGTAATGGGGTATAGAAAATTATCTGGCCCTACAGGACAAAAGAGAAGATGGGGACAAGGGAAGGGAGGTATGTTAGAAGAGAGGGCAGATTGGTGATAGGGGCAATCAGAATGCTTGGTGTTTTGGGGTGGGGGAGGGGAAAAATGGGGAGAAAATTTCGAACCCAAAATTTTGTGAAAATGAATGTTAAAAGTTAAATAAATTTTTTAAAAAGAAATTTATCATGTATATGTCTATGCAGGTTTTTAACTATTTATTTTTATTTAACTAAAAAAAACCCTTTTAACCATATTTTATAATATTAACTGTACTTTCATGTTCTGTTAATGTGTGAAAAGTAGAAAACTAATGGTCTGAAAATGACTAGTGTAATGTATATTTGTAAGATGTTAAAGCAATTAAATGTACATGATTACAAATTATGCACAAATAAAAGTTCATCTCTTCATTGGGGTGCCAATTTTTCTAAGTACTAAAAACTTCATTATAATTAATCATTCTAGAATCTTTTAAGCTGTCTAATTTTGAAATAGGCTTGCCTATTTTTCAGCTTGCAGCAGTTCAGAAACTGATACAGTAAAAGCCAAGATAAATATGAAACGTTAGAAGAGATGGTGAAGCAGAGGTAAACATCATTTCTTTTCTTATCTAATTAACTAATTTAAAAAATGTGAATGCCTCACTCCATGCATTTACAAAAGTATCTTAGAATGTTTTACATAAAGAAAAGTGTAAAAATCAATGGATTTATAATTGGAGAATACAGGTTCAAATTTAACTTTCAAAACTTTCTGCCTGTGTGAGGTTGGACAAGAAAATTAATTTTCCTGTATCCCAGAGCTTTCATAGGATTATGGGATTTTAGATTTAAAGCTCAGAGAGAGGGGACAATCACGTCTAATGGCCTCATTTTACAAAAGAGGAAACTGAGACCTAAGAAGTCTAAGTGATTTTTTAAAGCACACAGGCAATAGTTGTCCTATGGGTAGTATTTCAATCCAATTCCTCCAGTCAGAGAAGTCGGGCTCTTTCCCTACACTACACTGATAATTATCTATTAAGTTAGGGAATTAATTGGACATCTTTATAAAGACTGAAGTCTATGAACTATAGTGTATCACAAAACACAATTAAGAAAAGAAAAAGGCATCTGAATAGAAAAATGAAAGGAAAGAAGGAAGGATAGGAGAGAGTGAAGTAGGGAGAAAGTGAGAAAAATAAAATCAACGTACATATACACACATAAACACACACACACATATGTATATATAATTTTAAGTGAAAAACCAAAGATTGTGTATTTTATATCTGAGTTGACTTTTTAGTTTCCTGAAGACTAAAATTTCTCTAAATTTCTTTTTTCTTGTTTTATGAGGGGATACTATATAGCATATAGTGGCCACTTTAATCTATACATTTTTATTGAAATATTCTGTAAATCAATCAATGCAGTTTTATCATGTCTACTTTCTAAAGAGATGATGCATTTGAAAACTGATCAGTTTTTTTTTTTTTTGAGTCATTTTACCTGTTCTATGTGTTAATATCTTTTTATTGGTATAATAACACGATGCAGCGGTGATAGTCTTCATAGATAGACACATCCATTTCCTATTTTTCAACATAAATATCTTATTGGATTTTTTTAATACCTACTAAAACATAGGCATTGTGCTTTGCACTGGGGATATAAAGAAAGGGAAAACATAGTCCCTGTTCTCAAGGAACTTATAGATTGAAACAACACATAAAATACTGCATCAAAAAACAAAGATAGAAATGAGATGGAATAAAGTCATGAGAGGGAGGCTTTCTGGAAGAGTTGTAACTTGAACTTGAACTTCAAGAAAGTTGGAAGTTGGGGATGGAAGCAGAGTGAGAGCTTCCCAGTCTTGAGGGATATCCATGGAAAATACTGAGTGTCGTGATGGAGTGTGATATGAGAGAAGCATCAAGAAGTTCTTTGTAATTGGAACACAAAGGATATGGAAGGGAGTCATATTTAAGATAACTGCAAATAAAGAGCAAGATTATGAAAAGCTTTTAAAAATCAAGCTAAATATTTTACAACTAATCCCAAATGCAACAGGGAGACACTTTGATTCTACTAACTAGGCTGTTTAGGGGAGAGAATGATATTTTCACACCTTCATTTTAGGAAGATACATTTGACAGTTAAGTGGAAGATGAATTTGAGTGAGGAAAGGTGAGTCAGGAAGGATAATAAGTAGTGTATTGCAATAGTCCTAGTGTGAGATGATAACTGCTCACAACAAGGTGTTTTTAGAGTCATAGGAGAAAAAGAAATATATGTGAGGTGTTATAAAGGTAGATGTTAAGGACTTGACAACTGATTGTTTATGGAGGGTGAGAGAGAATGACAACTTGAAGATAAAACTTGGAATGTGACCTTTAGTGCCTGCCAGGGTGGTAGTACCATCAAGAGTAATATCAAATCTATGGGGAAAAGGTAAGGTTTTGTATTTTGTATTTTCAGTGAAACATAAAGAGAGATATTTTCCTGAGAAGGCGGTAAGAGGGCAAAATTGTGAAATGTTTCAGGAAGGATAAAATATTTGGAATCACTACTGTTGGTAGTGGAACAATAAATTAATTTGAAAGGTTTAAAGAAATTTGTTGTCATATTGAAGGTCCATTTTGTGTGCGTGTGTGACTGTGTGTGCCTTTTCCAGATGCATTCAATAACATTTGAGTAGGAATAAAGCAGCATAATGGAATAAAGAGACAATGGACTTGAGAAAAGAATATAGTGTAGAGTTGAGCTAGCTCAATAAGGGTCAAGGTAGGCAAATATAGACAGTGAAGAGGTGATTGTCAGGTAAAGAACTGAAAAACCCAGTTGTAAGGAGACAAATAGGAGCAAATGGCAGCAGAAAACATGGTATAATAAAATAATATAATTAGATAAATGAAATTGAGATTTCAAGAACACTGATGTGGAACAATTATTATTGAAGGCAAGGGCATGAGCATTTTTGTGGATATATATGGCAGGGTGGAGGAGTATTTGAGGAATTGAGATAGAGGTTGGGGATTAAAAATAGCATCAATATGTGAGTTGAATCATCTAATAAGAGGACGAAAATTGAAGAACTTTGTGGGTCAGATACTGAATTAATTGAAAAGGGAGGAGAGAATACTGGAGATGTGAAGACAAAGATGTCTGGGCACTTAGTAGGTACAAAAATAACATTTGTTTTTTTATTTGTTGATACAGTATTCTATGTACCTTTTATTCTGATATGTAACTGTAAAGTTGTAGTTCATAATACAACATATATATATATGTGTGTGTGTGTGTATACGTATATATGTGTATACATATGTATGTATACATATATGTGTGTATATTTTTGTGTGTTTGTATGCATGTATATAATATACACATAAATATTTATATGCATATAAATACAAATATCCTAATACATATTAAAACGATTTTTAAAATTTTGAGTTATGTATGTTCTGACTTCCAAATACTATACCTCTCTTCATCCCTTCCTTGTCTCTTCCCTGAGATAGTGAGTAATCAGATATGAGTTATCCATGTGAAATCAAGTAAAACACTTCCATACCAGTTATTTTCTGTAGTAAGACTCAAATAAAAGAAAATGAATGAAAAAATGAGATGAAAAATAGCTTGCTTCAGTTTGTATTCAAATAATACCATTTCACCCCTTATGGAGGTGGATAATGTCCTTTATCATTAGCTCTTTGGGATTCTCTTGGATTATTATTATGATGATGAGTATGATTATGATTACTATTCCATAATACACTAAAATATTATGCACTTTCATTTCATTTCACACTATAAGGGCAACAGAAAATAGAAGAGAGTGCTAATAACCTCGCACTATCTAGACTTTCTTTAAACATAATTTAGGAGAGGCACAGAACCTCAGGTATCTGCAATAGCTCTTCCTGAGTCTATCAACATGCACATTAAATGCCTGTAAGTCTCCTAGTTGAACTTCTGGAAGAAAAAATGGTGGAGTGATCACCAAATGCTCTCTCTTCCTCCCCTTGTTGACCTTGAAGGAACCATAAAATATTTTCACAGAAAATTTCTGGGACAGTAGGATAATAAGAAGGGGCAAACAATTTCTTAGCATGTGAGGCTAGGAAAATCACTAAGGAGGGTCTCTCTTGCTGTGGCTGAAGAGGACAAGTGCAAGACCTGAGCTATCACAGAAAGCCCCACCTCAGCAAATGGGGAGGAGATCTGGAGCCCCAGGGAGGTGGAGCCCTGCAACACACAATACCAGGACCACAGGCATGCCTCAGCACCCCAGGGAAATTGGGAAGACACTAGGGCGGTCAGGATCACCAACCACTGTGCTTACATATGCTCTACCTCATCAAAGGAGACCTCCCTTGGCCAGAATACTCCTCCCCCACACTTAACAAGCTAGCTCTAGGTTAAATCCGGGGAAACACAAAAAGACGTCACCTGACCTCTGCATTCTCACACCAGTCAGGTCAGCACCAGGTAAGCTGCAGCACTTTACTCTCTAGGTGAATGAACCAGAGACCACGACACACAAATTCTCAAGTTCATGGTAAAATAACTAGAGGACAGAGTATCTTGTGCCCTAGCAGCAGAGATCTAGTTTAAAAGTAAGGAAACGATGATTATCATCATCAAGAGTAAGAAAGAAATCAAGAAAGAAAAGACCATAGAGACTTTCTATGGAGACAAGGATCAAAAGACAAATATCAAAGAGGCCAACACTGAGACTGCACTACCATGTGAAACTTCAAAAGGGACAATAAATGGGTCACAAGCACAAAGAGCACTCTTGGGAGAGCCGAAGAAGGATTTTATCAGCCAAATTAGAGAAAAAGAAGAAAATTTGGCCAATAATATTAAAAGTAAGAAAAAAAAAGGATTCACTGAATAGAAAAGCTCTGTAAAAAGAAAAATTGGAGAAACAGAAAATGAAGCACAAAACCTAACTGAAGAAATTGGACACATGGAAAAGGAAGTACAAAAACTAACTTGAGAAAATAACTCCTAGAAAGGAATAATTAGACAGATGGAAAAGGAGATGCAAAAGTTAACTGAAGAAAACCATTTGACAAAAATTAGAATTGGGCAAATAGAAGTTAATGACACTATGAGATATCAATAATCAGTCAAACAACATCTAAGAAAAATGAAAAGAAAGAAGAACACATAAAACAGCTAATGGGAACAACAACTGGCCTGTAAAATAGATGCAGGAGAGAAAATCAAACATTATTGACCTGCCAGCACGCCATGATGAAAAAAGTGTCTGGATGACATCTTCCAAGAAATCCTCAGGGAAAACTGCCCAGAAGTCCTAGTTCCAGAGGGTGAAATAGTCTTGAAAGGAAATCACTGTTCACATTCCAAAAGGGATCACAAACTAACCACCAAGGAATATAGTTGCCAAATTCCAGAACTATCAAGTGTACAAGAAAATACTGGAGGCAGGCAGAAAGAAACCATTCAAGTATCGAGGAGCTGCAGTGAGGATCACACAGGACCTTGCGGCTTCTACATTAAAAGATCAAAGGAATTGGAATATGATATTTCGTAAGGCAAAGGAGCTGGGACTACAACCCAGCAAAGCTGAGCATAATATTTCAGGCAAGTAGATGGACATTAAATGAAATAAGGGATTTCCAGACTTTCCTGATGAAAAAGCTAGAACTCAATAGAAAATTCAATCTTCAAATGCAGGTGTCAAGAGAGGCATAAAAAAGCAAAGAGGGGGAAAAAGAACTTGTTCCTCAATATTAGCAAACTGCGTATATCCTGATAAGGGAAGAAGATACTTATTAATCTTGAGAACTGTATACTCAACATGAAACACATAAGGGATATGCATAGATAGAGGAAGCAGGTATAAAGTAAACTATATGAATATGAAAATAGGATTTAAGGGTGCAAAAGAATTATAACAGGAAAAATGAAAATGAGGAGGCAGAAAATAGTAAATTACATCACAAAGAAAGACACAAAATGATATTACAGTAGAGGGAAAGAGGGGAGGGAGATGAGCATTGTTTGATATTTTCTCTCATTTGCTTTGCTTCAAGGAGGGAACAATAAATCAATTAAGTATATAGATCTAAGTATGTCTATAAGCCATAAGAGGGAATCGGAAAAGTAAAGACAGGGGAGGCTAAAAGGGAGGGACAACATAGTAAGAGTAAAGGAGAGTAAAAGGGAGGGTAGCTGAAAGAAGGAAGGGAAGACTACAGGAGGTAGTGGTTAAAAATTAAAACTCTATTGTGGAGGGGAAGGGAGAAGGGAGAACTAAAAGCACAGAAGGTGGAAAGAGGATGGAGGTAAAGACACAGATAGAGATCATAACTATTAATTTCAATGGGATTAACTCTCCCATAAAACAGAGACAAATAGCAGAATGGATTAAAAACCATAATCCAACAATATGTTGTTCAGAAGAAACACATTTGAAACGGGGGGATTCACACAGGGTAAATGTAAAAGTTTGGAGCAGAGTATATTGTGCTTCAGTTTATGTAAGAAAAAAGGGGTAGCAATCCTGATCTCAGACAAAGCAAAAGTAGAAACAGATCTAATCAAAAGAGATAAGGAAGGAAACAATATTCTGCTAAAAGGTCCTATAGAAAATGAAATAATATCATTAATAAAAATATATGCTCCAAGTTGTATAGCATCCAAATTCTTGGACTAGAAGTTAAGGGATTTATAGGAAGAAATAGACAGCAAAACTATACTAGTGTGGATCCTCAGACTCCTCCTCTCTAAACTTGATAAATCTAACCTTAAAATAAACAAGAAAGAAGTTAAGAAGGTGAAAAAAAATCTGTATAAGGTAGATATGATAGATCCCTGGAGGAACCTGAATGGGCATAGAAAGGAATATACCTATTTTTCAGGGGTATATGGCACATATACAAAAATTAACCATGTAATAGGGCATAAAAACCTCACAATCCAGTGCAGAAAGGCAGAGATAGTCAATGCATTCTTCTGAGATCATAATGAAATAAAAATCACAAGTAACAAAAGGCCATGGAAAGATAAACCCAAATTATTTGGAAACTAAACAATCTTGTCCTAAAGAAGGAGTGGGTAAAACAACAAATAATATAAACAATTAACTACGTTCAGGAGAATGACAATAATTAGACAACCTATGAAATGCTATGAGATACTGCAAAAGAGGTTCTTAGAGGAAGATTTATATCTTTGAAAGCCTACATAAATAAAACGGAGAAAGAGGAGATTAATAAATTGAGCATGCAGTTGAAAAAGCTCTAAAAATAACAAATTGAAAATCCTCAAGTAAACACGAAATTAGAAATACTGAACACCAAATGAAACATTAATAAAATTGAAATTAAGAAAACTATTGAACTAATCAAACAAAGAATTGGTTTTATGAAAAAAAAGCAATAAAATTGATAAATAGTTGGTCAATTTGATTAAGAAAAAGAAAGAGGAAAACCAAATTACCAATATCTAAAATGAAAAGGGTGAACTCATCTCTAATGAGAAGAAAATTAAAACAGTAACTAGAAATTGGTTTGTTCAGCTTTATGTGCCTAAAATCAACAATATCAATGAGATGAATGATTATTTTAAAAAAAGATAAAAATTGCCTAGATTAACAGATGAGGAAGTTGAACACTTACGCAACTGCATCTCAGGAAAATAAATTGAACAAGCCATCAATGAAATCCCTAGGAAAAAAATCTCCAGAGCCGGATGTATTTACAAGTGAATTCTATCAAACATTTAAAGAATGGTTAATTCCAATATTATATAGACTATTTGGGAAAATTGGGGAACAAGAAGTCCTCCCAAATTTTTTTGTGATACAAATAGTGTTATGATATTTAAACCAGAAAGTAACAAAAGTGAGAAAAAAAGTTATAGACCAATTTCTCTAATGAACATAGATGCAAAAAATTTTAAATAAGATTTTAGCACAAAGAACACAGTGCCTTATCACGAGAATAATACATTATGATCAGGTGGGATTCATACCAGGAATGCAGAGCTCATTCTATATTAGGAAAAAATTAGCATTATTTATCATATCAATAACAAACCTAACAGAAACCATATGATTTTCTCAAATTTCCAATAAAATCAGGGGAGACAGAGGGATGTCCATTATCACCACTGTTATTCAATATAGTATCAGATATATTAGTTGTAGAAATTAAAGAAGATAAGCAAATTGAAAGAATTAGAGTAGGCAAAGAAAAAACTAAGTTATCAGTCTTTGCCAGTGATATGATGATATACTTAGAGAATACCAGAGATTCAAGTAAAAAAAAAAAACTATTTGAAATAATAAACAACTTTGGCAACGTTGCAGGTTTCAAAATAAACCCACACAAATCTTCTGCACTTCTATATATTATTAGCAAACCTGAGCAGCAAGATAGAAAGAGAAATCTCATTTAAAGCTCAGGAAGACGCTAGAAAACATTTGCAAGGCTCCTTGCCAAAACATATGCAGTGAGTATATGACCAGAATTAGAGAACGCTTTTTAGAAAAGTAAATTCAGATCTCAGTAAGTGGAAAAACAGTAGTTTCTCATGGGTAGACCGAGCCAATATCATAAAAATGAAAATTCTATCTAAGTTCAAAGAAATTATCAGATAATTATTTTCTAGAGCTGGAAAAAATAATACCAAAATTCATCTGGAAGAACAAAAGTTCCGGAATACGAAGGGAACTAATAAAAAGACTCCCAGAGAATTTGGTCTAGCTTTAGCAGATCTGAAATTGCATTATAAAGCACCAACTATCAAAACGACTTTGTACTGGCTAAGAAACAGAAGGGTAGACAAGTGAAATAGGCTCGGTACTCAAGACAGAGTAAGCAACAAATATAGCAATATACTGTTTGATATATTCAAGGACTCCAGGTTCTGGGATAACAACTGACTGTTCGACAAAAGTGCAGGGAAAACTGGATAACGTTGTGGCAGGAACCAGGTATAAACCAATGACTGACACTATACAGAAGAAGAAAGGTCTAATGGTTACATCATCTATGTATAAAGAGTGATACTATAAACAAATTAGTGGAGCAAAGAATAGTGTATTTATCAGATTTATGGAGAAGAGAAGAAATTTTGACTAAGGAAGAGATAGAAAGCATTATGCAGTGCAAAATTGATAATTTTGACTACATTTAACTGAAAAGTTTTTGCTCAACCAAATCCAAAGCAAAAAAGATTAGGAGGGAAGCAGAAAATTGGAAAAGAATTTTTGCAAATAATGTCTGTGGTAATGGCCTCATTTCTAAAATACGTAGAAAATTGATTCAAATGTACCAGAATACAACTCATTTCCCAGTTGATAAATGGTCAAAGGATATAAACAGGCAGTTTTCAGAGGAAGACATTAAAGCTATCTAGAGTCATATGAAAAAACGCTGTAAATCACTATTGATTAGAGATGCAAATGAAAACAGCTCTCAGATACCACATCACACCCGTCTGATTGGCTAGCATGACAGAACAGGATGCTGATAAATGTTGTAGAGGATGTGGGAGAGTTGGAACACTAATTCATTGCTGGTGGAGCTGTGAGCATATCCAACCATTCTGAAGATCAATTTGAAATCATTTTCAAAAGGCTACATAAATGTGCATACCCATTGACCCAGCAACCCAGCTTCTAGGACTGTATCCCCAAGAGATCATAAAAATGAGATAGTGTCCCACATGTACAAAAATATTTATTGCAGCACTCTTTGTGGTGGCCAAAACCTGGAAATCAAGGGGATGCCCATCAATTGGGGAAAGTCTGAATAAATTACGGTATATGAATGTAATGGAATATTATTCTGCTATAAGAAATAATGAGCAGGACGACTTCAGAGAGACCTGGAAAGACTTATATGATCTGATGCTGAGGATAAAGACAAGAACCAGGAGAACTTTGCACACAGCAACAACCACAGAGTGCGAGGACTTTTTCTTGTGGACTTAGAACTTCATTGCAATGCAAGGACTTAAAAAATTCCCAATGGTTTTTTAAAGCACAATGCCTTCTACATTCAGAGAAAGAACTATAGAATTCAATCACAGATGGTAGCAGATCATTTTAGTTTGTATTACTTTTTGTTATATGTTATATTATATTCTTCTATATATGTTATGTTTATTATATTATCTTATGTTATATTATATTATGCTATATTATATCATGTTATGTTATGTTATATTATATTATATTCTTCTATACAACATGACTATGGTGAAAATGTATTTAATAGAAATGTATGTTTGCAAACTACATAAAATTTTATGCGGTCTCAGGAATTCAGGAGGTGGGTGGGGGACAGTTAGGGGAAGGGAGGGAAAGAAAAAATCTACGTTGTATGGTAGTGGTTGCAGAACACTGAAAATAAATAGACAAACAAACATAAATAAAAGAACAAATAAATAATTAAACAAATAAATAAACAGACAAACAAACAAACAAATAAATAAATAAAAATTATTCTGGAAGAGGAAAACGTCCAGAATATCAAGAGAAGTAATAAAAAGAAATGCTAGGGAAGGCTGCCCAACTCTACCACATCTTAAATTGTGTTATAAAGCATCAATCATCAAAAACAGTTTGTACTCGCTAAGAAACAGAAGGGTAGCCCAATGGAATAGATTCGTTACCCAAACCAAATTAGTCAATGAATATAGCAATCTACTGTTTGAAAAACCCAAGGACTCCAGTTTCTAGGATAAGAACTCACTGTTGGACAAAAATTACTGGGAAAACTGGATAAGAGGGTGTGGAAACTAGGCATAGACCAATGCCTGAGAAAATACACAAGAACAAAGTACTAATGGATATATGATCAAGGTATAAAGACTAATAATATAAACACATTAGTGGAGTGAGGAATAGTGTAGTTGTCAGATTTAGGAGAAGGGAAGAATTTTTGACTGAATAAGAGACAGAAAACATGATGAATTGCAACACTGATAATTTTGATTATATTAAATTGAAAAGTTTTGGGGCAGACAACCCAAATACTACCAAGATTAGGAGTGAAGCAGAAAACTGGGAAAGAATTCTTGCAACTAGCGTCTGTTATAGAGACCTCGTGTCTAAAATATATAGAGAACTGAGTCAAATATACAGGAATACAAGTCATTCCCCAATTACTAAATGGTCAAGGGATCTGAACATTTCAGAGGAAGAAATTAATGCTATCTATAGTCATATGAAAAAATGTTCTAAATTACTATTGCTTAGAGGGATGCAAATCAAAACACCTCTGAGATACCACACCACACCTATCAGTTTGGCTAACATGACAAAATCGGATCACGATAAATGTTGGAAAAGATGTGGGACGGCCATTGCTGGTAGAGCTGTGAGCTGATCCAACTGTACTGGAGAGCAATTTGAAACTATGCCCAAAAGGCTACAAAAAATGTGCATACAGTGTTGCTTCTAGGACTGTATCCCCAGGACATCATAAAAATGGGAAACGGCTCCACATGTTCAAATATATTTATAGCAGCACTCTTTGTGGTGAACAAAAACTGGAAATCAGGGGGATGCCCATCAATTGGAGAATGGTTGAATAAACTGTGGGATATGAATGTAATAGGATACTATTTTGCTGTAAGAAATAATGAACGGGAAGACTTCAGAGAGCCCTGGGAAGACTTATGTGAACTGATTCTGAGTAAAAGGAGCAGAACCAGGAGAGCTTTGTACACAGTAACAACCACGTTGTGTGAGAGTTTTCTCTGGTAGACTTAGAACTTCATGGCAATGCAAATACTTAAAAAAATTCCCAATGGTTTCTTAAGGAAAAATGTCTTTCACATTCACAGACAGAACTATGGAATTTGATCACAGATTGTAGCAGATCATTTTCTTTTGTATTAGCTTTTGTTTTGTCTTATGATTTCTCCCATTCATTTTGATTCTTCTATGCAGTATTACTAATGTGAAAATGTATGTAGTAGGAATGTATGTGTAGAAGCTATTTAAAATTTTATGCTGTCTCAGGGAAGGAGGGTGAAGAGAGGAGGGAAGGATGCAGAGGAAGGGGAAAAATATGTTATATGGAATTGATTATAGACTCCTGAAAACAAATAAAATAATTTTAAAAAGAAGATTCATTATGATTACCATCACAGAAAATTTTATTCAATGATATTGTGATTATCAATAGGAAGTAAGGCTGAAAATAGAAAGTCTCAATCTTGGTAAAAGTGTTTGCCACTGCCATGGAAGATGTGGTAGTGCATAATTCAAATGGAAAAAGACATTCTCTACAGAAATGTTTGGTCCTCTAGATGCTTCTTTGTGTCAGTAGCATTGTGTTGTATTGATTGCATCAAGCCTCAGAAGAAACAGAATGTTCCCTTAATGTGTATTGAAATGATTCAGCAGTTCACGCTAATGATTTACTAGACACTGGGAGGAATGATAAATATTATTTTCTGCCTAGAGCAATAAAGTTATTTAGATTTCCAAGAGAAAGAATGGTTAATGAAGAATCAGTGCAGTTGTACCATCAGCTGGGCTCAGAAATTGATAAGGGAAGAAAATAGGTTGTATAGTATGTGATCAATTGCAAAGTATTTTTAATGAAGTCAGGTTGCTCTTTGCATCAAAACGCATCTTTTTAATAGATATTCTTCAACTAATTCAGTGTGAATATAAACTATGCAAACCTATAAGTTTTGGAAAATCAAATATTTAATTCAAAGGACAATATAAATATATATGCAAAACCAATATGTATCATACCTGTTAAATATATTACCATCAGTGATGACAAATGGACAGAAGTATGCTAAATAAATTATTGTGAAGTACATCAGAAAAGAAATTACATTTTATACCTAGTATGATCACAAGGGAACAGAAGGACAAACTAACTGTTTCTTTTTAATTCACTGCTTTATTTTTAATCTTGATAAGCAGATGACTTCCCATTTTTCTCTGAATTCTTTATATTCATTATATTTTAAGTTGCAATAATATTTCATTACATTCATATACCATAATTTGATTAATGTCAAATCTAAGTAGTTCCCAAAGAGTTCTTTGTATGCATTATACTCATTTTTTTACAGCACAATAATGTTTTATTAAATTTATGTATCATGATCTTAAGCTTATATCCATTTGATGGGCAATTGTTTGTTTTGTCTTTGCTACCTAAAAATGTAGTGCTATGAATATTTTGTTATACATGGAATATTCCTGTTTTTGACCTCCTAGGGGAAGCGTACAGCACATAGCACTGATTCACTCCTCCATCAATCATATATTAGTGTTCTTGTCTTTACTCAGAATCTCCAACATCGATGATTTTAACCTCTTGCCATTTTGATTCACTTGTCACTTTTAAGGTGAAGCCAAAGACGTATTTAATTTTTTTTTGTTGAATTATTTTACTTGTTTTCAACTTTTGACAATAACTTCCATATATCTTAGATTTTTTCCACTTCCTGCCCCTTATTGCTGCCACTCTCCCTACTCCCTCCTGAGATAGCGTACAATCTCATGTAGGTTTGACTTGTACACTCCTATTAAGTGCATGTTGCATGGAAGAACTGAATGGGGGAAACCATAAAACAAAATAAAACATAACATAATATGAAAGAAAATGATCTGTTTCTGTCTGGGATACAAATCCATAGTTCTTCTCTGGATGTGGAAGGTGTTTTGTCTCAAGGGTCTATTGGAAGTTTTTTAAGTCAATACATTTCAATGAAGCACTAAGCTCACCAGAGGAATTCCTCATACACTGTGGTTGTTGCTGTGTCCAAAGTTCTCCTGTTTCTGCTCCTTTCACTCAGCCTCAGTTCGTATAAGTCTTTCTAGGCTTCTCCGAAGTCTTTCTGTTCATTGCTTCTCATAAAATTACGAGAATATTATTCCATTATATTCATATACCACAACTTGTTTAGCCACTCCCCAATTGATGGGCATTCTTCTGATTTCCAGTTTTTGGCCACCACAAAGAGAGTTGCTGTAAATATTTTTGTGGATGTGGAACTCTTTCCCATTTCTATGATCTCTTTGGGACAGAATCCAAGGAGCGATATTGTTCGGTCAAAAGGGATCAACATTTCTCTAGCCCTTTGGGTAAAGTCCCAAATTGCTCTCCAGCAAAGTTAGATCAGCTCACAGCTCCACCAACACTGAATGTGGTCCAACTCAGTCACATCTTCTCCAGCATTTATCATCTTCTTGTTTTTGTCATGTTAGCCAATCTGACAGGTGTGATGTGGTAGCTCAGAGTTGCAACATTCTTCTGGAGAATATCTTATTTAAAATTTTTGCATCTATATTTATTAGAGAAATTGGCCTATAACTTTCTTTCTCTGTTTTGCTCCTCCTGATTTACGTGTCAGAGCTATATTTGTTTCATAAAAAGAATTTGATAGTACTCCTTGGTCAGCAATTTTCCCAAATAGTTCATATAGCAATAGAATTAAATATTGTTTTGGTAGAATTCACTGTAAATCCATCTGGTCCTGGAGAATTTTTCCAAGGGAGTTCATTGATGGTCTGTTCAATTTCTTTTTCTGAGATGGGATTGTTTAAATATTTAACGTCCTTTTCTTTTCACCTGGGCAGTTTCTATATTTTTTTAAAATAATCGTCCATCTCATTCTGATTGTCGAAATTGTGGGCATATACTTGAGTAAAGTAATTTCTAGTTATTGTTTAATTTCCTCCTCATGGAGGTTAGTTCACCTTTTCATTTTAGATATTGATAATTTGGTTTTCTTCTTTTAAATCAAATACACTAAAAGTTTATCAGTTTTATTGTTTTTTTTTTCATAAAACCTACTCAGTTTTATTTATTAGTTTAATGGTTTTCTTAGTTTCAATTTTGTTAATCTCTGTTTTGGTTTTGAGTACTTCTAATTTGGTATTTACTTGGGAATTTTCGATTTGTTCTTTTTTGAACACTTTCAGCTGCATTCCCAATTCCTTTATCACCTCTTTATCTATTTTATTCATGGAGGCATTTAAGGTTATAAAACTTCTCATAAAACTGCTTTTGCAGTATTCCATAAAGGTAGATTGTCTCGTTACTGTCATTCGTTTGAATGAAGTTGTTGACTCTTTCTATAATTTGCTCTTCAACCCACTAATTCTTTAGAATTGGACTGTTTAGTTTCCAATTAGTTTTTGGTTCATCTTTCCATAGCCTTTAGTTACCCATAAATATTCTTGCATCATACTCTGAGAAGGATGTATTGACTATCTCTGTCTTTCTGCACTGGATCGTGAGGGTTCTGTGGCCTAGTACATGGTCAGTTTTTTGTATATGTGCCATGTACTGCTGAGAAAAAGGTATATTCCTTTCTTTCCCCATTCAATTTTCTCAAGAGAACTATCATATCTAATTTATCCAGAGTTCTATTCACCTCCTTGACTTCTTTCTTGTTTATTTTGAGGTTAAATTTATCAAAGTCAGAGAGCAGGAGGGAGAGGTCTCCCACTAATATACTTTTGCTGTCTACCTATTCCTGTAATTCTCTTAACATCTCCTTTAAGGATTTGGATTCTATACCTCTTGGAGTATATATGTTTAGTAATGCAACTGCTTCTTGTCTATGGTGCCTTTTTGCAGGATATAGTTTCCTTCATTATCTCTTTTTAGTAGAACTATTTCTGCTTTTGCCTTTTCTGAGATTAGGATAGCTACACTTGCTATTGTTCCATCAGCTGAAGCACATAATATTCTGCTCCATCCTTTTACCTTTATCCTGTGTGGATGCCCACATTTTAAATGTGTTTCTTGTAATAACATATTATTGGATTACAGTTTTTAATCCATTCTGCTATCTGTCTCAGTTTAATGGGAGAGTCCATCCCATTCAAATTCACAGTTATGATTGCTCTCTGTGTCTTTCTCTTCCATCAATTTTACCCTTGTTTATGCATTTAGGTCTCTCTTTTCCCTTCCCTTGCACAATAGAGTTTTAAGTTTTGACTGCTGCCTCCCTCAGTTGTCCCTCTTTTCTTTCACCCTTATCCCTTTTAATCCCCTTTTCCCTTACTACTTCTTCCCTCCCTTTGAGCCTCCCCTCTCTTTTCTTTCCCCCTTCCCCTTCTCCTGCCTATGGAGCTAATTGTATTTCTATACTTAACTGAGTTGCTTTTACCCTGCTTGATTCCAATCAGATTAGAGTATCTTTAAAAAAATACTCTGCTCCCTCTCCTCTTTCTCTCTACTGTGATATATTTTTGTGCCTCTTACTGTGATGGAATTTATTTTTTTCTACATCCTCCTTTACACATCTCCCATTATAATCCCTTAGCACCCTTAAATCACATTGGTTATCATCACATCATTTAAATTATACCCACTTCCTCTATCTATGTATATCCCTTTTACATTTCATAAAAAATATACAATCCTCAAGATTAACAAGTATCATCTTCCCTTATAGTGATGTAAACAGTTTGCTCATGTTGTGTAACAAGGTTTTGTTTTTTTTTTTTTTCCGTTTATCTTTTTATGCCTCTCTTGAAGCCTGTGATTGAAAATCTAATTTTCTAATGAATCCTGGCCTTTTCATCTGGAAGTTCTGGATATCTCTTATTTCATTGAATGGTCAACTCCTTGCCTGAAATATTATGCTCAACTTTGCTGTGTAATTAATCCTCGGTTGTATTCCAGCTCCTTTGCCTTATTGAATATTTTATTCCAAATCCTTTAATCTTTTCATGTAGAAACTGCAAGGTCCTGTGTGATTCTCACTGTAGCTCCTCCATATTTGAATGGTTTCTTTCTGGCTTCCTGCAGTATTTTCTCCTTCACTTGATAGTTCTTGAATTTGGCAAAGATATTCCTTGGTGTTTTTACTTTGCGGTTCCTTTCAGGAGGTGAATGGGGGATTCTTTTGAAACCTGTTTTGCCCTCTGTGTCTAGGACTTCTGGGCAATTTTCCTTGAGAATTTCTTGGATGATATTTTCCAGGCTCTTTTCTTCATCGTGGCTTTTTGTTAGACCAATATTCCTTAGATTTTCTCTCCTTGATCTATTTTCCAGGTAAATTGTTTGTCCAGTTAGATATGTTATACTTTCTTCTATCTTTTCATTGTTTAGATTCTGTTTGACTGATTCGTGATCTCTTATAGAATCATTAGCTTCTTCTTGCCCGATTCTATCTTTTGTCAAATGTTTTATTCATTTAACTTGCATCTCCTTTTCCATCTGCCCAATTGTTGTTTTTAAGGAGTTATTTTCTCCAGCTAGATTTTGTACTTCTTTTTCCATTTTTCCAGTTGTCTTTTTAAATTCTCCTGTGATTTCTTTTTTCATATTTTCAAAGTCACTGGTCAGTTTTTTTTCCTGTTTCTCTAATTTGGGTTTTAAAATCCTTCCTGAGCTCTTCAAAGAAGGCTTTTTGTGTTTCAAACCAGTTCATATTCCCTTCTGGAGTTTCAGATGGGAGTACAGTATCAATGCTGACTTATTTGGTCTTTGTGTTTTGGTTCTATAGAAAGATACTATTGTCTTTTCTTTTCTGCTTTGCTTCTTACTCATGATAATAACCCTTTTCCTGGCTTTAAAGTAGAACATTACATCTGGCATACATGGAGTTCTGTCCCCCAGTTCTTGTGTAGGGAACTTGAGACTTTGGGTATTTTGGCCTCTGATTCTTTCAGCTAGAAGCTAAAATATTGCACCTTACCTGCTGTTGAGCTGGCTGGTTTTGGAAAACTGAGGTGAGCTGAGGTCTTTCTGTGTTTCACTGAATTTACCCTGCAAATAGCTTGTTAAGTGTGGGGGAGGGGTGGTCTGGCCAAAGATCCCCTCAGCTGACTTAGAACATGTGTAAGCTCAGAGGTTGGTGATCCAATCTGCACTAGTGTCTTTCCTATTCCCCTGGGGTGCTGAGGGATACCTGAAATCCTGTTGTTGGCAGTTGCTGACTTCAATCCCCTTGGACTCAGGACATTCTCCCAGTTAGTTGAGGAAGGCCCGTTTGGGACAGCTCTGATGCTGTACTGGTCTTCTTTGACAATAGGAAAAGGAACTCTCCTCAGAGATCTTTCTAACCTCACTGGCTAAGGGTCTGTTTATCCCTTCTCTTGCTCTCACAGTAGAAGGGTTTTTCTCGGGAGATATTCTCTGGGCTGATCAAAATCAATAAGGGGAGGGAGAGAGAAATTATCTACTACTCCATTATCTTGACTCCCAAAACCAGAATCAACTAAAGACTTCTGAAGAGATATTTTACTCATCATTGATTATTAAGATCAACATTTTATATGGACATTAATTTTTTGAAAATTATTAGGTCTTTTATCTTGACTGTTTCTTTTGGGAAATACAGTAACTATTGGTTATATACTAATTTTAAGTACATTTTTGTGTATACATGCATTTCAAGGATATTTTGTGGAAAGATTTCTTCCCAGTGATCAGTTATCCTTATTGTTATTGTTAGCTGTACTGCTTTTGCAAAAGACATAACTTTTAAATTTTGTATAAAAGAAATAGTCAGTTTTTTCTTTCCTGAACTGTTCTGTCCTATGCTTACTTAAAAATTATCCCCTTAACCATCATTGCAAGAGTTATTTCTGTCCATTACCTTTTACTTTTTAACAAATATATGACATCTATGTAAGTTATGTTTTAATTTGCAAGTTGTCGCATATGATGTAAGGTATCATTTTAAACATTTTTACTATTAAATTTCTTCCTAATTTTTACAGAAGTTCTTAATGCATAGATAATTCTTCTCCAAGTAGTTCATGTTCATGAGGTCACTGACACCAGGATAATGAGTCAGATAATGCTTGATTCTCATCGGTTTTATTGTGCTCCTCAATTTTTTCAGGAAAAAAAAAACCAACAATTTATCATACAGACAAAAACTCCATAGCAAATTAGGTATTATTATTATTATTGGTATTTTACAATTCAATTTGTGAACTGAAAATACTATGGTCAGTTCATACTCTCGATTTTTCACTATTCCCTCTGATATTCTGGATGTTGTTTTTTTCTTGTTTCAATTAAATTGTGTTTTTAATTTGGTTAGCTCTGTAAAGCAAGTCTCTTGGTAGTTTAATTGGTATAGTGATAAAAATGTAACTTAATTTAGGTAGTACTGTAGTCTTATATTATTTCAGTGTGTCCAAAGTATGAACAATGAGCATTGCTTAAATTATTTAAGGTTTCCGTTATTTCTGCAAGTAGTATTTTATAATTGCATTGAGGTGAGTTTGTCTTGGTAGTTTGAATTTAAAATATTTTATGCATTTTTAGTTACATTGAAATCTATTTCTCTTTCCATCGTATTTTATGGTTTTCTTATTCATCTGCACAAATATTAATTATTTTAAGGATTTTTGTAGCCTACGACTCTCCTTGAATTATTTATTTTCATGATTAGTTTCATTTCTGATTTTCTGCCTGCAAGTAGAAACAATATTGACCTCATTTTTGTGGCATTAGTGCCTTCCACTTATTTATTTTCTTATAATAAAGACATTTTTTTTAGAAATATGTGAAATAATCTAGAAATATTTCAGATTTTAGAACGGACAAGAGAAAACACTTGTTTAGTGATTTATATTTTTGAAAATAAGTCTTTCTTATTTGTAAATGATCACAGCTTTGGGGTTTAGACATATAGTGTTTTGTCACAATAAAAATGTCTCTTCTACACCTATACATTTTTAGAGTTTTAAGCTCAAATAAATGTTGTATTCAATCAAAGGAATTCTTTATAACTTTGAATTAGCTGCATGCTTTTTTAAAGAAATATAATTAATTATATTACTTATATCCCTAATGGATGGATTCTCCTTATGTATCTGGTTTAGAGTCAGCTTGAGTACAATGAATGATTTTTGAAATATATTGGTAGAGATTTTGATAGGACTTTCTTTTTACATTTTGCCTTGGTAATAATTAATTTTGTATTCTGTGTCCAGGGCAACACAGCTGTATTTTGCACTGATCATGTTTTTGTCATGCCACCTATCCACTTTTGCTGCTTTTAAGACTACTCCACACTGCATCTCAGGATCCTCCAATTCATTCATGGGGGTCTATTTTTCTCAATGTATATGTGTGTGAATGTGTGCATATGTATATACATACCTATGCATACATATATGTATGCATGCATGTATGCATACACTAACTCTGACCTGGCTTCAGCTTACAGCACAGTTTATTTTTCTACCATGCCACCATGCACATCATTCATACATGTAAGAATTGTAGATCAAGTTAATTAATAGGAAGATTATTCAGTTTTCATAACATGACCTGCCTGTTTATTAAAATGAAAATGTTGCCGGAGCCAACTTATAGTTTTAATGCTACAATAATTTTACTAATAAAGAGATGCTCTGCAGAACACAATAAAATAATAAGTAACTTAATTTGGAGAAACAGAAGCCGAGAATATCATTGGAAATAATATGAAAATGTAGGAATAAAAGGAAAACAGAACACTCATAACTCAAACTGTGTTATAAAATCGTGAGTATCAAAACCATTTAGTATTAGTCAAATGTTAGAGAAGCAAATCAATGGAATAATTTAGAGAAGAGAAGTCAAAATAAAGGAACTTAATAACTAATGATTTGATAAGTTTGATAACTTAATTTGTTTAGGAAAAATGAATTGTCTTTTTCATAAAACCTGCTAGGAAGACTAGAAAGATATGGGCAAAAAAAGAAAATTAAAGGTTAAAAGGAAAATTTACCCCTTTATATAATAACTTCAAAATGAATACGTCACTTTAATATTAGATATTACATTATAAAATTAGAAGGGAATTAATCATATTCCTCGCTCAGTGATAATTATGAAATAAATTGTTACTCATAGAAGAGCAAAAGTAAGTTTGAAAGATAAAATGATGATTTAGTTACACTAAACTGAAAGTTTATGCATTAAAAAAATTGATACAAGAAAACATGAAGTGGCAGCAATCAAATGGGGATATATTTTTACCAAATTTTTCAGATAAATTTTGTTTTCCAACATATATAAGCAAATAATATATACATGTCCATTTGTGTTTATAACTCTGCATATGTAGCAAATGTAATTTCATAATAAATAAATGGTTCAAGTATAGGAACATGATGTTCTTATTCTCAAGGAATATTGGCAGTTTTATAAATAAACATATGAAATAATACTCCAAAGCACTAATCGTAAGGGAAAAAATCCTGTTGATTTACTTCAAACACAATTAATTCATAAAGCTTGGAATGCAATATAGTCAACATATACATGCATGCATATACACACACACACATATATATACATACATACATGTATGCACATATACACATTCATATTCATATATGTATATACATATATGCACATATATGTACACATATGCATATACTTACATGTGTACATACATGTACGCATACCTCTGTCTCTCTCTGTATGTATACATATATATATATGTATATATATGTATATATATGTATATGTATATGCCCAAACATGTATAGAAGCCACTATACAAACCTCAGCTTACAGAAGATTCACCCTAGAAAATCGCTATGGAGGCTATATTTATTCTGTAATCAAAGGATTAGGAAGTAATGTTTGAGTTTGATTTTATATTTTATTTATCTCAAGAAAAAAATAAGTAGGTATTGTAAATTTTATTGTACAGTTATAAATTTTATTATATTTATTCTTATGCTGTGATTTTTGGGTGCCTTTTTCCTGTTCTGGAGATGGATAACAGTCACAGAAATTGTCTGTTTTCACAGAAATCATCATAAACTATTTAAGACCAATTGTAGTTTCCTAAATGGTAAAGTAAATCTCTTAATCACAGGATAAAGGAGAAACAATCACCAGAACTAGGACAATGGCTATTTGCTCAGTAGTTGTTTCCTTTTGTTTGGAAAGAGTGTCAGCAGTGATTTTCTTAGAGAATTCTGATGTTAAAAATTATGCCAACAGTTTGAAAAATAAATGAGAAATAACCTTGTGGGTACCACATTCTCAAAAGCCAAAAGGGCTTTCTTGTAAAAGAAAAATTTTAAATTTGCCAATTTACACAAAATCTCTTCATTCTAACAGTAGGAAGAGGCAGATTGAATATAGTAATAATGACTACCATTACTACTACCACTACCACTACTACTACTGCTACTACTACTACTACTACTACTACTACTACTACTACTACTACTACTACTACTATTACTACAGCTGCTGTTGCTACTCCTCCTCCTCCTCCTTCTACTACTACTACTATTTTCACTTCTAGTTCTTGACTTTTTCCATTACTAATCAATTTGTATAGCAGTTTAAGGTTTGTATAGCACTTTATGCTGAATAATAAAATTAAGTGCTGGAAAGGATCTAAAATATCACCTCTAGGCCCTCATTTGACAATGGAAGATATCATGACACAGAGGTTACATGACTTACCCAGAGTACAATACTGACAAAAAGTATAAACCAACATAAACAAGAAATATATAAGCATAGGAAAGAAGAATATCCTTTGAGTATAATGTATGGCCTGTTATTAGATGGAAAGATTGTTGTGTATATATGTTTATATGTTTATTCAGGGGAAACGATTACAAATAAATGTCACTGAATCTTATATTGTCATATATTAGCACAGGACATGAAAAAACTCTCACTAAGACAGTTGAGGTCTCATTTAATTTCAGATCATGACAACACTCTAAAAACTTTTTCTTTCGCACCTAACACCTGTCAGTTTCTTACAACTTTGGGTCAGGTCTAATCAAATGAACTTAAATATAATCAATTATTGTGTCAATGGGGCACAGAAATTATTTCTTCAAATATCTAGGCATCTAAAGTTTTTAAAAGAGGATTATTTAAGATTTCCCTTTAATTGATATATTTAGAAATAGATGACCCAAGTGACTGAGCCAAAATGACAGTCATAGGAAACATTACAGCTGTGCTCCCCTCCACAAAACTCATCTATAAAGAACAAAAAAATGCACCAAGCAAAATCCTGATGAGAAAATCCACAAAAAGTCACTGTGGGTCTTTTTTCTAGCCAATGGATAGGAAGATAAACAATTAGGTCTTCAAATACTAGGCTTGGGAGGGTGCAGTAGCTCTCTGTGTGTAGAACATTCCAATATCTAGGAAGAAGCTATGCACTAGGACAAATGGAGGTTCAATCATATGGGAAACATAACTGAGAGAGTTGCCAATTAATAGCTTTGCTGCTCATTACCTGGTTTTGTGAGCCAAGCACAGAGTAGGATGAGAAGGGCACCTATGCAATGGAGCTTATGTTCTTGTGTAGGGAGGTGGTGCACCAAGAATTGAGGAAGTTCAAAAGTCAACAACAGCAGTGACATGGTTCACACTTGAGAAACAGATCGGAGTTTCATTTCCTGAATCTAGTCTAGCCTTCAGAGAGATAACCAGGGTAGGAACTCCAAACTAAAGAGGAGCCTATAATTCATCCACTTTGAACTAGCACAGTTATTCAGCAAGCTGAAAAAAGCTGAATTCAGCAACAGTAATGTTTTCAAATCCAAAATGAAGATAGGGACATGCAGAGCTTAGAACAAAAGGCACAGCAATGAGACTTTGGCCTGGATTAAACCATTCTGGGAAAATACCTGACAGTCATCAGCCTTTTCATGAGATCCCAGAATGTCATAGCATTCAGTACTGCAGCAATGCAGCAAAAAGGCCACCCCAGATTTTCATACTAGAAGTGCTACAGGGCTGACCCTAACATCAAACCCAAATCAAGAAATAGCTGGGGGAAAGGAAAAAACAAACAAAAAAGATCCCACTATGAAGGACAATTATAGTGGCAGGAAAATCTTGGAATGATTTCATGAGGCAAAAAAAAAATATTAAAATAAAAAGATTGGAGAAAAGAAGAAAATTTCAAGTATTTCATAGCAAAACATGACTGACCTAGAAAATCGTAGTAAAAACAAGAATCTCTAGACCATCTGAGTGTCCCAACCAAAATAATAAATGTTGACTTTGTATTTCAAGAAATCTTAAAATAAAATTGCCCAGATCTCTTAAAGCCAGGAGGCAAAGTGCGAATAGAAAGGCTTCACTGTTCACTTCCTCAAACCAATTCCAAATTGCAATCTCCCAGAAACTTTAAAATGAAATTAAGCATTTCCACACCAAAATTTAAAAAATAAAACAATATGAAGCAAGAAAAAAAATCATTTGTCATCTAACAACTGTCAGAATCACACGTGATTTAGCAGCCCCATTATAAAGAAACAGAGAACTTGGAATGCAGCATTACAGAAGTCACAAGACAGTGGACTTATAGCCAAGAATACATTACTTAGTTTCTCATCTGGCTTCTCTACTTAGGACCTTCTCTGACTTTTCCAACCAGCTACCCACCTCTCCCCTCTATACCCCTACCTTGCCCACCTCTCCAATTCACCTTCTTTTTCTGTGTTACTGGCATTAAGTTCTAAGAAATTTGAGGGCTGGGATTGCCTTTCTTGTTTCTGCAACATTTATTACAGCGCCTGTCACATGGTATAAGCTTAATAAATGTTTATTGTCTGATTGACTGAGACAGCCAAATAGTATACAATGCTACATGGGAAAAAATGGACTTTGTGTGAAACAGAAAACGTACAAGCATTCCTGATGAAAAGAGCAGAGCTGCACAGAAACTTATAATTTAAAACACTGGAAGTCTTTTTATGGACACATAAAAAGGTAAAACTGAATGAAAAATGATGGTCTAAAGGAAAACATTCATACATTTAAACATAAGGGAGATAATCCATGTATTCCCTTAGAACCCAGACAACAGCAGACGTTGTAGAGGAAGTCTAATAAGATAAGACCTGGGGGCGTTTTTGCTATGTCTTGATGATCTTAATAATAGAAAAATAAGGTAAGTGAATAGGAAATGGGGTGGGGAGAAAGGAAAAGAATATTAGAAAAATTATTTCACAAAATCAGAATGTACAAGTATACAACTATACAAACAAGAAGGAAATATTGGAGGACAATCACTGACATTGGAAACATATCTGAAATGATTCAAAGAAGGAAGACTACATAGATACACACACATGCACACAACTAAGTAGAGAAATATGTTTCATTCAATAAGGAAACACCAAGGAAAGAGCAAAACAGGGGATGATAAATTTGAGGAGAAATACGTTAAGGAAAAACTCTAACGATATGTAAAAGTATCATTCTTTGTGGTGACAAAGAGCGTGACTCTGACGGAAAGCCCACAAAGTGGTGAATAGATGAATAAGTGATATCATAGATGTAACAGAATACCATAATGCTGATTCCTTGTCAGTGAAAAGATCACCGATGAATCCAGAACAATGGTGATGAAACATATTACAAACCTCATGATGAAGGGAGGAGGGACTCAGAATGAAGGATAATACAGCTTTTTCTGATGGGGGCAGTGAGGACTGTACAGGGTGGAAATTTATTTTGATTGATTACATGTTTATAATTGGAAGAAGAGAAAGAAATAACCCATGACAATAATTAAATAAGATGTCTGGCATTACATGCCTCCTTCCATTAAGGAATCCTGATTTTGAAAATATTTTTTCCTTGAGGGGCAGGACATTTGTTTGTTTGAATTTGTATTTTATCATTAGTGCTTAGCAAAATGCCTAGAGTTTAACAAATGATTTTTGAGTGATTGATTTCTCATAATGATTCTGGTTGCTGACAAGTTATTATAAGAGAAGAGATGACGCAAAATCATCAGATTGAGATGATATAAAGGTCAGAATAAGAATCAATATTTCAAAACAGTGGGACATAGCATGATTCTGAAGCAACACAGATACTTTGATTCAGTGTCCACAGACCTGTAGAAGATAGGCAGGCCCAAGTGGAAGCAAAGTTTGAAAATTCAATTATGAATAAAAGTTCAGTGTAGGTATAAGTAAACAGAAAGACAAAAAGATCTGTGACAGAACTAATCATTTGTCTTTTACTCTTATGCAGGTTGAAAACTACACATTTATACTTCAGTAAAGGCATGGATTTTGAACTTATTATGTCAGCTGTCTCATCTCTGTCCTATTTTTTAAAATAATCTACTTTTTGTGCCTTGTATGACAGGTGAGTGAATGCTCTGTCATACCTTGGGATCGACAAACACACAAGCTAGTGAGTAAACAAACTCATGATGGCATGAATGGCATGAAATGGTGATTGCTTTATAGGGCCAAGGAGACAAGGTGTAATATGAAGGAAGAAAAAATGGAAAATAGTAAGTCAAACTGAGTACATAAAAGAAAATTCCTAGTATCAAAATCTAAGGACAGAGGAAGAAAGGTATTCAGAGCCAGGAGAGTCTATTCAAGATTAAAAATAGAAGTGAAATGAATACAATGGAAGTTGACTACATGTGCCATGTAACTTGATTCTCTAACTTTTCACCTTTTAAAACAATGGTGGATTGATAATCTCTTACCACATTGATACTGCTGAGATAGAATGACAATGGGTAAGTGATGGTTCCTTCTTATTCAGTTGCTTCCATCACTTTATAGTGTTGGGACCTAGAGTAAAATTGAATTTTACTGCTGTGGCTGCTTGTCAATTGATGTGAGTCTAGTTCTCCTGGGTCCTCAACGTTTTGAAATAAATGTTTCAGTTCTTTAAAACACTATGCCAAGTTCACTTTTCTACCACCATAAGGTTATATGAAGTCATATTTGAAAATAGTTTGATTATACGAATGTCTTGTCGTGTTTGCAGAAAGGTTATATTACTGTGTATTATGACTTTATTTATCTCACAGCTGCTCACTACCATTCAACCTCTTTTGTATATTCTAATACGATCTTTGACTAGTAACATTAAAAATTATTCAGAAATTTAGAAATACATTCTCTGGGGAGAAACAGAAAAAAAGTTGAGTATTCACAAATAAATAAGATCTGCGAACTGATTAGTACCACATTTTGATCAACTGAAAAAAAGAACAAAAGAATTGGGCACATTATTATCATTTTCCAAAACAAAATCTATATTGCTGGACTCTCTTCCCTTTACCATCCACAAAAATATTTCTTTTAGAGTCTATGATGTTCCCATTTCCTGTTAATCCTGTCTTTAAGAAGAGACATCATGTGCTTGTTTGCTGCTGGAAGGAATTTTCACTCAGGTCAGTAATACATTAAAGAAATCTATCCCTCTTTACTGTGTTTCTTCCAGAAAGATCAGTGCACATGGTATGAAACTAGAGATTACAACAGAGTTCTCTGATATGTAACCATGGTCTAGAGAGTTTGTCATGGTTTATCAGAGGTTTTAGCACTGGGACTTAATATCTTAAAACGTTTTTGATTCTCCCAGAATTGCTTGACTGAGGTCAAAGTCAGATTGCTGTGCCCTTTTTTCTAAGCTCTGCATGTCCCTAACCTGATATATCCTTATGTAAAAATACTCTAGCACTATTTATTGGAAAAATAAATTTAAAACATAAAATTAAAAATAAAATTAAAAACAATTCTGAGATATATTCATACACTAATTATATTCATTTATAGGACAGAAAAGACAACTGACAAATGTTGGAGGGATCGTGATAAAGAAATGAGACATTAATGCATTGTTGGTGGAGTTTTGACCTGATTCAACCATTCTCTAGAGTACTTTGGTACTATGCTCAAAGGGCTGTAAAACCATGCATACTCTTTGACTTGGCAATACCTCTACTAGGTCTGCATTCCAAAAGAGATGTATGAAAAGAAAAAGGTAAAACACCTACATTTATAGTAGCTGATTTCTGGGGATAAATCATTAAAAACTGAGGGATGTTAATTAATAGGGAAATGGCTGAACAAGTTACGGTATGTGATTATGATGGAAAACTTTGTACTACAGAAAATGATAAGCAGGATACTCTCAGAAAAAAAATTGACTTAGCTATTCTCAGCAATACAATGATCCAAGACTATTCTAAAGGACTTATTTGAAAACTGCTATTCATCCCTAGAGAAAGAAATGATTAGACTTGATATGACTCTGAATTCTTTAGATGGTACTGCCACAGCACACCATGAAACTGCAACAATAGTAATATTTTTCCAGCCTATTACTTGACTTCTTCTTCCACGGTTGAGGTTGCACTGTCTCCAGCTTCATCGGTTTTGTGCAGCTGTTTTCAGAGATACTTTACAGGGCAGGTAAGTTTTCAGTTCTTCCAAGGCAGTATGATCTAAGGATAGGTGTTTACTACTCTCCTGGCTTGTGCTCTGCTCTGTGAGCAACCACAAGCACTCTTTTCTATCCTGGAACTGTGAGGAAGGCTCCTCCTCCACTTTGGCTACAAACTCGGCTGTACCAGTGCTTCTCTTCAACCTGGGACTGCCACCCAGGAATGTGACTGGGATCTGAGTATGGGCAAAGCAACAAAGTCTTTTTTCAGTGTTAGTAAAAAGAACCCTTCAATCTTCTTCTGACCAGTTGCTCAATTCACTTACTGTCGTTGGGTTGAGAATTCAGAAAACAGCCAGTGCCACTGTTGCTGCTGCTACCACTGCTGTTGCTGCTGCTGATTCACTCACTCTTAGGGTCTACTCCTGGTTTTCTGGGGCCTGGTCTGCACTGGCACTGACTGCACTGGATTTGCTTCTCTCTCACCATGGTGCAACAGATGTTTCCTTCCCACCCTCCAAGTTTTACCTGGGAATTTGTTTCACTTCATATTTGTGTGGGTTCTGCCACTGTGGAATTTGTTTAGAGTTATTTTTATATGTAATTGGAGTGTCTGGAAAGAGTGTTCAGGTGAGTCCCTGCCTTTATTCTGTCATATTGGTTGGAGACACAACTTTTAAAGTAATAATATATATGGAAGGATGCTTCTAGGAAGTCAGAGGTTTGTTATTATCATAGGTACTTGATTAATATATTTTTTTTCAAAAATATAGCTAATGTTGCACCTAAATGTCTGCAAAATTGTGCATACTAATGGATTCAGTAATGCTACAGATGGTTCTGTATTACAAAGAAATAAAAGGAAGGGAAAAGGACATATATGTACAAAAATAGTGATAGATGCTATTTTTTGAGTAGCAAAGAATCAGAAATTGAGAGAATGCCGATCAATTGGGGAATTACTGAACATGTTGTGGCATATGATTGTGATGGAATGCTATTGTCATATAATGAAGGACAATCAGAACAGTTTCAGAAAAAAATGTGGCAAGATGCATGAAGTGAGGCAAAGTGAAGTGAGCAGAACATTTTACACAGTAACATCAATACTGTAAGTATGATTATCTGTGAAAGACTTAACTACTCAGATAAAGACAACGATCCAAGAAAAATTCCAAAAGACCCATGAGGTAAAATGCTAATCACCACTAAAAAGAACTGATGAATATTGATTAAATCATACTCCTCCCCAATTTTCTTTAATTTTCTTGACTTTGTGCATGTGTTTTCTTTTGCTACATGACTAATATGGTAATGTGTTATGCATGATTTTGCATATAAAATCCATAAAATATTGCCTGTCTTCTCAAGGGCTTGAAGACGGATACGAGACACAGAAAGAAACTTTAATACTCATTTTGAAAATAATTATTACAATTTTACATGCATTTGGGAAATATTTAATGAAATAAATTTTAAAATACTTTTAAAAAGAGTAATTACAGTGTTGATGTATCAGTATAACTAGTCTCCTAATAAAAAGAAATAGAAAGATTGGAGCTGGTACAGCGAATGGACACTAATAACCTGGTAAAGGGTCTAGGGCAAAGTAGATAGAATAAATTTATAGCAATCAAGATTGCACATTTCTAGGATAAGAGTTCTTGTAGCACTCTACAAGAGTAGAAGGAAGAGAGGCACAGTATCATCGTAGAAAGATGATTGGGAATGAAGAAAGGGTCATGGAGTGTAAATCTTGTTCATTAATAAAACATCAGCTCAATTTGTATAGTTCATATTATCAGCTTTTTGACCGTAGTGAAATCACTTAACTTCTACAAACAAATTGGCATTTTACAGTGGTGGACTGGTATAGGTAGGGGTACCTGCAACAGAGAAATCACAGGTCCTAATCAAAAAAACAAAACAAAGAAAAATATCTAGAAAGAAAAACTGATACTGAAAGGGAATAAGTAATATTTCCCAAATTCTAGGATTTTGAAATTTTAGAGGTAAGATTTGTTTGAACCCAAGTATTCTGAATTGATATACACTGATTTTCAATTATGCCATATTGGATAGATGAAAATTATTATGTAAAATATGGAAGTATTTGAATTGGGAAAGATTTAAAGCTGTCTGATGCATTAAAGAAGGAAGAACAGGGGGGGGGGGGAGCCAAGATGGCGGAGTGAAAGCAACGACTCACCTAAGCTCCCGGAAAAACTCCTCTGGATATATCTGGGGAGAGAGTCTGACCAGACTCTGGAGGTGTAGAATCCAGTGGGTGACGGACTTTGACTGATTCGGAGCCCAGGCTGGACGAGAGGGTCCACGGGAGGGATCTGTTCCGCGGGGGTAAGACCCCGGCGCACAGCGCAGAGCGGTCAGCGCGGCAGGGCGGAAGGGACCAGAGGAGCCCGAGAGTGGCGGGCGAGACCAGCGGAGCAGGAGATAAGCCAGGCCGAGCTGGTGAGAGCCGCTGAGTGCCAGACATCAGCGCAGCAGCCCTTGAAATCTTCAGCCTGAAGACGAACTTCGGTGGGTCACTACTTGAACTTCCAGGAACTGGGATGGCAGAGTGATCAGTAAGTGTTCTCTCCTCCCCCCTGATGACCCTGAGGGAACCATAAAATTCTTCCCCAGATTAATCCTGGATCAGCAGGAACAGCAGAAGGGGGCGGGTGGTCTCATAACACCAGAGGCTGGAAAAGTGGCAAAGGGGGATTCTTCCTATGGTGGCAGAGACGGCTGGAGGGACAGACGACCCAGGGCAGAGAAAATTCGCACTGAGACCCAGGCAAGCCTCAGAGCCGGGAAACAAGCCCCAGGAGGGGCGGGAACAAGCATTAGCTTCTAGGCGTGCCCCAGCCCTCCAGGGGAAAAGGGAAGACAATAGGGAAGCTGGGATCACCATCCCCTGACCTTGCCTTTGCCGCAAGTCAGCTGAGGAGATCTCCTGAGATCAGACCACCCCTCCCACACACCTAACAAGCTAACTCCAGGGTTGATCAGGGAAACAAAAAACAAAAGCCTGCTTTTAGCCTAGACACACATCAGCTCAACTTAAAGATCTGTACCTTCTGACTGAAAGAACCAAAAGCTACAACACTCAGCCAACATCATGAATCGGAAAAAGCAGACGAAAAATGAAAAAACCATAGAATCTTTCTATGGGGATAAGGACCAAAACACAAACACCAAAGAGGTTAGAGCTGAGACTGTACTTCCATCTGAAACCTCAGATGGGACTATGAATTTCTCGCAAGCACAACTAGATTACCTGGAACGTCTGAAGAAGGATATAAAAGAAAAACTGGCCAATGATTTTAAAACTATAAAAAAAGAATTCACTGATGAGAACATCACCCTGAAAAAGAAAATTGAAGAAATGGAAAAGGAAGTTCAAAAATTAACTGGAGAGAATAATTCCCTAAAAGGAAGAGCTAATCAAATGGAAAAGGAAACCCAAAACCTAATTGGGAAAATTGATCAGATGGAAAAGGAAACCCAAAATCTAACTGGGAAAATTGGTCGAATGGAAAAAGAAGTACAAAACTTAAATGGAGAAAATAGCTCCTTAAAGGGAAAAATTGGTCAGATGGAAAAGGAGATGGAAAAGCTAACTGAAGAAAACACTACGATGAAGATTAGAATTGGGCAAGTAGAAACTAATGACTCAATGAGGCAACAAGAATCAGTCAAACAAAATCTAAAGAATGAAAAGATAGAAGAAAAGGTAAAATACTTAATTGGAAAAAACAACTGACCTGGAAAATAGATACAGGAGAGAAAATTTAAGAATTATTGGCCTGCCAGAAACCCATGATGAAGAGAAGAGTCTGGACAATATCTTCCAGGAAATCATCAAGGAAAACTGTCCAGAATTACTAGACTGAGAGGGCAAAATAGTCATCGAAAGAATCCACCGTTCCCCTCTCGAAAGGGATCCCAAACTCAAAACCCCAAGAAATATAGTTGCCAAATTCCAGAGCTATCAAGTGAAGGAGAAAATACTACAAGCAGCCAGAAAGAAACAATTCAAACATCAAGGACACACAGTCAGGATCACACAGGACCTTGCAGCTTCTACATTAAAAGATCGAAAGAATTGGAACCCAATATTCCGTAAGGCAAAGGAGTTGGGACTTCAAACAAGGATCAACTACCAAGCAAAGTTCAGCATAACATTTCAGGCAAGGAGAAAGTCATTCAACGAAATAAGGGATTTCCAGAGCTTCCTGACCAAAACACCAGAACTCAATAGACAATTTGATCTTCAAATGCAGGTCTCCAGAGAATCATAAAAAGGTAAACAGAGGGGAAAAAACAAAAACAAAAACTTGCTACTCAATTAGGGCAAACTGTTTACCTCCCTATAAGGGAAGATGATACCTGTTAATCTTGAGAAATGTGCAGCTATTATGATAAAAGGGATATATGTAGAGGGAATGGGCATAAAGTAAATGATGTCATGTCAAAAATATGATTTAAGTATGAGAAGGGAATGTAATAGGAGGTGTGGAAAGGGGGAAGCAGAAAATGGCAAATTATATCACAGGAAGAAGTACAAAACTATAGTAGAGGGAAGGAGGGGAGGGAGATGAGCATTGTTTGAGAGGTACTCTCCTCTGATTTGTTCAAAGGAGGGAACAATAAACTTAAGTAGATAAGCCTAACTAGCTCTATAGGTAGTAGGAGGGGAAGGGGGAAGAAAGGGGAGGGTGGCTAAAAGGGAGGAAAGAAGCAATAAGAGTAAGGGGGACTAAAAGGAAGGGGGGTCAAAAGAAGGAGAGGAAGGCTGCAGGAGGAGGGGGAGAAAAGTGCATACTATTGAGGAGGGGAAGGGAGACGGGAGAGCTAAAAGCACAAATGGTGGGAAAGAGGTTGGAGGCAAATACACAGATTGTAATCATAACTGTGAATGTGAATGGAATGAACTCTCCCATAAAACGGAGACGGATAGCAGAATGGATTAAAAGCCATAATCCAACAATATGCTGCTTACAAGAAACACATTTGAAACGGGGGGATACACATAGAATAAAGGTCAAAGGATGGAGCAGAATATATTGTGCTTCAGCTCATGTAAGAAAGGCAGGAGTAGCAATCCCAATCTCAGACAAAGTAAAAGCAGAAATAGATCTAATCAAAGGGATAGGGATGGAAACTATATCCTGCTAAAAGGCACCATAGACAATGAAGCAATATCATTACTAAACATGTATGCTCCAAGTGGTATAGCATCCAGATTCTTAGAGGAGAAGTTGGGGGAGTTGAAGGAAGAAATTGATAGCAAAACTATACTAGTGGGGGACCTCAAACTCCCCCTCTCTGAACTCGATAAATCCAACCTCAAAATAAACAAGAAAGAGGTTAAGGAGGTAAATAAAACTCTGGATAAGGTAGATATGATAGATCTTTGGAGAAAATTAAATGGGAATAGAAAGGAATATACTTTTTTCTCAGCGGTACATGGAACATTTACAAAAATTGACCATGTACTAGGACATAAAAATCTCACAATCCAGTGCAGAAAGGTAGAGATAATCAATGCATCCTTTTCAGATCACAATGCATTAAAAATTATATGTAATAAAAGGCCATGGAAAGAGAAACAAAAATCAATTGGAAACTAAATAATCTAATTCTAAAGAAGGGTTGGGTTAAAGAAGAAATCATAGAAACAATCAACAATTTCATTCGAGAGAATGACAATAGTGAGACAACATACCAAAACTTATGGGATACTGCAAAAGCAGTTATTATGGGAAGTTTTATATCTCTGAATGCTTACATAAATAAAATAGAGAAAGAGGAGATCAATGACTTAGGCTTGCAGTTGAAAAAGCTAGAAAAAGAACAAATTGAAAATCCCCAAGTAAATACCAAATTAGAAATACTGAAAACCAAAGGAGAGATTAATAAAATTGAAATTAAGAAAACTATTGAATTAATAAATAAAACCAATAGTTGGTTTTATGAAAAAACTAATAAAATTGATAAACCTTTGGTCAATCTCATTAAAAAAAAAGAAAGAAGAAAACCAAATTACTAATATTAAAAATGAAAGGGGTGAACTCACCTCCAATGAGGAGGAAATTAAAACAATAATTAGAAACTACTTTGCCCAACTTTATGCGCACAAATTCGATAATCTAAACAAGATGGATGAATATTTTAAAAAATACAAATTGCCCAGATTAACAGAAGAGGAAGTTGAATACTTAAACAACCCCATCTCAGAAAAAGAAATTGAACAAGCCATCAGTGAACTCCCTAGGAAAAAATCTCCAGGGCCAGATGGATTCACAAGTGAATTCTATCAAACATTTAAAAAACAGTTAATTCCAATACTACATACACTATTCTTGAAAATTGGGGAAGAAGGAGTCCTCCCAAATTCTTTCTATGATACTAATATGGTTTTGATACCCAAACCAGGAAGAGACAAAACAGAGAAAGAAAATGATAGACCAATTTCCCTAATGAATATAGATGCAAAAATTTTAAATAAGATTCTAGCAAAACGAATACAGCATCTTATCAAGAGATTAATATATTATGATCAGGTAGGATCCATACGAGGACTACAGGGCTGGTTCAATATTAGGAAAACTATTAGCATTATCGATCACATCAACAACAAAGCTAACAAAAACCACATGATAATCTCAATAGATGCAGAAAAAGCTTTTGACAAAATACAACATCCATTCCTACTAAAAACATTGGAGAATGTAGGAATAAAGGGAACTTTCCATAAAATAATAAGCAGTATCTATCTAAAACCTTCAGCAAGCATTATATGCAATGAGGATAAGCTAGATGCATTCCCAATAAGATCAGGGGTGAAACAAGGTTGTCCATTATCACCACTATTATTTAATATGGTACTAGAAATGTTAGCTGTAGCAATTAGACAAGATAAAGATATCCAAGGAATTAAAATAGCCAAAGAAGAAACTAAGTTATCACTCTTTGCAGATGATATCATGATTTACCTAGAGAATCCCAGAGATTCAAGTAAAAAATTACTTGAATTAATAAACAACTTTGGCAAAGTTGCAGGGTAAAAAATAAACCCACACAAATCTTCTGCATTCCTATATATTAGCAACAAAGTCCAACAGCAAGAGATAGAAAGAGAAATCCCATTTAAAGTTAGGGTAGACAGTATAAAATACTTAGGAGTCTACCTGCCAAAACAAACCCAGGGATTATATGAACACAATTACAAGACACTTTTTGCACAAATAAAGTCAGATTTAAGTAAGTGGAAAAACATTAGTTGCTCATGGGTAGGCCGTGCTAATATAATAAAAATGACAATTCTACCCAAATTAATATACTTATTTAGTGCCATACCAATTAAACTATCAGACAATTACTTTCTAGAGCTGGACAAAATAATATCAAAATTCATTTGGAAAAACAAAAGGTCCAGAATATCAAAGGGACTAATGAAAAGAAATGCTTGGGAAGGTGGCCTAGCGCTACCAGACCTCAAACTGTACTATAAAGCAGCAATTATCAAAACCACTTGGTATTGGCTAAGAAACAGAGAGGTAGACAAGGGGAATAGACTTGGCACTCAAGATGCAGTAGGCAAGGAATATAGCAACCTTCTGTTTGATAAACCCAAGGACCCCAGCTTCTGGGATAAGAACTCATTGTTTGACAAAAATTGCTGGGAAAACTGGATAACAGTGTGGCGGAAACTAGGCATAGACCCATACCTGACACCGTACACAAGAATAAAGTCCAAATGGGTACATGATTTAGGTATAAAGATTGATACCATGAATAAACTGGAGAAGCAAGGAATAGTGTATTTATCAGATCTATGGAGAAGGGAAGAATTCTTTACTAAAGGAGAGATAGAATGCATTATGAAATGCAAAATGGATAACTTTGAATACATTAAACTGAGAAGTTTTTTCACAACCAAACCCAATGCAACCAAAATCCGGAGGGATGTAGTAAATTGGGAAAGAATTTTTACAGCTAAGCTCGGGGATAAAGGCCTCATTTCTAGAATATATAGAGAACTGATCCAAATGTATAATCATACAAGTCATTCCCCAATTGATAAATGGTCAAAGGATATGAACAGGCCATTTTCAGAGGAAGAAATTAAAGCTATCTATAATCATATGAAAAAATGCTCTAAATCACTATTGGTTAGAGAGATGCAAATCAAAACAACTCTGAGGTACCACATCACACCTATAAGATTGGCAAACATGACAGAACAAGAAAATGATAAATGCTGGAGAGGATGTGGGAAAGTTGGAAAACTAATTCATTGTTGGTGGAGCTGCGAGCACATCCAACCATTCTGGAGAGCAATTTGGAACTATGCCCAAAGGGCTACAAAAATGTGCATACCCTTTGACCCAGCAATATCGCTACTAGGACTATATCCCCAAGACATCATAAAAATGGGAAAGGGTCCCACATGTACAAAAATATTTATAGCAGCACTCTATGTAGTTGCCAAAAACTGGAAGTCAAGGGGATGTCCATCAATTGGGGAATGGCTGAATAAATTATGGTATATGAATGTAATGGAGTACTATTGTGCCATAAGAAATGATGAACAAGAAGACTTCAGAGAGGCCTGGAAGGACTTATATGACCTGATGCTGCGTGAAAGGAGCAGAACCAGGAGAACTTTATGCACAGCAACAACCACAGTGTGTGAGAGTTTTTTCTGGTAGACTTAGATTTTTGTAATACCACAAGAACTTCTTACCAAAAAAAAAAAAAAATCCCAATGGAGGATCTCAAGGCAAAATGCCTGCCACACTCAGAGAGAGAAATATGGAAGTCACTCACATATTGTAGCAGATCATGTTTGTGTATGTGTATGTGTTTGTGTATCATGTTCTGATTTGTTATACGATTTCTTTCATTTATCTTAGTCTGACTACATAGCATGACTATAGTGAAAATATACTCAATAGGAAAGTATATGTAGAATCTATACAGAATTGTATGCAGTCGTGGGGAGGGAGGGGGGAGTGGGGGGTAGGTGGGGGGGATAAAATCACAATTGTATGGCAGTGATTGTTAAACATTACAAAATAAAAAAAAAAGAAGGAAGAACAAAGAGAGCTTGAATTATGATAATGGAAATAAGATTGAAAAGTCAGGGATAGATATGATTTGGTAAAGTTGGAATCAAAGGAACTTGACAAGGATTAAGATGATGGAGTAAAGAAAATTAAGAAGTTTGTATTGTTTCAATGAATATGAATTATTCGTGGATATTCAAAACTGTAGAAATGCAAAATGTATTCGTGTTACTGGCAAAGAAGAAAAAAAATGCAACAAAGGTTCATGACTTCCAAAATAACAGGACTAATTATTAGGAGACAAGATACTCCTTCTCCTTATTCAATTGGGCATATTTGAGCTTTTGGGTACCTCTGATTTTAGGAATAAATAGAGATTTCCATATTTGTATATGGAAGGAAATAATTACATTTCCTTTTTCATTATCATTGCCATGTCATAGAAAATACTATGATTTACTCAATGAAATATGTTTGATTCAAGCATATATTAAATAACTTTTCGTTAAAGTAATATTTCCATAAGTGTCTAAATCAGTGACTTCCAGATTAGGAAAATACCTAACAAATATGCAATCTTATCTTATTGATGTTTTACTTTTACATGACCTTTTTCAAATAATAGCTTTCCTACCTTTCTTATACAGCTAGCTACCACTTGCTATGGAAAGAGATAGAGAGTTCATCCAAAAAAAAAAAAATGTTATCAGCCACATCGGAGAGCATATGTGCTATTTCCCAGTGGGAGGCATAGAAAAGAGGGTGCTGGATTTCAAGTTAGAAGGCCTCAGTGCAAATATTGCCTTAGATATTTACTAGCTTTGTGACTGTGTACAGGCCATTTAACTTTTCTGTGTTTCAGTTTCCTAATGCCCATAAAATGAGGGTATTGGACTAAAGAACTTCCAATTAAGGTCCACAAAAGCACTAATTTTATGGGTCCTTGATCTAGCCCTAATCTCTGAAAAGAGGAGTAAAGATTACATTTGTTTAACTTTTCTCCTGGGATGACTTTTCTTATTATAACCAAACATCATTCAGCTTTACTTTATTTTTCTTTCAATTTACATTGCTACGTCTAGGGTATACACTGTTTTCTGTTTCTGCTTGTTTCATTCTTAATGATATAATATATACTTTCTTATGTTTTAAAATTTTTAATGTTGATGATATTAATTAAAAATTTTTTAAAAAAATATGTAACAGTGGGAGAAAGATCTATGGAATAGATTTTTTTACCTATCTAAATTTCAGAAAGATAGATATCTATATTCATACATATTGGCACATATTACACAGAAATACACACATATATCTATCTGTATTTGAATAAACATTGAATCAACAATGAACCTGACCCAAAAGTGAACAAAAGGAACTGAGTGCTGAATTAGGTGATAAATTTGTCCAGACATTTTAGTGACCTAAAGTTTCTCCCTAATATGTAACCCTACATTAATTTGTAGGGATATCCTTTCAATGATTTTCTGAGGTTGTTAGTCATGAATTATCACATTTTCCAAGGAAGAAAAAGGATGAGTTACCTGGAGGTCCATGGAGATATGTAGTAGGCATAAATTAAATATAGCATATTCCTCTTAAATAATTATGTTCCCAAGTAGAACAGAAGATTTCATCAAAATGTCCCTTCTCCTTACTGGTAAAGGAGGTTGTCCAATCATGAAAAAGAAAAGTAAAGGATAATGGATAAGAAGTCCACATGCTGCACCCGCACTCACATAATATTAAGTGTTGTAAAGGAAGGTTTCTAACAGTAAAAAGATGTATGTAAGAATAAGGGCAGAAATGTTGGAAAGGATGGTGGAAATGGATGGTGACACTCACTTTTAGAAAGTTTCACTAGCCTTATCACTGTAACCAAAAGTGCATTTATTATTGAAAAAGTGTTATATGGAGAAATGTATAAATAAAAAACAGAATTCAATAAAGAAAATGTTTTAAGGTATTTTACTAGTAATAAAACAAATTGTTCTTTATCTTCCTTTCTTTTGAGTTTTCCTCTTTGGATATAGCTATGTTTTCAAAGTTCTAAATCTACATACACACACAACATACATGGAAAGGTATTTACTTAAAAATATTTTGAATTGTTACTTATGCTCAAACAACCCAGACTTTACATTTGCTCCCTTTGGCATTATTCCACGTAAAAGTCATGTCATGGGATTTTAAAATAAATTTTGATCAATCATAACAGGAGCTTTAGGCACTTTGATTGACATGATACAAAACTGCAATCTGCATATAGTTTAAAACCAAAAATTCAATTAAATAACTCATTTCTTCCTGGAAGAATTCATTCTGAAAATCAATGATGAAGAGAAGTAGTATTGGTAACTCCCTATCTGAGGTTGACATGGGCACAGGAATGTTCAATTCAATGCAATAAATATTTATTACAAGTCTGCTATGGGACAGATACTGTAATATGCACTGAGAATTCAAATAAAGTACAAAAAAAGTGAGGGAAAGAACCCAGACAGCACATGATACAGGGCATGTGGATCTGTGAAGTTGAAACTCACCAGATGTACAGATGAAAAGTGGGGTGAGCTGAAAATTCAAAATGCTGCTGTCTATAAGGAATACATGTCTCTTCTTTTGGTCTTTTGATGTTTACTTTTTTCCCTCTGATTTTAGATAAAGGAATTTAGAGGAGACTATGAACTTGGGTACTATAAAATATAAGGAAAGTACGAAAATATTACATTTAGAAATAGAGTGTATGTCAGAATTTGGTGAATTAGACCTTCAGTAATAGCCTTCAAGAACTAACTTAGCCAATGGGGTATGGAAATAAATTTTACTCAACAGGTAAATAAAAGGGGAAAGGGATAACAGAAGGGGGGTGCTAGAAGAAAGTGCAGATTTCAGAGAAGGGGTAAAGGAGAGTGGAGAGAGGAGAGAGAGAGAGAGAGAGAGAGAGAGAGAGAGAGAGAGAGAGAGAGAGAGAGAGAGAGAGAGAATAGAATAAATGGGCGTGGAGAAAAAGACTGATGCACATGCAGTTAGCAATAGTAACTGTGAAATTTGAACTCAGGTTTTTCAAACAACAAGTACAGCACTCTATTCACTAAACCATTAAGCTAGCTCTAAACTGAATATCATCAGGGCAGATCCAAGATGACAGAATAGAAGCAGGGACCAGCCTAAGCTCCTCAAAAGGCCCCTAAAAATACCTGAACAAATGACTATTAACAAATTATAGACCAGCAGAAGTCACAAAATGAGAGAGTGAAGCAGATTTTCAGACCAAAATAATCTGGAAATCTGAACAGAAGGATCTATTATATTGAGCTTGGCATGGAGTCACCACAAATGAAACTGGAGCCGGTTTCAGCGCACTGAATCATTAGCAACTGTAGCGGTTTCCAGACTTCTCAACCTAAATGCCAAAGATAACTTCAATGGTGAGTGGGAAAACTCTATCACCTAGGTGAGAGAGGAACGTGGTCCAACTCCAGTTCCAGTACCAGCCCCAGTGTGAGTGCCAGGTTGGTAGGAGTCGCTGCTGCAATTGCCAGATGATTCTGGAGCTCTTAGACTACACAGCATGTGGGTATCAAGCAGCTGATCTGGATCACAGTTCCGGGTGGCAGTCCTGGACTGAGGAAGAGAACTGGTATGGCAAACCTAGTGGCAGCTGTGGAAAAGGAATCCTACTTTCAGTTCCAGGGCAGAAAAGAATGCTTGTTGATGCTCACAAACCAGAGTGCAGCAGAGGAGGGGAGTCAGCTCCTCTACTTTCATCATAGCACTTTAGAGGGATGGAGAATTTACAGGTCCCTAGAGATATCTCTGAAAACCACTTCACAGCAGAGCCAAGAAGGTGGAGGACAAAGTCCCACCTACTCTAGCGATTATGCCATAGTGCATAAAATACCTGTAAAATGATTCTAAACAAATTCTAGAGCAGCAGAAGCCACAAAACAACAGAGTGAAAGAGATTTCCAGTCCAAGGTAGCCTATAAGGCTAACAAGAAAGGTCTATCACATGGGGTGTGGAGTGCAGTGCAGCCCACGGAGCCCAGTCTAGCTTTGGTGGCACAGCACTGGCAGGAACAATATTGGAACAGACCTCGGGGCTGGAATCCCCAGCAACAGCTGTAATTCTCAGATCCCTCAACCCACAAATACCAAAGAATGATTCAAAGGTCAGTGAGGAAGCTTTCTCACCTGGGTGAGAAGGGAGCAGGGTCCTCCACTAGTCCCAGCCCCAGGTGGTGAGAGCAGCAGAAGCAGCGTCCATTTTTGGCACCTTAGGCCTAAAGCCCCTGGAGAAATTGAACCACTGATTTGGATCTCAGCCCTGAGCAGAAGCTCTGGGGTAAGAAAGAGTGCTGACTGGAGTAGTGGAAGCTCTGGAAAGGGAATTCAACTTGCAGATCCTGGGTAGAAAAGCTTTGGTTACTCCCAGACCAGAGTTCTGGACAGGAAAGGAGTAAACTCCTCTCCCCTGATTGTGTCACCTTGGAGGAACTGAGAACTTACAGATCCCCAGAGTATACTCCCCTCTTGATAAAGGACTCAAAAGTCAAGTAACTGATTGAAGAAATGCACCAAAATGGGAAAACATAATACTGTAGGTTGGTTTTTTAGATGAACAGGTATTTTTTTCCACCCTTTAGGATGAGGAAGAACAATGCTTCCTATCAGAGGAATACATAGCATTCAAAGTTTTTGCATCCAAAACCTTCAAAATAAATATGCAATGGTCTCAGGTCATGCAAGGGCTCAAAAAGAATTTTGAAAATCAAGTATGAGAAGTTGTGGAAGAATTGGAAAGGTAAATGTGAGTGATGCAAGAAAATCATGAGAAACGAGTCAACAGCTTGCTGAAGGAGACCCAAAAAATGCTGAAGAAAATGATACCTTGAAAAACAGGCTAACTCAATTGACAAAAGAGGTGCAAAAAGTCAATGAGGAGAAGAATGCTTTAAAAAGCAGAATTAGCAAAATGAAAAAGGAGGCTCACAAGCTCACTGAAGAAAACAGATTTTTTTTTTTTTTTGGAATTTCAGCTGATTTTATTTGTAGGTTTTCCAAAGTCTAGTTGGTGGTTGGTGTCATGGAAGTTTGTTAGCAAGAGATGCTAGGTAAACCTATAGTTTAAGAGACAGAGCTTGGATCTTGGATCTTGGAAGATAGTTGAGAGAAGATAGTTGAGGGCAAGGCAGAGTCTCAGTACCAGAAAAACTGAAGGATGGAGCAGGTTACCAAGAAAAATACTCGGGCATGATGAAGTCGGATGGAGAGAAAGAGACAGGGCTGTGGCATTAGAATACTGAGTAGATATATGTCGTGGGGGCCATTTGCTAGAATTAAGGTAAAAAATCAGAGCAAATTTTAAAGAATTAGAGATGTAAAGAGAGATAGGCCCTTAGGCAACATGCTGTCTGATTTTTCTTACAATCCAATTAAATATTTGTTGTATGGAAGAATTGAAATGAATGGGAGAAACCATAAAACAAAACCAAACTTAATACAAAAGAAAATGATCTGTTTCTATCTGAGATCCAATTCCATAGTTCTTTCCGTGGATGTGGAAGGCATTTTGCCCTTAAGAGTCCATTGGAAAGTTGTTTTTTTTTTTTTTTAAATCCCTGCATTTAAATGAAGTACTAAGTCTACCAGAAAAATGCCTTAAACACTGTGGTTGTTGCTGTGTACAAAATTCTTCTGCTTTTGCTCCTTTCATTCAGCATCAGTTCATAAAAGCTTTCCAAGCTTCTCTGAAATCTTCCTTTTCATAGTTTCTCATAGCAAAAGAGCATTCCATTACATTCATATACCACAACTTGTTCAGCCTTTTCCCAGTTGGTGGGCATCCTTTGAATTCCAGTTTTTGCCCACCACAAAAGAACTGATGAAAATAATTTATTTACGTATGGGAACCTTTCTCCTTTCTCTAATCTCTTTGGGATAGAGTCCCGGGAGCGATATTGCTGAGTCAAAGGGTATGCACATTTGAGTAGCCCTTTGGGCATAGTTCCAAATTGCTCCCCAGGATGGTTGGATTGGCTCGTAGCTCCACCAGCAATGAAGTAGTGCTCCAAGTCTCCCACATCTTCTTCAACGTTTGTCATCTTCCTATTTTGTCATGTTAGCCAATCTGATAGGTGTGATGTGGTACCTCAGAGTTGTTTTGATTTGTATCTTTCTTGTCATTAGTGATTTAGAGCATTATTTCATATGATTAGAGATAACTTTAAAATCTTCCTCTGAAAATTCCCCATTCATATCCTTTGACCATTTGGCAACTGGGGAATGACTAGTATTCTTGTATATTTGACTCATTTCTCTACAAATGTTAGAAATGAGACCTTTATCACAGTCACTTGTTGCAAAAGTTCTTTCTGAGTTTTCTACTTACCTTCTAATACTGGTTGCATTGGATTTTTTATGCACAAACTTCTCAATTTAATATAATCAAAATCATCCATTTTGCACTTCATAATTTTCTCTCTCAGTTGTTGGGTCATAAATATCTTCATTCTTCATCAAACTGACAAATACACTATTTATTGCTCCCCAAACTTGTTTACAGCATCAAGCTTTATACCAAGATCATGTATCCATTTGGACTTTATTCTTTTATACCATGTGAAGCATTCCTCTATGACCAGGTTGGCCACACTGTTATCCAGTTTTCCCAGCAATTTGTGTTAAACAATGAGTTCTTATCCCAGAAGCTTGAGTACTCAGGTTTATCAAACTGTACATTGTTATATTCGTTAATTACTGTTTCTTGAGCACCTAACATATTTCACTGGTTTACCCCTCAGTTTCTTAGCCAGTACTAAGTAGTTGTGACCATTGCTGCTTTATAATTGCATTTGAGAACTGGTAGGACTAGGCCACCTACACCAACATTTCTTATTATTAGTTCCTTTAATATTCTGGACCTTTTGCTGTTCCAGGTGAATTTTGACATTTTCTGGCTCTAGAAAATGATTATTTAGTAGTTTGTTTGGTATGGCATGGAACAAGAAGATTATTTTAGATAGAATTGTAATTTTTATTATACTAGCTCGATCTATCCATGAGTAATTGACATATTTTCACTTACTTACATCTCACTTTATTTTTGTGAATAGAGTTTTTTGTTCATATAGTCCTTGGGTTTGTTTTGTCAGGTAGATTCCCAGATATTTTATAGTGTCTACCATAGCTTTAAATGGTATTTCTCTTTCTATCACTTGGTGTTGGGTTAGGATACTAATATATAGAAATGCAGATGATTTATGCAGGTTTATTGTATAACCTGCAACTTTGCCAAAGTTACTTATTTCAAGCAGTTTTTTACTTGGTTCTCTGGGATTCTCTAAGTATATCATCATATCATCTGAAAGACTGACAGCTTAGATTCTTCTTTGCCTATTCTAATTCTTTCCATTTCTTTTTCTTCTCTTATTGCTGCAGCTAGCATTTCTAATACAATATTGAATAACAGTGTTGATAATGGACATCCTTGTTTCACCCCTGATCTTAGTGAAAACGCATCTAGCTTGTCTCAATTGCATATAATGCTTGCTGACAGTTTTAGGTAGATATTCCATATTATTTAATGGAAACGTTCCATTATTTGTATGCTCTCCAATGTTTCTAATAGGAATGGGAGTTTTATTTCCTCTAAAGCTTTTTCTGCATCTATTAAGATATCATGTGGTTTCTGTTACTTTGTTGTTCATTTGATCAATATTGCTAATTGTTTTCCTAATATTTAACCAGTCCTGCACTGCTGGTATAAATCTTACCTGATCATAATGAATTATTATTTTGATAAGTTACTTTACTCTTCTTACTAACATTTTCTTTAAAATTTTTGCTTCTATATTCATTAGAGAAATTAGTCTATAATTTCCTTTCTCTATTTTATCTCTTCCTGCTTTAGGTATCACAACCATATTTGTATCATGAAAAGAATTTGGTGGTATTTCTTTGAAGAAAATATTATTTGAAAAATTGGAATTGAGCAGATGGAACCCAGTGACTTTATGAGAAACCAAGAAATTACAAAGTAAAACAAAAAGAATGAATGAAATATCTCATCGGAATAACAAGTGACCTGGAAAACAGATCCAGGAGAGACATTTTAAAATGATGGGACTACCTGAAAGTCATGATCAATAAAAGATCCCACATATTATCTTTCTTTTTTTTTATTTCTTTTTTTTTATTTTTATTTTTTAATGTTTAACAATCACTGCCATAAAATTGCGATTTTATCCCCCCCCACCTACCCCCCACTACCCCCTCCCTCCCCACGACTGCATACAACTCTGTATAGATTCTACATATACTTTCCTATTGAGTATATTTTCACTATAGTCATGCTATGTAGTCAGACTAAGATAAATGAAAGAAATCATATAACAAATCAGAACATGATACACAAACACATACACATACACAAACATGATCTGCTACATTATGTGAGTGACTTCCATATTTCTGTCTCTGAGTGTGGAAGGCATTTTGCCTTGAGATCCACCATTGGGATTTTGTTTTTAAAGAAGTTCTTGTGTTATTACAAAAATCTAAGTCTACCAGAAAAAACTATCACACACTGTGGTCGTTGCTGTGCATAAAGTTCTCCTGGTTCTGCTCCTTTCACTCAGCATCAGGTCATATAAGTCCTTCCAGGCCTCTCTGAAGTCTTCTTGTTAATCATTTCTTATGGCACAATAGTACTCCATTACATTCATATACCATAATTTATTCAGCCATTCCCCAATTGATGGACATCCGCTTGACTTCCAGTTTTTGGCAACTACATAGAGTGCTGCTATAAATATTTTTGTACATGTGGGACCCTTTCCCATTTTTATGATCTCTTGGGGATATAGTCCTAGTAGCGATATTGCTGGGTCAAAGGGTATGCACATTTTTGTAGCCCTTTGGGCATAGTTCCAAATTGCTCTCCAGAATGGTTGGATGTGCTCGCAGCTCCACCAACAATAAATTAGTTTTCCAACTCTCCCACATCCTCTCCAGCATTTATCATTTTCTTGTTCTGTCATGTTTGCCAATCTTATAGGTGTGATGTGGTACCTCAGAGTTGTTTTGATTTGCATCTCTCTAACCAATAGTGATTTAGAGCATTTTTTCATATGATTATAGATAGCTTTAATTTCTTCCTCTGAAAGTTGCCTGTTCATATCCTTTGACCATTTATCAACTGGGGAATGACTTGTATGATTATACATTTGGGTCAGTTCTCTATATATTCTAGAAATGAGGCCTTTATCCCCGAGCTTGGCTGTAAAAATTCTTTCCCAATTTATTACATCCCTCCGGATTTTGGTTGCATTGGGTTTGGTTGTGCAAAAACTTCTCAGTTTAATGTAATCAAAGTTATCCATTTTGCATTGCATAATGCTTTCTATCTCTCCTTTAGTAAAGAATTCTTCCCTTCTCCATAGATCTGATAAATACACTATTCCTTGCTTCTCCAGTTTATTCATGGTATAAATCTTTATACCTAAATCATGTACCCATTTGGACTTTATTCTTGTGTACGGTGTCAAGTATGGGTCTATGCCTAGTTTCCGCCACACTGTTATCCAGTTTTCCCAGCAACTTTTGTTAAACAATGAGTTCTTATCCCAAAAGCTGGGGTCCTTGGGTTTATCAAACAGAAGGTTGGTATATTCCTTGCCTACTGAGTCTTGAGTGCCAAGTCTATTCCACTTGTCTACCTCTCTGTTTCTTAGCCAATACCAAGTGGTTTTGATAATTGCTGCTTTATAGTAGAGTTTGACGTCTGGTAGCGCTAGGCCACCTTCCCAAGCATTTCTTTTCATTAGTCCCTTTGATATTCTGGACCTTTTGTTTTTCCAAATGAATTTTGATATTATTTTTTCCAGCTCTAGAAAGTAATTGTCTGATAGTTTAATTGGAATGGCACTAAATAAGTATATTAATTTGGGTAGAATTGTCATTTTTATTATATTAGCACGGCCTACCCATGAGCAACTAATGTTTTTCCACTTACTTAAATCTGACTTTATTTGTGCAAAAAGTGTCTTGTAATTGTGTTCATATAATCCCTGGGTTTGTTTTGGCAGGTAGACTCCTAAGTGTTTTATACTGTCTACCCTAGCTTTAAATGGGATTTCTCTTTCTATCTCTTGCTCTTGGACTTTGTTGCTAATATATAGGAATGCAGAAGATTTGTGTGGGTTTATTTTTTACCCTGCAACTTTGCCAAAGTTGTTTATTAATTCGCGTAATTTTTTACTTGAATCTCTGGGATTCTCTAGGTAAATCATCATATCATCTGCAAAGAGTGATAACTTAGTTTCTTCTTTGGCTATTCTTATTCTTTGAATATCTTTATCTTGTGTAATTGCTACAGCTAACATTTCTAGTACCATATTAAATAATAGTGGTGATAATGGACAACCTTGATTCACCCCTGATCTTATTGGGAATGCATCTAGCTTATCCCCATTGCATATAATGCTTGCTGAAGGTTTTAGATAGATACTGCTTGTTATTTTATGGAAAGTTCCCTTTATTCCTACGTTCTCCAGTGTTTTTAGTAGGAACGGGTGTTGTATTTTGTCAAAAGTTTTTTCTGCATCTATTGAGATAATCATGTGGTTTTTGTTAGCTTTGTTGTTGATGTGATCGATAATGCTAATAGTTTTCCTAATATTGAACCAGCCCTGTAGTCCTCGTATGAATCCTACCTGATCATAATGTATTAATCTCATGATAAGATGCTGTATTCGTTTTGCTAAAATCTTATTTAAAATTTTTGCATCTATATTCATTAGGGAAATTGGTCTATAATTTTCTTTCTCGGTTTTGTCTCTTCCTGGTTTAGGTATCAAAACCATAGTTGTATCATAGAAAGAATTTTGGAGGACTTCTTCTTCCCCAATTTTCAAAAATAGTGTATGTAGTATTGGAATTAACTGTTCTTTAAATGTTTGATAGAATTCACTTGTGAATCCATCAGGCCCTGGAGATTTTTTCCTAGGGAGTCCATTGATGGCTTGTTCAATTCCTTTTTCTGAGATGGGGTTTTTTAAGTATTCAACTTCCTCTTCTGTTAATCTGGGCAATTTGCATTTTTTAAAATATTCATCCATCTCGTTTAGATTATCGAATTTGTGGACATAAAGTTGGGCAAAGTAGTTTCTAATTATTGTTTTAATTTCCTCCTCATTGGAGGTGAGTTCACCCCTTTCATTTTTAATATTAGTAATTTGGTTTTCTTCTTTCTTTTTTTTAATGAGATTGACCAAAGGTTTATCAATTTTATTAGTTTTTTCATAAAACCAACTATTGGTTTTATTTATTAATTCAATAGTTTTCTTAATTTCAATTTTATTAATCTATCTTTTGGTTTTCAGTATTTCTAATTTGGTATTTACTTGGGGATTTTCAATTTGTTCTTTTTCTAGCTTTTTCAACTGCAAGCCTATGTCATTGATCTCCTCTTTCTCTATTTTATTTATGTAAGCATTCAAAGATATAAAACTTCCCCTAATAACTGCTTTTGCAGTATCCCATAAGTTTTGGTATGTTTTCTCACTATTGTCATTCTTTTGAATGAAATTGTTGATTGTTTCTATGATTTCTTCTTTAACCCAACCCTTCTTTAGAATTAGATTATTTAGTTTCCAATTGATTTTTGGATTCTCTTTCCATGGCCTTTTATTACATGTAATTTTTAATGCATTATGATCTCAAAAGGATGCATTGATTATCTCTACCTTTCTGCACTGCATTGTGAGATTTTTATGTCCTAGTACATGGTCAATTTTTGTAAATGTTCCATGTACCGCTGAGAAAAAAGTATATTCCTTTCTATTCCCATTTAATTTTCTCCAAAGATCTATCATATCTACTTTTTCCAGAGTTTTATTTACCTCCTTAACCTCTTTCTTGTTTATTTTGAGGTTGGATTTATCGAGTTCAGAGAGGGGGAGTTTGAGGTCCCCCACTAGTATAGTTTTGCTATCAATTTCTTCCTTCAACTCCCCCAACTTCTCCTCTAAGAATCTGGATGCTATACCGCTTGGAGCATACATGTTTAGTAATGATATTGCTTCATTGTCTATGCTGCCTTTTAGCAGGATATAGTTTCCATCCTTATCCCTTTTGATTAGATCTATTTCTGCTTTTGCTTTGTCTGAGATTAGGATTGCTACTCCTGCCTTTCTTACATGAGCTGAAGCACAATATATTCTGCTCCATCCTTTGACCTTTATCCTATTTGTATCCCCCCGTTTCAAATGTGTTTTTTGTAAGCAGCATATTGTTGGATTATGGCTTTTAATCCATTCTGCTATCCGTCTCCGTTTTATGGGAGAGTTCATTCCATTCACATTCACAGTTATGATTACAGTCTGTGTATTTCCCTCCAACCTCTTGTCCACCTTTTGTGCTTTTAGCTCTCCCGTCTCCCTTCCCCTCCTCAATAGTATTCACTTTTCTCCCCCTCCTCCTGCAGCCTTCCCCTCCTCCTTTTGACCCACCTCCCTTTTAGTCTCCTTTACTCTTATTGCTTCTTTCCTCCCTTTTAGCCACCCTCCCCTTTCATCCCCCTTCCCCTCCTACTACCTATAGAGCTAGTTAGGCTTATCTACTTAGGATTATTGTTCCCTCCTTTGAACAAATCACATGAGAGTACCTATCAAACAATGCTCATCTCCCTCCCCTCCTTCCCTCTACTATAGTTTTGTACTTCTTCCTGTGATATAATTTGCCATTTTCTGCTTCCCCCTTTCCACACCTCCTATTACATTCCCTTCTCATACTTAAATCATATTTTTGACATGACATCATTTACTTTATACCCATTCCCTCTACATATATTCCTTTTATCATAATAGCTGCACAGTTCTCAAGATTAACAGGTATCATCTTCCCTTATAGGGAGATAAACAGTTTGCCCTAATTGAGTAGCAAGTTTTTGTTTTTGTTTTTTCCCCTCTGTTTACCTTTTTATGATTCTCTGGAGACCTGCATTTGAAGATCAAATTGTCTATTGAGTTCTGGTGTTTTGGTCAGGAAGCTCTGGAAATCCCTTATTTCGTTGAATGACTTTCTCCTTGCCTGAAATGTTATGCTGAACTTTGCTGGGTAGTTGATCCTTGGTTGAAGTCCCAACTCCTTTGCCTTATGGAATATTGGGTTCCAATTCTTTCAGTCTTTTAATGTAGAAGCTGCAAGGTCCTGTGTGACCCTGACTGTGTGTCCTTGATGTTTGAATTGTTTCTTTCTGGCTGCTTGTAGTATTTTCTCCTTCACTTGATAGCTCTGGAATTTGGCAACTATATTTCTTGGGGTTTTGAGTTTGGGATCCCTTTCGGGAGGGGAACGGTGGATTCTTTCGATGACTATTTTGCCCTCTGAGTCTAGTACTTCTGGGCAGATTTCCTTGATGATTTCCTGGAAGATATTGTCCAGACTCTTTTCTTCATCATGGGTTTCTGGCAGGCCAATAATTCTTAGATTTTCTCTCCTGGATCTATTTTCCAGGTCAGTTGTTTTTCCAATTAAATATTTTACCTTTTCTTCTATCTTTTCATTCTTTAGATTTTGTTTGACTGATTCTTGTTGCCTCATTGAGTCATTAGTTTCTACTTGCCCAATTCTAATCTTCATCGTAGTGTTTTCTTCAGTTAGCTTTTCCATCTCCTTTTCCATCTGACCAATTTTTCCCTTTAAGGAGCTATTTTCTCCATTTAAGTTTTGTACTTCTTTTTCCATTCGACCAATTTTCCCAGTTAGGTTTTGGGTTTCCTTTTCCATCTTATCAATTTTCCCAATTAGGTTTTGGGTTTCCTTTTCCGTTTGATTAGCTCTTCCTTTTAGGGAATTATTCTCTCCAGTTAATTTTTGTACTTCCTTTTCCATTTCTTCAATTTTCTTTTTCAGAGTGATGTTCTCATCAGTGAATTCTTTTTTTATAATTTTAAAATCATTGGCCAGTTTTTCTTTTATATCCTTCTTCAGATGTTCTAGGTAATCTAGTTGTGCTTGCGAGAAATTCATAGTCCCATCTGAGATTTCAGATGGAAGTACAGTCTCAGCTCTGACATCTTTGGTGTTTGTGTTTTGGTCCTTATCCCCATAGAAAGATTCTATGGTTTTTTCACTTTTCGTCTGCTTTTTCAGATTCATGATGTTGGCTGAGTGTTGTAGCTTTTGGTTCTTTCAGTCAGAAGATACAGATCTTTTAAGTTGAGTTGATGTGTGTCTAGGCTAAAAGCAGGCTTTTGTTGTTGTTTTTGTTGTTTCCCAGATCAACCCTGAGGTTAGCTTGTTAGGTGTGTGGGAGGGGTGGTCTGATCTCAGGAGATCTCCTCAGCTGACTTGCGGCAAAGGCAAGGTCAGGGGATGGTGATCCCAGCTTCCCTATTGTCTTCCCTTTTCCCCTGGAGGGCTGAGGCACGCCTAGAAGCTAATGCGTGTTCCCGCCCCTCCTGGGGCTTGTTTCCCGGTGCTGAGGCTTGCCTGGGTCTCAGTGCGAATTTTCTCTGCCCTGGGTCGTCTGTCCCTCCAGATCGCCTCCGCCACAGTAGGAAGAATCCCCCCTTGCCACTTTTCCATCTTCTGGTGTTATGAGACCACCCGCCCCCTTCTGCTGTTCCTGCTGATCCAGGATTAATATGGGGAAGAATTTTATGGTTCCCTCACGGTCATCAGGGGGGAGGAGAGAGCACTTACTGATCACTCCGCCATCCCAGCTCCTGGAAGTTCAAGTAGTTGACCCACCGAAGTCCAGTCTTCAGGCTGAAGGTTTCAAGGGCTGCTGCGCTTATATCTGGCACTCAGCGGCTCTCATCGGCTCGGCCTGGCTTATCTCCTGCTCCGCTGGTCTCGCCTGCCACTCTCGGGCCCCTCAGGTCCCCTCCGCCCTGCCACGCCGACCTCGCTGTGCTTTGCGCCGGTGTCTTACACCCGCAGAACAGATCTCTCCCGTGGACCCTCCAGTCCAACCTGGGCTCCGAATCAGTCAAAGTCTGTCAACCACTGGATTCTACACCTCCAAAGTCTGGTCAGACTCTCCCCTCAGAGATATCCAGAGGAGTTTTTCCAGGAGCTTAGGTGAGTCGTTGCTTTCACTCCACCATCTTGGCTCCGCCCCCACATTATCTTTCATGAAATTATCAAGGAAAATTGCCCTGATATTGTAGAAACTGAGGGCAAAATAAATACTGAAAGAATCCACCAATCACTTTCTGAAAGAGATCCAAAAATAGAGGCCTAGGAGAATTGTAAACAAATTCCAGAGTTCCCAGATCAAGCAGAAAATATTCCAGGAATCTAAAAAGAAACAGTTCGAATATTGTGAAAACAAAAATCAGGATAACACAAGATCTAGTCACTTCTGCATTAATGGATTGAAGGCTTAGAATATGATATTCCAGAAGTCAAAGGAACTTGGATTAAAACCAAGAGTCACCTCCCCAGCAAAATTGAGTATGATACTTCCAGAGAAACAATGGACATTCAATGAAATAGAGGACTTTCAAGTATTCTTGATGAAAAGAGCAGAGCTGAATAGAACTTTTGACTTTCAAGATCAAGAATCAAGAGAAACTTGAAAAGATAAACAGGAAAGAGAAATCATAAGGGACTTACTAAAGTTGAACTATTTACATTTCTACATGGAAAGAGAATGTGTGAAAATCTTGAAAGTTTTCTCACTGTTTAGGTAGATGGGGAAATATAAGCACAGACACAAACACACACACACGTACACACGTATATACACACACATACATATGCATACATATAGATACATATAGAGAGCACAGGGTGAGTTGAATAGGAAGGGATGATATGTAAAAAACAAAATTAATGAGACAGGAGTATGTTGGGAGGAGAAAGGAATAAGGAACATGGTAAATTATCTCTCTCTTTTTTCCTTTGGAAGAACAATAGTTCCAGAATATCAAGGCAAATAATGAAAAAAAAAATGCCAGGGAGTGTACCCTAGCTCTATACGACCTCAAATTGTATTATAAAGCAGCAATTATCAAAACGACTTGGTACTGGCCAAGAAACACAAGCGTAGAAGAGAGGAATAGGTTAGGTACTCAAGGCATAGCAATTAGTGAGTATAGCAATCTTCTGTTTGGTAAACCCCAAGGACCCCAACTTCTGGGGTAAGAACTCACTGTTTCACAAAAATTGCTGGGAAAACTCAATAACAGTGTGGCAGAAACTAGACTTAAACCAATGCCTGACACGGTACACAGGAATAATGTCAAAATGGGCACATGATGTAGGTATAAAGACTGATAATATAAACAAATTAGTGAAGCAAGGAATAGTGTATTTATCAGATTTATAGAGCGTGGAAGAATTTTTGACTAAAGAAGACATAGAAGGCATTATGAATTGCAAAATGGATAATTTTGATTATATTAAATTGAAAAGTTTTTGCACAAACAAACCCAATGTATTCAAGATAAGGAGGGAAGCAGAAAACTGGGAAATAATTTTTGCAAGCAATGTTTGTGATAAAGGCCTCATTTCTAGAATATATAGAGAACTGACTCAAATGTACAACTATACAAGTCATTCCACAATTTATAAATGGTCAAAGAATATGAAAAGGAATTTTCAGAGGAAGAATTAAAAGCTATCTATAATCCTATGAAACAATGTTGTAAATCACTCTTGATTAGAGAGATGCAAATCAGAACAACTCTGAGGTACCACATCTCACCTGTCAGATTGGCTGACATGACAAACAGGATGATGATAAATGTTGGAGAGGATGTGGGAGAGTTGGAACATTGGAACATAATTTTGGTGGAGGTGTGAGCTGATCCAAACATTTCTGGAGAGCAATTTGAAACTATGCTCAAAGGGTTACAAAAATGTGCATACCCTTTGACCCAGCAATACATTTATTAGGACTGTATCACCAAGAGATCATAAAAATGGGAAAGGGTCACTCATACACAAAAATATTTACAGCAGCTCTCTCTGTGGTGGCCACAAACTGAAAATTAAGGGATGACCATCAATTGGAGAATGGCTAAATAAGATGCAGTACATGAATGTAATGGAATACTATTGTGCTATAAGAAATGATGAGCAGGAAGACTTCAGACAGACCTGAAAGGACTTATATGAACTGATGCTGAGTGAAAGGAGCAGAACCAGACTAAGTTTGTACACAGCAACAATCACAGTGTGAAACGATTTTTTTTTATCGTACACATAGTACTTCTTTGAAATGCAATTATTTAAATAATTCGCAACGATCTCTTAAGGCAAAATGCATTCCACAGGCAGGGAAAGAACTATGGAATTGGATTTCAGAATGAAGCAGATCATTTTCCTTTATATTATGTTTTGATTTTTTATGATTTCTCTCATTCATTTTAATTATTTTATGTAACATGTGGAAGGTGAAAATATATTTAATAGGAATATATGTGAAGAACACATATAAACCTGAAGCCATCTCAGAGGGGGCGTGGAAAGGTAAGGGGGGAGAGGCAAGGGAAGGGATAAATCTAAGGTATATGGAAATGAATGTAGAATACGGAAAACAAATAAAAGAACAAAAAATCATCTATACAAACACAAGGAAAAATCTAAAAACATTATCTCTCATAAAAGAGTGGAGAAAAAGCTTTTTCAATGGAAGGGAAAAGGGGTGAGGTGAGAGGGAAAAAGTGAATCCTACTCTCATCATGTGTGGCTTAAGGAAGGAACAACATGCACACTCAATTTGCTATGAAAATCTGTCTTACACTACATGAATGTAGGGGAGAATGGAATAAGTGTGGTGGGGGTGATGATGTAAGGGAAGGCAAATGGGAGGAGCGAGCAATTAGAAATAAACACTTTCCATGAAAGACAAGGTCAAAGGAGAAAATTTAATAAATGGGGGGCAGGATAGGATGGAGGGAAAAATAGTTAATCTTTTACAACTTGAATCTTATGGAAAGTGTTTGCAAAACTACACATAAATAACCTATTTTGAATTCCTTGTCTTTTCATTAGGGAAATGATGGAACTCAAAATTTTGGAGACATGAATGTGGAAAACTAAAAAAAAAATAACTAAACAGAGAAAGGAAAAAAAATAAAAGAAGACCTAAAAAAATCAAGTAAGGAAAGTAGAGGAAAAGGTGTGAATAGAAATGAGAAACAAGCAAGAAAATCAAGAAAAATGATTCAAATTCTGGTAAATGAAACCCTCCAAAGTACTGAAGAAAGTAACACCTTTAAATATAGATGAACCCAAAGGACGAAAGAGGTACAGAGAAAATAATGAGAAGATGAATGCCTTAAAAAGCAGAATGGATCAAATTGAAAAGAAGTTCTAAATGGGCACTGAAGAATATAATTTCTTAAAAATTAGAATGGAAAAAAATGGAAGATAATGACTGTGAAAAATCAAGAAGTTGTACACCAAACCCAAAAGAATGAATAAAACAGAAGACAATGTGAAATACATCATTGGAAAAACATCTGACTTGGAAAATAAATCTAGGAGATACAATTTAAAAATTATTGGTCGTTCTATGTATCATGCTCAATAAAAGAGTCTAGACATTATCATTCAAGTAATTATCATGGAAAACCTCCCTGATTTTGTATAACCAGGAAAGAGATCCACAAAGGAAATCTTCTGGGAATCTTACAGCAAGATTTTGGAGTTCTCAGATCGAGGAAAAAATATTGCAAGCAGTCAAAACGAAATAATTTAAGTATAGGGAAACACAATAAGAATAACACACTTTTAAGCAGCTTCCACACTAAAACATTGGTGGACTTGAAATATAATATTCCAGAGATCAAAGGATCTAGGATTAAAACCAAAAATCACCTACCCAGGAAACCTGAGTATAACACGTCAGGGTAAAACATCGAATTTCAATGAAATAGAAGACATCCAAGGTTAGGGAAGAATAGAAAATTCGATAAATTCAAATAAAAAAAATGAAGAGATAAATGAAAAGATAAACTGGAAAGAGAATTCATAAGGGAGTCATTGCAGTTGTATTGTTTTCATTTCTACATGGGCAGATGACATTTGTAACTCATGAGACCTTTCTCAGTATTACAGTGATTGATTGCTTGGTTGGGTGTTGTCCCTTGATCTTGAAGAGGATCAAAATGACATTGCCAAGGTAAAGTGAAAGTTCAGTGTGTCCAGTTGTGGCTGATAAGACAAAGATGACTTCAGAATACTCTACCACAGATTGGGCACAGATAGTCCATATAATTTTTGGAGTGGATACTCCCAATATGCACATCCTAGGTTTATTTTGTAATGTCTCAATTCTGCTTTGCTCATAGAGCACAACACCCTTTCTGATGTGGGCACTCCATGCTGATCAGTCCTGTGCCAGTGTCTCCCATGTGGCACAGTCAAATCCAAAGTTCTTGAGAGGGACCTTGAGAGGGTCCTTGTATTGTTTCTTCTGACCACCATATGATTGCCTGTCCCATGGGAGTTCTCCATAAAATAGTCTTTTTGGTAAGCATAGATTTTGCATTTGAACAACTTGGCCATCCCATCATAGTTGTGCTCTCTGAAGCATAGTTGGAATGCTTGGCATTTCAGCTCAAGCAAGAACTTCAGTGTCTGGTAGCTTGTCCTGCTAGTCGATCCTCAGAATCTTCCTAAAACAGTTCAAATGGAAGCGATTCAGTTTCGTGGCATGGCCTAGGCAGACTGTCCATGTTTCACAGGCACACAACAATGAGGTCAGCACAATGGCTCTTCACAACCTCTTCTCTCCCAAACTTTTCTTCAGGAAGCTCCCAAACACTGAGCTTGCTCTGGCCTCATTGCCAATTTATAGATCCCCAGAAAGGACATTACCAAGGTAAGTGAACTTCTCCACAGGATTGATAACTTCTCCATTTGTTGTAATTTATGGTTCTATGTATAGGTGGTGTGATGGTGGTTGATACAGCACCTGTGTTTTCTTGGTGTTAATTATTAGGGCAAAACTAGCACAGGCAGTAGAGAATTGATCCATACTTTGTTACATCTCAACTTCAGAGGCTGCACTGGTTGCCCAGAGAAGTTCTTCAATATTGCATGTCATTTTCATGATGGCATGTCTGTTCAGGTTCTGGATAGTGGACAATGCTGTCGTGTCTTCCCAGTCACCAACGGAGTGGAACAAGACTGTGTGCTTGCTCTAATGGTTTTTGGCATGAGGTTTTCTGCAATGATGTCAAATGCTTGCAATGAGGATGAACACACCATCAAGGTAAGTTACTGTACTGATGATAAGTTCTTCAATTTGAAAGTTGAGGGAGTGTTGTAGGTACACACACACGCACATACACACACACATACATACAAACCTATATGTGTGTGTGTACAAACATAGGTGTATATACATATATGTGTGTTTATGTACATATATGTGTATATAGGTATACAAGTATAAATGCATACACACATGTATGTATACACATATATGCATAAATGCACATTTATACATATGCATATATATAGACAAATTCACCCATATATAAGTATATATGCATGTATATATAGGTGTGTGTATGTATGTATGTATGTATGTATGTGTATATATTTGTGTGTTGTACACTTTACATATATGTAGATACATATATGTATTGTGTAAATGTGTGTCTCTGTGTATATATACATATATGTGTGCATTTACATACAAACTTGTGTGTTTGTGTATGTATGTGCATATTATGTATGTGTGTGTGCCTGCACTCATGTATATGCATATATATGTGCATCTAGGCAGACATATATAAGCATATATCTATTTGTTCATATGTATGAATATGTATACATACATGTGTATTGCGTTATATGTACCATGCATGTATGGGTTTACAGAATCATATGTACATATAAAGACTGCACATTTTGTATGTGTATGTATACTGTACATGTGTACGTACAATACATACATATATACACATAGCTATATATGTATAAGCATACATATGCACATAAAACCCATATACACACATATTCAAATAAATACACACATACACACATATATATATACACATGCACATGATACATATACAAATACACATACATATACATAATAGCATGTAATATGCAATATACATATGCATATATACAAATATACACACATACTCACATATATATATATATATACATAGATATGTTTGTGTATATATGCATGTATGAGTGTTTATATGTATATAATCTCTATGCATATATACACATATGGTATATACAGTATATTCATATATACACATATATGTGTGTGTTTGAGTGTGTGTGTGTGTGTGTGTGTGTGTGTGTGTGTGTGTGCATGCACAAAGGAGACAGGTTTAGCAGAATAGAAAGAGAGAACGCCGGAAAATAAAATTAAGTGCTGAGTGGAGTGTACGGGGAGAAAAAGAAAGAGAGAGGTAGAACGTAGTAAACCATCTTCCATTAAACAGACAAGAAGAGCTTTTAAAGTGGATGGTAAGTGGGGGGACGTGAGAGGCAATACGTGAGTCTTACTTTCTTTGTATTTGACTTAACAAGGGAATAAAACACATTCAGTTGGAAATTGAAATCTATCTTACGGTGCAGGAACATGGAGCTGGGTAAGGGATTGGGAGAGGGAGGTAGATTGGGAAAGGGTAATCAGAAGCATACACTGGCGGGATAGGTTAAGGGAGAGAATGGAATAAATGAAGGGCAGGAAAGGATAAGAGGAAATATGATTTTTTGTCCTTTATAAGATGAGTTTTGTAAAGCCACACATATATGACCTATATCAAATTGTTCTGTTTCTCAGTAAGGGTGGGTCGAGAGGGAGGAAGGGCGAGAATATGGAATTCAAAGCTTCAACAATGAATAACAAAAAATTGTTCTTGAATGCCACAATGAAATAAATTGTTTACGAAATGGAGTTCTAGAAACCTATCTTGCTCAAAAGGAGAAAAGAAGGCATTAGGATTGGGAAGGACTGGTGATAGAATGGAGGTCAGACTGGGGAAAGAGGCTGTTAGGATTCATGTTGTCCTGGGGTGGGGGGAAGGTAGACATGGGGAGAAAATTTTTATTGTATTTATTCACTTATTTTTAGATTTCAACATTCATTTACACAAAATTTTGAGTTCCAATTTTTCTCCCCTTCTCTCCCCTCCCTCAACCCATAATACTTTGCATTCTGATTATCCCTTCCCTCAATGTACCCCCCCTTTCAATCATGTCCTCCCTTCCCTTCTCCATCTTCTCTCTTTTCTTGCAGGGCAAGATATATTTCTATACCCCATTATCTGTATTTCTTATTTCCCAATTATATGCAATAGTAATTCTCAACATTCTTTTCTAATACTTTAAATTCTGACTTCTGTCCCTCCTTCCCTCCCTACCCAACCCCACTGAGAAGGTAAACAATCCAATACAGGCTATATGTGTGTCAATTTGCAAAAGACTTCTGTAATGATCATGTTGTGTAAGACTGACTATATTCCTTTCCATCCTACCCGTCCTCCCTGTTTTTTGCTGTTCTCTTATTTGACCTTGACCCTTTCCAAAAGTATTTAATTCTAGTTATTCCCTTCTCGCATTTGCCCTCTCTTCTATCTTGTCCCTCCCCCCACTTCTCCCCATCTCCTCTACTTTCCTGTAGTGTAAGATAGATTTTCACAGAAAATTTAGTGAGTATGTTATTCCCTCCTTAAGCCATATGTGAAGAAAATAAGCTTTCTTTTTACCCTCTCACCATCTCGCTTTCCTCATCCATTGAAGATTTTTCTTATTTCTTTTATGAGTTAAAGCTTGCCCCATTTCATTTCTCCCTTTCTCCACCCAGTGTTTTCCTGCCTCACTCCTTAATTTTTATTTTATTTTATTTTTATGGATATCATCTCTTCTGACTCAACTCAGTCTGTCCTCTCTGTATATGTGTGTGTGTGTGTGTGTGTGTGTGTGTGTGTGTGTGTGTGTGTAATCCCTCCACCTACTCAAATACTGAGAAAAGTCTCAAGAGTTACAAATATTATCTTTCCATGTAGGAATGTAAAAAGTTCAGCTTTAGAAAGTTTTTATGATTTCTCTTTCCTGTTTACCTTTTTATGCTTCTCTTGATTCTTGTGCTTTAAAGTCAAATTTTGTATTCAGTTCTGGTCTTTTCATAATGACTGCTTAAAAGTCCTCTATATCATCAAATGATCATTTATTCCCTTGAAGTATTATACTGAGTTTTGCTGGGTAGGTGATTCTTGATTTTTAATCCCAGTTCCTTTGACTTCTGGAATATCCTATTCCAAGCCCTTTGATCCCATAATGTAAAAGCTGCCAGATCCTGCGTTATCCTGATTGTATTTCCACAGTACTTGAGTTGTTTCTTTCTAGCTGCTTGCAATATTTTCTCCTTGACCTGGGTACTCTGAAATATAGCCACAATATTCCTAAGAGTTTCTCTTTTTGGGTATCTTTCAGGAGGTGATGGGTAGATTCTTTCAATATTTATTTTGCCCTCTGGTTCTAGAATATCAGGGCAGCTTTCCTTGATAATTTTATGCCAGAAAATGTCTAGGCTCTTTTTTTAATCATGGCTTTCAGGTAGTTGTATAATTCTTAAACTGTCTTTCCTTGATCTACTTTCCAGGTCAGTTGTTTTTCCAATGAAATGTCTCATATTTTTTCAAAACTTTTTTTTTCAAACTTTCAGTTTTGTTTTCTAATTTCTTGGTTCTTCTCATAGTCATTAGCTTCCCTGAACTCGATTTTCTCCTTTAAAGAACTATTTTGTTCAGTGAGTTTTTGAACTGCCTTTTCCATTTGACTAATACTGCTGCTTAAATCCTTCTTCTCCTCACTGACTTTTTGGGCCTCTTTTTCCAATTGAGTCAGCCTCTTTTTAAAGGCAGTATTTTCCTCAGCATTTTTTTGGTTCTCCTTTAGTAGGCTGGTGACACGCTTTTCAAGATCTTCTATGGCTTGAACTCATTTCATATTCAATTTGGAGGTACTGGAGGAAGAGGCCTTGACTTCCTCTGACAGTATGTCATGTTCTTCCTCATCTGAAAGAATGGAAGGAGACACCTGTTCACCAAGAAAGTAACCGTCTATGGTCTTATCTTTTTCCCTTTTTTGGGCATTTTCCCAGCCAGGTACTTGACTTCTGAATCCTTTATCAAGAGGAGGGTGCTAGTTCTCCTCTTCTTCTCAGTACCTTGCTCAAGGCTGAGATTCAGATCAGCTACAGAACTCCCCCAGGGTCTTTGAGTGGGACAAGGCCCCCATTGAGGGCTGAGGTTTAGATCAGCTGCTCAGTTCCCCCAGAACTTTTAAGGTGAGCTGCCTGGACAGTGGACCCAGGCTGCTTACGTGTAGCTTGCCTGCTGCTTCTGTTGTCACCTGAGGACAGTGCTAGGGGAACTTTGTTCCCTCCCTCCCAGCTGGGAAAGCCCTCCCACACTGACCTTTGGAGCTTTCTTTGTTGCTTTGCATTGAGGGTTCTGAGACCCTCCCTGCTGGGAATTCTTACCTGGAGGTATGTTCAGGTCCTGCTTCTCCCTGGGTGATGTGGCCAGGGCTGAGCTCTGCTCCTCCCAGTGTCCCATAAGATAGACCTTTCCTGTCACTTCTTCTAGGTTACCTTTGGCTGGAAATCTCTTTCACTCTGTTGTTCTGTGACTTCTGCTGCTCTAGAATTTGTTGAGAGTCATTTTTTAAAGGTATTTTGTGGGCTGTGGGGGAAGCACTAGAGGGTATGCATCTTTCTACTCTGTCGTTTTAGCTCCACTCTGGAATTCAAAATCTTCCGAAAGTGAATTTTGAAAACTGAAAAGGAATCAATTATATTAAATAATAAAAAGTGAATATCTTCCTAAAAATATATTGATATGAATTGGTTAAGTGAAACTGAGATATTCATCACTGCAGAGGATTGTATAGGAACAGGTACTTAGGCCAATATGAGATAAGGAACTGTACCACCACAAAAATATCCCTTGTACCCTCAGGAAGAGTTCTTATTTCAGTTTGATTGAACTCAGAGCAATTGTTAAACTCCTACTCCATATTATTTTGTCTATTAGTTCTTTGTTGTATTGATTTTTCGAATCTCTTTCCAACTCTTTTACTTGATCTTCATACATGACTTGTCTAAGATCTTAATTGTTCTGTACATCATCTCTATTGCCATTCTTATTAGCTCCAAAGGGATTCAGTTGTCATATGTATTCAAACAATTCATAAATTTACATACCCACGCATAGTCTCTCTCTTTTGAACCAGTCTCATTGAAGACAATCTTTTTGACATCTTGACTCAGTCTCAAAAAACCCCCAAGCAACTTTATTATTTTTATCCCCAAACTTCCTTTCTTCCAAACTTCTCTATTTCTAGTGATAGCATCATTTCCTTGGTCTCCCAGGATAGCAAACCTCATATTTTTCAAATTACTTATTCTTTTTCACCTCACATACCCAGTTGTTTGCAAGGAAAAATTGTTATTCCTTCTTTTACAACATTTCCTGTATATGCTCACCTCTTTCCACTCAAAACAGCATCCATTCTAGTTTAAGACCTCATCAAAACTTACCTGAAACATAGACTTCTAAATGTTGTACCTTACTCTGAAAGTTATGTAAAATAAACTAATTCCTCACTTTATCCATTTTTGGAATAAATTTGAACATTCCAAGTGACGAATATGTTAATTATGTATATACCTCAGAATTGAGGATTCCTTTGCCAATGCTGTGATTCTGAATTCTAATGAAACCAAATAAGTGGATGGCAATGGGTCCCATGAAACTTTAAAATTTTATTAATGATTCATATTTTCTAAATTATATCAACTTTGTTATCTTAATTTGCTAAATTTATATTTCAAATCACATAAGCTAATTTATGCAAATTCAGATTATAGCAAGTTTTATAGCAATTTCTCACCTCTAGTATGGGAAGTCTTAAAAGATATTTTGATATTTGAATTCCAATGTAATGGGCCCCTTCTTCATCTTATGTATTTTATTTTATGCATCTAAAATGTCATTTGGAAATACAAACTATCAATAATCTATGAAAAAATTCTACAAAAATAGTTAAGTGACACTGAGATACTCCTTTGAATTTATCGTATGTGGAAAGATTATACAAGAGATGAATGAAATATGTTGGATGTACAGGGTGAAATAGGGACATGTTTACTTTTGATGGAGATATGAATTGGGCCAATCATTCTGGCAAATTATCTAAAACTGTGCCACCAAATTTACTAAACTGTGCATGCCTTTTGATATAAGTAATTGCAACACTATATCCATACCCAAAAACATTGAAAGAAAAAGGAAAAGCTTAATATTAAAAAAAATACTTCCTCTTTTCATTATAGACAAAACCTAGAATCCTATTATGGAATTGCTAAAAATTCCAAAATACGAATAAAATGGAATATTTATGTGACATAAGAAATGATAAATTGCACATTTTCTGAGAATACTAAAGTAGTACAGAGTTAAAGAAGAAGATTAAGGAGAAAAATGTATGCAATAGCATCGACATAATGGAGAAAAACAAACTTGAAGTACTTTAAACCTGATGAATTCACTTTTGAACAACAAATCAAAGGGCTGAAGATGAATTAAGGTGCCTACCTCCTGGCAAAAAGGAGATGGACTTAAAATTAATAACAAGTTATATGTTTTCAAACATGGCTCATGTGGGGATTTGTTTTACTGGACAATGCCTTCTTACTATGATATTTAATTTTTATTTGTCATTTGTTGTCCAATTTTGAAGAGAGCTACATGTAAAACAAATAGAAAGAAAAAAGAATAAATGAATCAATTTATAAGGAAAAATAAAATAAAAAGTGATTATTCTGTGGATGGAGATCATAGGATTCAGTACAATAATCAAGGGAGTACATGACACAAAAAATGTTAAGAACTTTTCATCTAAACATTCATACGAATATTTTGGCAACGTCTATATACACAGGAAATGAATTCTACCAGCCCTACTTTCGTAAGGCCATATATAGAGAAAATTTTTACATTAAAATAAATGAATCCACTTCTGATAACAGCCTGCTCCCTTACATTTTCAAATAATAACTTAGTCATAGTCAGTTGTTGTTTCCTCTTGCCACCATATTCTTCTTTTTTTCCTATCCATTCCCCCCTTTTTTACTACCATTTCCACAGAAATATACACACACCGTCTGTCTCTCACAGAAGATATGGATGTGAAATGTTGTGATACCAAGACTCAAATATCCCAATTTGATAATATAAAGAAGCTTTATTGTAGATGATAAATTTTAAATCAGGCAATTTCAGCAAGATCCCTATAAAGCTCCTATACTTCATCATAGAGTTGAATGAGGAGGCTTCACCGTGTCACTAGAGTAGTGTCCTTAATTTTGCCCGTACTTAAGGTTGCAACCAAGAAAATCATTTAGATCATATAGACAGTTACTCAGAGGCTCAGCATTTCACCACTGCTCAGTTAGGGTTCCCCAATATCTTACGTTCAGGCAGCAGTCACTACTATATTTGGTACCAAGAGAGTTACTCTGTTGAATCTATCTTTTAGTGAAATGTCTGCCACAAATTCTCTTTCCTTCAATACCTTTGTGGCTAGAACACCACCCTATGATTGCTTACATGGCAAATACATATTTTTTGCAACTTATCCAAATCAAATGTTTATGTGCAATTGGGAACTGGATACCTTACAACAATTCCACTTTCTTCAATTGTCATCTGTATTTATCACTCTTTTGTGTTCTAAAGCTTCAGATAAAGAACAATATTTTTTGCAGAATTTTCATCCTTCCACCTGTATCCCCAAAAATGTCACAAATATTAATGTATAATGACCATACATTTCAAAAATTAATTATTAATCAGATAATCCCCCTGTGTATGACACCCTTCTAGTTTTGCAATTGTGATACTTTTATCATTCTGTGTACTTGAAGCAGTTCTTACATAATGAGCACAATAGTGCAGAGAGAAATTATATATATGCATATATAATATATATACACACAAATATACATACACATATGCATGTATACATGTACACACATACACATATACATAAATACACATACACACACATATATTTATATGTGCATGTGTGTATGTGTATGAAGGGGGAGAAATTGAACCTTTAAAAAAGCTTTATTCAATTCTAATATTTTTTCTTTAAATGTCAGAAAACTGTTCATATGAGATTATTTTCAAATAGATATTTGCCAATAATAGAGTATTATTAAGACAATTAGAATGAAAAGTCTAATGGAGATCAGAGAAAATTTGTGTGAATTTTTACAGATGCAAAAAGAGTCAAACTAACACATAATAAATAAATCAAATCAGCTCGATCATGTTTTTATTTGAAAAATGATAGGGTACATAACTCATACAGATTTAATGTGAGCTGACAGCAAAAGTGATGAAAAGAGGTAAACCAATTTTTTGGGGTGTGTCATTGACTGAGACTGTGGAGGGTACGTTAGTTGACTCAGTTACTTTACTAACTGAAATTAGAGAGTAAGCAAATGTCTTCATATATCCTCATATGCAAATATAAATACATATATTGTATACACATATACATGCCTTAATTAAAGATGCAGTAATGGGTGCTTATATTTCAAAATATAAGAGTTACTCAAGAATAGGTTTTGTGACTTCCTCTCTTATAGATTATCAAGTTTATTTAAATTTTATTTCAATAATTTGTGTTTTCAGGATTAGTTGGTTAGTGCTTGTGCATTAACTGTTTGATGGATTATCCATCATTATCATGAAATATTGGCAAAGGCCCACAGAACGAAAAGGGCTTTCTTGCTCTCACTTGTTACGTCAAATAAGTACAACAGGAATCAAAAGTCTATACAATTTAAATTTGAAAAGTACATTCAAAATTATTGTGACGCCAACATTAAATTCACAGTGCCTGCAGCAACTGTCAATATGCTGGTGCAATGCTGAATCACAAAATACAACAGACCTTCCTCATGGAATACAAAAGGAAGATATTTATTTAGACACTAGAAAGCCAATCCATCACAGCAAAAAAGAAATCCTTACACAACAACAATTCAGAGGGCGATACCATCCCCAAGGCTTGTTTCTGTTAAGCTGGCCACTAACCAGCTCCCTTAAACAAATCATAAAAAGCTCTCTTACTCAAGCTAGACAGCTGCTTTTCCTAGCTCTGATTGTTCTCTGACAAACTTCCTCTCAGTTCTGCTCTAGCCATGCCTCTTCCTGTTCTATCCTTTCAACAAACTCCACCCACCACGTGTGACTTATGCTTCCATATGATTTAAGCAGATCACATGGACCTATTAATGAATGAAAAAGATCTTCCCCTTTAAATTGCCATTGCAATTAATTAGTCCTTTTATTTTACAGACAGGGAAACTGCAGATCAAGGAAGAGAAATTACTTGCTTAAAAGTACACCTCTTTTAATTAATATACATAATATCAACCATAAATTGTTTGAAGAGCTGTCATATCAAAAGCTATTTCACCACAGAGGGTAGAACTGTGAGCAACTGGCAAAATACACATTAAGTAGGATTTAGTGTTGATATAAAGATAAACTTCCTTACAATTTTTACGTATTCTAAAGAACAATATGCTACTTTAGTATGTAGTTGTTTCCCTTCATATCATTATTTAAGCGCAGGCTGTAAAATAATTTGCAACAACATTATAAAACGTGTTCATAGGTATGAGATGGACTTGAACTCACTTTCAAATATTATATTCTGTAAACCCTTAAACTTATACCACAAAATACCTACTGATGACTTTGACTGTCATTTGTTGTTTTGTGCAAATTTATAGAATTTGCATCACTTCAATGAAGATCAGGTTTCTCATCTGTAACAGTATTATTATTCATGATCAAATAAGAGAATAAATTTAAGGCTAATTCTAAAAACATACCATTATTGAAAATTTGTGCTTATGATCATTTCCATTATTGTAAGCATTAAGAAAGAAAATAAAAAAATCATATAAATTCTTTTCATTTTCACATCAGTGAACTAAAATTTTGGCTTCTTGTATGAATTCTGTATTTTATTAATTACCTGAGAGAATTGATTTTAGTTGAGAAGGGACTGTTATATAAATTATAAGATCCAGACTTGAAAATTGGTATCAAGAGAAGGTTTTAAATAAACAACACAGAATCTCACTATGAAAATCAAAATTTCTATTGATCATCATACTAGAAATGTGATTTCTCTACCATTCATAATTTTGTTTTGATTAAGCTTCAATTGTATTTCTTTAAATACTGACCAATATTCTTTTTAAAAAGTAAACTGAGTTTTAATATCAATATTCATAAAATATATAGCTTGACTAGCAAATTGCATGAACACTATAATAAAATCAATGAATTAAATACTCATTTACATAACTTTTAATACCTCGCATTCCACGATTGGGTTTGAAATAGAAAGAGGAAGCGGTGATATATTATTTTTTACATTATTATTAACTCAGGGAGGTATCACAAATGAGGTGGGATTTCAGGAGACATTTAAAATATGGCAAAATGTGATTAGAGGAAGGAAGTGCTGGGAAATTATGAAATTGCAAAACAAGTAGTTAAAGAAGTTACGCTGCAAAAGTTTTGAGAACTGGATTTACATGAAAAAAAAATATGGAAGTGAATTCCTTTGAAGAGAAATTCTGTGGAACAGATAAAAATAAAGTGCATATTATCTGAATATTTTCTAAGGGGAATTTCAAATTTATATACACGCATTTGTCAAACTATTATTTCCACCATTTCCATCTCTATGTTGCTATCTTTTTCTCTGTTTCTATCTTTATCTGTAACTGTATCTATCGTGGCTAAACAAAAGCCAGGAACATTGAAAAGACAAGAGTGACTTGAAAGGGAGGAAGAGCTTGAGTCATAGCAAACTTAAGACAACAACTGGCCATTCAATAATAATCAGAAATACCTTTTTTACTTTCAATGATATAATTATGTATAGCTCTCAGTCATTTTCACAAACACTTCAATATATCTCAAGAGAAACAGGAGTAGAGATGAAAACTCACTAAATCAGATGACGAAACATCCATACCCCACCACAGGAATGTAAAACCAGCAGGATTAGGATGGGTAAACAAAACATGAAGAGATTAACTGATATACATCAATCATAAGGTTGCTGTATACGTGACAAATTAAATCACTAGAAATAGAGTTGTACATGTGTAAAATTGTGTGAAGAATATCATTGAAATAATTATGAAGATCAACCATAAAAGGGTTCATAGACCCTGATAAAATACTTTGTATGACATTTGCATAGAGCATAGGAGGTGGCAACACTTTATGAGTCATGGAAGTAATAAAAGAAAGAAATATCATTTGGTGGACTATGTCCTTCCTGCATCAAAGGGAGAAGTTGAATTTTGACTGTGCAGACAGACCCAGAAGCATTATTCCCCATATCTTTGAGAGAAGAGTTATAGGCAGGTAAATAAATCCTCAAATAAACACAAATTCCTCTAAATTATTTCACAATTCCAGAATTCCACATTAGATGAAAGTTTGAGAAGTAATCAACCAGTATTATGTAGAAATTACATCAACCATATGGATACTTAGGTATACATTGAAATTTGGTGGAAAAGCAAAAAGTATAGTTTCAACTTGAACAAATAAATTTTAACCTGGGATTCTTCACATATATCTATGTCATGATACTGTTTCAAGAAATACATTGTGGAAGTCAAAACAATTTTATCCTACTGCTAAATGGACTCTTTTTTTTCTGGTACTGCTGTGAAGTCTAGATAATGTAGTCAGTCAACAAACACTACTTACTGCTTTCTACATACTAGGTAGTGTATTGTAACACAGTAATAAGTATGACTTAGCATTGGGATTTAAGCATTGGAAATACAAAGAAAATTAAATACATCACATCTCTCAAGGAACTCCCAATGTAGAAGGAAAATAAGTGTCATTTTCCTTCTTTTTTTCTTTCTAGGCAAATTGGAACCTGCTACAACCCACAGCATATCCTTGCCTCCCAAAAAAGCAAAACCAAACATTTCCCCCTTCTAATTTTCTCTTTAAACATCATTCAGACTTCTCTAAAAAATAATATGACTTTTAAGCCTGAGTCAAGCTGCACCAACCAATATAGGAAAGAATAAGGAAGGCCTAGGTTTCCCCTAAGCCAAAATATATTTGACCCATCCTAGTGGTCCATCCCAAGGTCCTCCAATTCATCAAAACGTACAATACCATTAAGTTCTCCTAAAAAGATCTCAGCTTGAGTACTTTGATGTAGGAGCTAAAAAAAAAAAACAATAATAATGGAAGGATCATAGTTTCATAATGTGGTAGAACTTAGTTATGAACTCAGGTCTTCTAATTTCAATTCCTGAGCTGTTTCAACAAAAACTCCTGCCAACCTTTTGTTTCTGCATATAAATTAAAGATTAATTTGTCTTTCTTCCAACTTCTTCCTTTGACCAATCACTTAGCTTCTTTTACCCTTGGATAACATGATTAAATATTTGATGGCTACCTCCTTACTACTTTCTCCTAAACATCCCTTCAAACTTCCTGGGATCTTTCTCTGAAGAACTAGGTAAGACAATATAGGAAATGCTATACAAATATATATGTCCTAAAATTTTGAAAATACACACAATCACTGATATAGTATCATGATCTTCAACAGTTTTTTTAAATTAAAATATTTAAAATGTGAATTCAAAATTTTGCCTCACTTTATGTGTTTAGTGTACCTGATTCCTTGGTCTAGCTCTAAAGAAAACCAATGAGAGGAAAGGATACAGAGAAAATGGTTCAGTAGCTCAGAAGATTTCAAATTCCGAAGATTTTCCTCCACAAAAGTGACAAAATAGTGCCTCTGTGCAAATATAGAGCTGTGAAAACAAATAAGAAAAGGAGGGCAGAACAGGGGTCTTCTTGGGACAATCACATAAGACGTGAAGAAAACTCCTAGGTTTCCTCCAGGTGAAGAGTAAATACCTCCAGGCTAGGGTTCACTTTAGCAAGCTGTAAGCTATTTAAACAAGTGTCAAATTCTGGGTTTATCTTGGTTAGGTTGCTGCCTCAGCCCCAACTGCAGGAACTTTTACCCCCAGTACAATGAGGGGAGTTGGTCATCTGACCTGGGGAAAATCTAGGGTACCTCTGCTGAAAGGGAATGCCAGACCTCTCTGTGCTGTGGAAAGCTGCAGGGACAAGAAGAAAATGCTCAGTGAATGCAGAGGCAGTGGGTCAGGGTCTCCTCTGGCTGTGGGCACTTGCTGGAGGGTGGAGGTCTTGGTTTGAGTTCAAGGTCAGAGGGGAGAATGGAAGAAGATCAGACGACGGAGGTACCATCCCCCCATAACCTAGGACTAGAGGTGATTACAAAAATTAAATTATTACTCCTACTCCCCCCCCAAAACAAAAGAAAGAAATAGGCAAAGGAGAAAGAATCCAACCCTGGACAGCTATTATAGGAATAGAGAAAACTAGGTTTCAGCTTCAGAGGAGGATACTGAAGCAAAGAAACCCTCATTCCCCAAAGAGTAATGTCAAGTGTTCAACTACCCAAAAATAATTCATTGAAGAACTTAAAAAAGACTTCAAAAATCAAATGGGAGAGATGGAAGAAAAAAGTAAAAAAGAAAACTAAGAATAAAACAAAGAAGTTGATTTTGACAAAAACTGAATAAATTAGAAAAAGAGATCTAGAGTATTAAGTAAGATAATGGCTCCTTGAATATCAGAATTGGACAAGGGAAAGACAATGAAGTTATAAAAGATCAAGAAATAGTAAAACAAAATATGAAGAATGAAAAACATTGAAGAGAATGTGAAGTGTCACATAAGAAAAGCAATGGATATAGAGAAGAGATCAAAAAGAGAAAATATAAGAATAACTGAATTATCTGAAAATTCTGATAGAAAAATAATCTTAATACCGTAATACCAGAAATAATGAAAGAAAATTGTCCTGAAGCATCAGAACAACAGGGGAAAGCAAAAATAGAAGACAAGCCATTGATTACCACCTAAAAGTGTTCCTACTATGAAAACTCACAGGAATATTATGCTCAAATTCCAAAACTCCCAGATCAAGACCAAAATATTATGAGCAACAACAACAACAACAAAAAACCAATTTACATACGATAGTACCACAATCAGAATCACACAAAACCTAGTGGTGGTGACAATAATAGATCTCTGGTCTTGGAGCACTATCAAAGAGAAAAAGGCTTTGGCCTCCAGCCAATAATATCATAACCAGCAAAGCTATGCATAATTTTGATTGGAAAAGAAATGGACACTTGATCAACTGTCATACTTTCACGACTCTATTAAAAAAACAAAGAAAAAAATCTGAACTCAGTAGAAGACCTGACATACAAGAGCCAAGAGAAATATAAGGTACATACCAATGACGAATTACAAGGGACTAAATAAGGATAGAATATTTAACTTTCGTGTATGTTCAAATTTGTTGCTAGTAATTAGGATTCTTAAGAGAAAGATTGGGGTATACCTGAGTATGATATGACTTTAAAAAGTAAAATTGTTCAAGAACAGATATAAAAGTAATTACCTTATACAAATGAGGTCCAAGAAGAAGAACCAATAGAGAGGAATTAGATGGGGGAGAGGGGTTGTTAATTCTGGAAATCTCTTTCCATCAGAATGGTTTTAAGAGGAGGAAATATATATATGTATGTATGTATGTATGTGTGTATATATATATACATATATATACACACACACACACATATATATATATATATATATACATATATACATTTAGAAGAGTATAAAAGTCTTCTAAATTTGAAAAAATATATAAAAGTCTAAAGGGATAGGGAAGGGGGAGAGGATAAAGGAGGGATCTTTAGAAGGGAGGATGAGGGAACAGTTTAAAAGGGAGTAATAGAACTGCATTTAGATTTAGAGAAATGGTAAGATAAGGGAGTGATTCACTGAGCCGGAATAGTTTAAGTAATAGGAAGGCAAGTTAGCAGGTATATGTAAAGTAGATGAAGTAGGAGAAATAGGACAAAAGATATGCACAAATATAAAAACAAAATTAGGAGTAAAATCTCTTAGGAAAATTATATGTTTATATATGTATGTATATGTGTATATATGTATATTTGTACATATCTATATGTATATGTGTGTGTTTGTGTACACACATGCATCTATCCATCTATCTATCTATCTATCTATCTATCTATCTATCTATCTATCTATCTATCTATCTATCTATCTATCTGTCTATCTATCTATCTCCATGCTTAATTTTAGCCTTGGGGTGCTGGGGACAGGGGAGGAAGGGGGAATAAAGAACAAAATATGAAGTGTACAGCAGGGGAAAAAAGGAAACCTATAAAGACAGACTATTTTCAACTTAACGTACAGTATATAATATTTAATACTTTCTTGAAATGGTAAGTTATTGCTATTTATTTTGAATCCTCTCCTAGGTTCTGTTGTGAACATGACATCTTTTGTTTCTTTTCCTATTTTTTATTTGTTCATAGTATTTCTTTTTCTTTCCTTAATATGTATTTAAGTTTTAGTATTTGTCTTAAATAAAAAAAAAAAAAGATTAAGAAAACCTGTGAGCAAGGAGAAGCTAATTTTATTGCTATCATAGGATTAATTGTGCTGGATCTAAGACGAATGGAAAATCTTAGGACCCACAGGAAATTTTAGCTAAGTAACTAGATAATTAGAGAGATTATACATTAGATAGAGATTTAGTTCTCTCTGTCTTTCTCTGTGACTGTCTTTCAGTCTTTGCGTGACTTTGTGTCAGTCTGTCTCTGTCTCTCTCTCCATGTATATTTGTATTTTGTTTCCCCCATTAAAATGTGAGGTCCTTGAGATTAGGGTCCATGTACTTGGCTTTTTTGTTTATCCTCAGTACTTAGTACCCTGCCTGGAAACACAGAAAATGACTAACAGCTCTGTTTACTGACTGACAGACAACAGCCATTTTGATGCTTTGTCCACGTCTCCAACTTAAAGCAAGGTGATTAACATTTTTTCTCTCCAAAATGCCACACATGTTTATAATTCATTGTTGGCTTAAGTAAATGCATTTTTTTAGAGAAGCACTGTTACTTTTCTCAGGAAAAGTAACTAAGAAAATGAGTCTTGTTTCTAGCTTCAGCCTCACAACTTCTTTGATGTGACACCGTAAGCAACTTGCTTTAACTCTCTAGTCCTGAACTTCCTCATTTATAAAATGAGAAAGCTGTACTAGATTACTTCGAAGGTATTATCCAACTCCACAATTCTACAATTATAAACTGAATGGAGGAAACATTGCTTTTTCCATTGCTGATTTATTTGATATTCAACAAAATCTTTACTATTTGTTAATTAAGATAGACAAAACATCATATTTAACATTTACAGTGTGAAAGAATCTGTGCCTGATGAGAGTTTACAGAGGGAGAGGGAAAGAGACCACATAAATAGGACATGGTCCCTGTATTCAAGGAAAGGTTTTCATGGCATAAATAATGTTTTTCCCTCTTTTTTCAAGTTTATTTTATTTATTTATTTTTCTAATTACTTCTGGAAACAGATTAATCTGCAGGCTGCTTAGGATCCACCTAGAAGGCATTTTTTAGAACTCAGTTTTCTGAAACCAGGACTAAAAAGGACACATTGCCAATTTTCTATATACTATCTGCTACATTATTGAAATTAAGTGCAATTATGCATGAGCAAATTGAATTAACTCTAATATTTCAAGCACACTCCACTTATTTTACTTGATTGCAATAATCTCGTTGTTCAAATGAGTGGAAATAAGCCCAAACCTCTAATAGTTGATTAATTCAAGTCACTTTGCTTTAGTGACTTAGTATTTCCTGCTCAGATCTATGGTCATCAACCAAATTGTTCAGGGCCATGACAAAAACATATGTTGAAAGACAAAATGGTCAGTTAGGACATAGTAATCCAATTGCAGGTGTATTTAATTCCAATTTCTTTCAAATAAACCAAAAGGGATTTCCAAATCTATGCTTACCTAGACATTTTAAATTGTTTATATATGTATATTTCCTCAAAATAGAAAATATAAAGTGTTCTTTTACATTTGAATGATCCTTGAGAATTTAGGACCTATTCCAAGTTTCTATAAAATGTTCTACACTTGAGAAAACTTCCATTATTTATATTATTGCACAAACGTGAAGAATGTGTGTGTTGGTTCTTTGTTGCTGAAGAAGATGATGCCATCAGAGAAATAATAACATGACTTGCACTTGATTTTGTTTTGAGAGAGGGAGGGCTGTGCAGGTCACAAGGCTCACTTCTACGCCAGAGCTATTTGAATCCAGTGACCAGATATTCATCAAGATGACTGGAGATGACCCAGGATGAGGCAATTGGGGTTAAGTGACTTGCCCAAGGTCATACAGCTAGGGAGTGCCAAGTGTCTGAGTTGAGATTTGAACTCAGGTCTTCTTGACTCCTGCACTGGTGCTCTGTCCACTGCACCACTTAGCTGCCCCCATCAAGAGAATATCTGAATGATGAAACACCATTCTTTCTCAGCAGCATGGCTGAATAGATAGCAAGTATTGGACTTGGAATTAGAAAGGCCTGAGTTCATATCCTGCCTCTTAAACTTACTAGCTTTACAACTATAGCCAAGTCACCTAGCTTCTCTGATGGTGAGCCTCAGACAACTCTAAAAGCCCTATTTACAATGTTACAAACAAGACTCAATCTATCTGCTATAGATAGAGGGAGATCTCATTCCCAGGAAATTATAGATGCTTGATTTACTACTGGATCATTTCTCCTAAATCCAAGTATTTCCTCCTTCAAGAGGATTTCCTGATTCACCTAGTATTTAGTGTCCCTAAAATTCATTCTATATGTATATATACACACATGCATATGCACACACTCTTCACAACACTTTTTTACATAATGTATTCATTTATTTGCACATATTGACGCTTGTATTGGAACATAAGTTCCCTGTAGGCAGAGATGGTCTAATTTTTATATTTATAGCTCAGCTCTTGAGTCAATAAACATTTATTAAGTGCCTACTGTGTGCTATACAATGTAGTAATTGTTAGGCATATTGCAAAAGCCAGTCATTCCCTGCCCTGGAAAACCGTGGGAGGACATGAAGAGTGTGTCAGTGAGTAAGTATGAGAACTGACTAGTTTTGTGATGAGGAAAACTATGTTTAAAAGCTTTATGATATAGTGGGAAGAGAGCTGAACTAGGAGTCCAGGGATCTGGGCCATAGTCATAGTTTTTTTCACTTTGAAGCTGTTTGACCTTGGACAAGATGCTTTATATCTTAGGACCTCAGTATCCTAAGTCATAAAATGAGCAGTATAAACTAGATTCCCTCTATGGACTCTTCCAGCTGTAAAATTCTATAAAACTGTATAACATATGCTACAGATGTAGCATGAGAGAGGAAAGTAGTTTAGAAAGTGGAATATTGTCCTTGCTCCTGCTATACTTGTTCTCCACTTTGACCACACTTCTCTTACTTTTACCACATTCTATCATATTCAAATGTCTCAGAAAGCCTTTTTTCCCCCTAATCCATATCTCTTTAATGTTCTAAGCTGATCAGAATAACTATTCAACATAGAATATAGTAATTCTTGACTTCACTGTTTTTGCTTGCTGAGAAAGGTAGGGGTGAGAGTGGAAGGAGAAGTAGGGTATCCTGACAGAGATAGTCTATATTTATGACACTTCAAAATAACCTCATGCCATTTGATTCTAAGCATATATTCTCATGATTTTAAACAATTATAGGATCCAAATTTTACTTTTTAATACTTTCCTTTCTAGTATAAGATTCCCGAGTGTTGAAACATTTTATAAAAATTTCCTCTCTGCATCTCTAGCATTTAAGAACTATGCCTGGTATATAACAAGTCCATTAAACAATCTTGTTTAATGAAATTTAATATTCAGATAAATTTCTTATTGAAAATTTTGTTCCTTTCAGCTAGCCATATTTCCTTTCGGTGTAATACTCAAGGTCATTTTGGCTATGCAGATAGAGAATAATCAATCTCAATCAAAATTCTCAAATTGTGGCTCTGTATGTTTCATGGGCTCCTTGGAAATTTAGTGAAGTCTGTGGAACTCTTCTCATAATAATATTTTGGTCAATAAAAATAAGATGAAGGGAACCAATTATACTGAAATAGAATGATCATTTTTGTTTTAAAAAATCAAGTCCACAAAGCCCAAACTATATATCTGTGATCTAGTTTTCAGTATTCTGCTATCTTTCAGTTATTTATTCCCCTGCCAACAATGGCATGATAGGACAAGGACAGATATCAGTAGTCTACCACTATCATGAATGACTGCAGTCCACAGACAAAAATTCTCCTAAGACATGCTGTTACCCTTGATGTGATCTCTTCTTCACTGAGGATATGTTTCCCCCAAAACATTTCACGTTTACTTTCATGGCTTTAGAAACAAATGCTAGCCCCGCTCTCACACTCACTATCTTTCCCATTGGATTGAGTAATCAACCATGATCTTGTTTTGCCAGAGGAGGGCTTATTTCGTGTAGATTATCATTAAAAACTGGCTCATATCAACCCAATTCTCCTTAAGGGTCAGAGATTCCTTGTATTTAACTTCAAAATAGTTTAATTTTCTTTTCAGCATGTTTTGGGAAGGAAATGTTTGGTGAATCATCTCAGTGTGCATATAATTCACTTTTCAATTTGTAATATGTTTTTATATCAATGTAAGCACTTGAGAGTATCATGAAATTTTGTCTTCTGTGTATGTATCATCTTTACAACAGAACTAAAGAATGTTGTAAAGGAAATGAGTATCTGATGGGAATAATCAAACTAAATACTTTTTTTGTTCAAAAAGGAAGCTTACTGATGATATCTTTTGAACTTATTCTATAGATAAGCAGGCTGTTACATTATCTATAAAATCATGCTTATAGTCTCACATAAAAATCTCCTTTCATTTTATCTTTCCCTGTGTCTTATTTTGCCAAAATTTTTGTTCATATCTTGTAGGGCCTCCAGTCCTGTCATCCCTCATTATTTTCAGCCCATTACCTTGTTCTAATTTCAATTTCCCATCTTAACACTGGGTCTGCTCTTCACTATCACATATTCCCTTTTGTTAGATAATAAATTTAATTTCAGTTATCAATAATTTATTTTCTATCACTATCATGTTTCTTTCACTATCTATCACTATTACAACAAAAAAGAGAAATAAAACCTCAGTAACAGAAAGGCGTAGTGAAGCGAAACAAATTTCCTATTGGCCATTCCCCTCAATGTATCTCTTGTTTTATGAATTTGGTCCATTACTTCACTTTCAGGTGGTAGGTAACATTCTTCAGCACCAACCTTCTGTGATCATGATTAATCATATTTCTTAAATGTATTAAGCTTATTAGTTTATTTTTGCAGTGTTGATATAGTGGAAATTCTTTTATTTTTCTGTTTCAGATTACTTTACCCTTTCTTAATTAGTATAAGTCTTTCTGACATCCTCTGGGAGCAACCCCTTTACATTTTCTTATTCACCATGAATACATGATATATACCTTAATTTGTTTGAACATCGTCTAATTAATTAGTACCATATTCGTTTCATTCTTTGACCCATAAAAAGAGCTTTTATCAATATTTTTGTACATACGATCTCCTCTTTCTCTTTACTGTACAGTTCTAATAGTGGTATCTCTGAGTAAAACAGCATGCAGAATTTAAGAAGTTTTAGAAAATAGTTCCAAATTACTTTCCACAACAACTGAGCCAATAAAATATTTTCTGGACTTTTGGGGGAGGAAAGTGGGATTAAATGACATGCCTAGGGTCACATTGCAAGTATTTGAACTCAGATCCTCTTGATTCCAGGGCTGGTACTCTACCCAATTCACCACCAACTGCCACTCAATAATCTTTCTTCAAATGCCTTGATTCTTTGTCCTATCAATGCTCAGACCCTGTCAAGGACCTTACCAAATCTACTTCTTTTATTCCTGCTCATATTCCAGAGTGGAGTTAGAGGAAAGCATCCAATCATGCTAACCAAGTACATCACCAAATCTATTGGGTATTTTCTGACTAATCTCTCACCATAAAAGTCAATCCAAATGAATCCTAACAACTCTTCCCTCATTGATACTTTACCACATTCTTCATAAAGGTATTTTTTAACAAAATCTTTCTTCTCTTCTTTGACCCCTCACACCACCACTTCCATTCACCCCCTCAACTGAAGAGGCCATCTAACACCTAACTGAAGAAATAAAGAAGAGTAATATGTTCTCTCTTTCCTACTTGTCTATATCACAAAACTCTGACATCTTATGATATTCTTTTCACAAGTTTATCATCATCTCCAATAAATAAATATCCTTTCCTGAAAAGGTGACTTCCCAAACATGTACCCTTGATCACCACCCCCTATGTCTTTTCCAGATAATTCAGATCCCAGTCATCCAATATTACCTCTGTATTAGATTTATTCCTGTATGATGTTTCATTACCTGCCACCTACAAATACACCTGTCTTCATTACTTTAAAACAAACACAACCACATCATCAGCCTTACCAACACTAGAAAATTGTTAAGATTGATTTATTCCATTTGCTCTCCTTTTACTTTTCAATATTTTTCAAAATTGTTTCCTACCAAGTGAAACTGTTCTACTAAAATTACTAATAATCTATTAAGATACAAATCTGATGTCCTTTTCCTAGTTTTAATCTTACTTTAGCTCTCTACTCCAATAGTATTCTCTCTCTGTCTCTCTCTCTGTCTCTGTCTCTGTCTCTGTCTGTCTCTCTGTCTATCTTCTACTTAGAGTTATTTGGTTGATCCTCATGAGTGTTTTGTTGATTCATGATCTATACCAAAGCTGCTAACTCTGATAGTATACCAAAGTTTTATTCTGGGTTCCTCTTCATCTTGACATCTTTAAGCATGGGTTAAATTATGATGCCTACGCAGATGAACTGTATACCCAAGTCTAATCTCTAGTCACCTCCCGTCATAAATTCCTTCTTATACATAACCAACTGGATGTTCTATAGTCATTGAAATTCAACATAAAAACAACCATCCCATACTCATTATCTTTATCAGCCTTTTATGCCTATGTTTTTTGTTGTTTTATTTAGTATTTTATTCCTCCAAGTTACATGTAAAAACAATTTATAAGATTTGTGTTTTAAAACTTTGAGCTCCAAGTGCTCTCCATTCCTCTTTCCTCATGCCCTTAATTGAGAAGGCAAGACATTTGTTATAGGTTTTACATGTGTAGTTATCAAAAACATATCCATAATTGTCATATTGTGAAAGCAAACATAGATTCAAAAAATCAAGAAAATTAAAATATTTTTAAAAGCCTGTATTCATCTGTATTAAGACACCATCTGTTCTTTCTCTGAAGATGGATATCATTTTCACCATAATTCTTTCAGAGTTATCTGGGATCGTAGCATTGCTGGGAATACCTAAGCCATTCACAGCTGACCATCTCACAATATTGCTGTTACTTTTTACACAGTACATTTCACTTTACATCCACCTATGTAAGTATTTCCAGGTTTTTCTGAGAGTTTCTTGTTCATGATTTCTTATTGCACATAAGTATTCCATCATAATGACATACTACAACTTGTTCAACTATTCCGCAAATGATGATCATCCTCTCAATTTCTATCTCTTTCCTCCCAGACAAAAGCTACTTTTAATACTTTTGAACATATAGATCTTTTCAGTTTTGTCCTTTACCTCTTTTGGGATACAGACCTAGTAGTTATATTACTAAATATAAGGCTATGCAAGCTTTTACAGCCCTTTGGGCATAGATCAAAACTGTTCTACAGAATGATTGAATTTGTCATTTACATTTTTCTATCCTAATAGCCAATCTAGTAGGTATGAGGCAATACCTCAGAATTGTTCCACTTTTCATTTATTCAATCAATAGTGAGTTGGAATAATTTGTCATATGGCTATAAACAAATTTGATTACTTCATCTGAAAACTGATCATATCTTTTGATCTTTCATCAAATGAGGAACTGTAGTGAGAGTTAAAAATCATCCCTGCCTATTGATAGACCTCAGGTGGGGTCATTGAGGGAAGCTGGATTAGGGAAGGCTTGTTTCCAGTGAAGGGCCACATCTTTTGCTGATTGTCAATGAGGCACTGGATCAAGAGGTATCCTGTCCTCTGGCTCTAAAAAGAGTAGCATGTAATATGAGGAGAGATTTCTCTTTGAGACTTAATTTTGGAAGAAGTTTTTTGTGCAAAATGAGACTCTGGGAAGTTGCTAATCAGTCCCCTGGCTTTGAAAACCCAGATATTGATGCTTCCCTCTCTGGTAGCAATGTGTGTAGGGTGTAGGGTGTGTTCAGGGAGGACTAATGCCAGTATCAGTAACAGAACCTTTGGTGTGATGGCTGCCAAGCCCTTTTCAGGGCCCTTCCACTTTTGGTGTCCACCTGTTCCACCTAACTCTCACCTGTGGCTCCAAGAAGCTGCAGTATGCCCAGTGGCCATACCCCAGCAAACCGTTAAAACAGATGGGCCAAATCAGGTTGAGGGTAACCAAGGGTTCTCAAACCCATTGGTGAGTTAGGGGAGTGTCTACCCCAAGTCTGTGAAGACTTCATTTGATGGAATGGGTGGATGAGAACAATTTTTTCCAATGGCCATGAAGGCAGATGAAGTATGTGGTGTGGAATGCTTAGAGTTTGGTCAGACACAGAAGAAGACAAGGTCATCCACTGCATCGTGAGCCATCGCCAGTCATCTTGACTCTGTCTTGCCACTGGATTCTGATGACTTTGGAGGAAAGAGTGAGGTTGATGACTTTGTGCAACTCTGCCTCACTGAAATCCAATTTATGCACGAATCAAAAGACATCACCCATACCATTTCACTATTGTGCCTCAAAGTCCTCTGGCTGAGGAAAGCGATGAAACAGCACATGTGGATACACTGGAAGATGTAATCATAAACCTGCACACAGGTGGCTCAGGCCATAAGTACTTTCTCACTGGCAGCAGCAGTGGGATTTGGCATTCCCCTGTGTGTTGGAGTAGCCTTTTCGGAATCACACTGCTCACACCCTGCTGTGAGGAAGGGGCCTAGAAAAGGTGTCCTATGCATTACCTGCTTATCCAACCCTGGTGTGATTACCGTGGCAGCTGGGGAATCGCACTATGGTTAAAACATGCAAAAAAATATATGAAAACATCTGCGAAGATGATTCCATTCACCATCTGCACATGGAACATGAACACACTAATAGACAATGAAAAATCCAATAGGCCTGAAAGAAGAAACGCTCTTCCTGAAAGAGAACTCAATAAGTATTGCATCCAAATAGCAGCCCTGAGTGAAACAAGGTTGGCAAATGAAGGCCAGCTTACTGAGGTTGAAGCTGTATACACCTTTTTCTGGAGTGGGTGCAGTGTAGGGGGGTGCAGTGTAGGGGAGTGCCGAGAAGTTGGCGTTGGTTTTGCGATCAAAACCAATCTAATCAACAAGCTGACATTCCTGCCAAAAGAAGTGAATGAAAAGCTCACAATAACGTGATTGCCACTCAGAGGAAAACGCCATGCCACCATCATCAGTGCCTATACTACCACCATGACAAACCTTGATGAAGTCAAAGAAAAAATATATGAAGACCTAGAGACTTTTATCATCAATGTGCTAAAATAGGACAAGCTTATAATTCTGGGTGACTTTAATGCTAGAGTAGGCTCAGACAACCAGACTTGACAGGGAGTCCTAGGAAGGAATGGAGTTGGAAACAGCAACAGCAATTCTCATTTGCTGCTGAAGACTTGTTTATCACATGACCTTCTCATCACCAACACTGTCTTTCACTTGCCTAAACTCAATAAAACTTCATGGATGCTCCCTCGCAGCAAACACTGACGTCTAATAGATTATGTGATTGTAAGGAGGAGAGACAGACAAGATGAGAGAGTAACAAAGGCAATGTGTAGTGCAGAGTGCTGGACTGATCATAGACTTATACTTTCCAAGCTAAATATTCACATTCATTAAAAGTGCTGACTCCAACGCAAAATGATTACCAGAAGAATTAATGTCAATAAATTTGAGCTCTTCTCTTAGTTTGAACAGTTTGCTGTTGACATGGAGGGAAAGTTGAGTCAAAAGACAGTTGGCAACAGTGGAGCAGAAAAGGAGTGTGTAACATTCAGAGATTTGCTGTACAGCAGAGAAGTTCAGAAGCTGCTAAAGGAAAATAAGAACTCCACAGGATTTTCCAGCAAGATAGTTCATCCATCTCTAAGAAGGCAGCATTAATTCCACCGAAAACAAAGTACAAACAAAGCTTAGAGAGATACAGGATTCCTGGCTCAGTAAGAAGGCAGAGGAAATTCAGTTTTATGCTCACAGTAAAAATTCAAAGCGATTTTATGATTCCATGAGTGTTATTTATGGACCAAAATCCTATGGTGCATCACAGCGACTCAGTCCTGATGAAGTTATATTGATTAGTGCTAAGGACATGATCCTAGAGAGATGGGCTGAACACTTCCATAGTTTTCTCAACAGACCATCATCAATCAATGCTGAGGCCATTGACCGCTTATCACAGGTTGAGGTCAGTCCCTCCTTAGCTGAACTTCCAACTGAAGAAGAGGTTTTGAGGGCCACTAGGCTCCTTTCATGTGCAAAGCACCTGGAACTGATTCTATTCCAGCTGAGAGTTACAAAATAGTGAGACCATTGCTCATACAAAAGTTGATTGAAATTTTCTAGCTTACATGGCAAGAGGATTATCCTTCAGGAGTTCAAGGATGCCTCCATTGTCCATCTCTATAAGGATAAAGGGAATAGCGGGGCGGAGCCAAGATGGCAGAGTAGAAAGACACACAGTGGGGCTGAGCCAAGATGGCGGAGTGAAAGCAACGACTCACCCAAGCTCCTGGACAAACTCCTCTGGATATCTCTGAAAGGAGAATCTGATCAAACTTTGGAGGTGTGGAATCCAGTGGGTGACAGACTTTGACAGATTCGGAGCCCAGGTTAGACTGGAAGGTCCACGGGAAGAATCTGTTCCACGGGGGTGAGCCCCCAGTGCACAGCACAGCGCGGTGAGCACAGCAGGGCGAAACCAGCGGAGCAGGAGACAAGCCAAACCGAGCCGGTGAGAGCCGCTGAGACCCAGATATCAGCGCAGCAGCCCTTGAAACCTTCAGCCTGAAGACTAAACTTCGGTAAGTCACCTACTTGAACTTCCGGGAGCCAGGATGGCGGAGTGATCAGTAAATGCTCTCTCCTCCCCCTGATGACCGTGAAAAAACCATAAAATATTTCCCCAGAAAAATCCTGGATCAGCGGGAACAGCAGAAGGGGGGCAAATAGTCTCATAACACCAGAGGCTAGGAAAATAGCAAAGTGGGATTCTTCCTACTGTGGCGGAGGTGATCTGGAAGGACAGAGGACCCAGGGCAGAGAAAATTCGCACTGAGACCCAGGCAAGCCTCAGCGCCAGGAGACGAGCCCCAGGAGGGGCGGGAACATGCATTAGCATCTAGGCGTGCCCCAGCGCTTCAGGGGAAAAGGGAAGACAATAGGGAAGCAGGGATCACCATCCACTGAACTTACCTTTGCCTCAGGTCAGCTGAGGAGATCTCCTGAGATCAGACCATCCCTCCCACACACCTAACAAGCTAACCCCAGGGTTGATCTGGGGAACAAACAAAAAAAAAACCCTGCTTTTAGCCTCGACACACATCAGCTCAACACAAAGATCTGTACCTTCTGACTGAAAGAACCAGAAGCTACAACACTCAGCCAACATCATGAATCGGAAAAAGCAGAGGAAAAGTTAAAAAATCATAGAATCTTTCTATGGGGATAAGGACCAAAACACAAACACCAAAGAGGTCAGAGCTGAGATTGTACGTCCATCTGAAACCTCAGAAGGGATTATGAATTTCTCGCAAGCTCAACTAGATTACCTGGAACAGCGGAAGAAAGAAATAAAAGAAAAACTGGCCAATGATTTCAAAATTATAAAAAAAGAATTCACTGATGAGAACATATCTCTGAAAAGGAAAATTGAAGAAATGGAAAAGGAAGTTCAAAAATTAACTGGAGAGAATAATTCCCTAAAAGGAAGAGTTAATCAAATGGAAAAGGAAACCCAAAACCTAATTGGGAAAATTGATCAAATGGAAAAGGAAACCCAAAACCTAATTGGGAAAATTGGTCGAATGGAAAAAGAAGTACAAAAATTAATATGAGAAAATAGCTCCTTAAAGGGAAAAATTGGTCAGATGGAAAAGGAAATGCAAAAGTTAACTGAAGAAAACAATAGGATGAAGATTAGAATAGGGCAAGTAGAAACTAATGACTCAATGAGGCAACAAGAATCAGTCAAGCAAAATCTAAAGAATGAAAAGATAGAAGAAAATGTAAAATATTTAATTGGAAAAACAACTGACCTGGAAAATAGATGCAGGAGAGAAAATGTAAGAATTATTGTCCTGCCAGAAACCCATGATGAAGAAAGAGTCTGGACAATATCTTCCAGGAAATCATCAAGGAAAACTGCCCAGAAGTACTACACTGAGAGGGCAAAATAGTCATCGAAAGAATCCACCGTTCCCCTCCCGAAAGGGAACCCATACTCAAAACCCCAAGAAATATAGTTGCCAAATTCCAGAGGTATCAAGTGAAGGAGAAAATACTACAAGCAGCTAGAAAGAAACAATTCAAATATCAAGGACACACAGTCAGGACCACACAGGACCTTGCAGCTTCTACATTAAAAGATCGAAAGAATTGGAACCCAATATTCCATAAGGCAAAGGAGTTGGGACTTCAACCAAGGATCAACTACCAAGCAAAGTTCAGCATAACATTTCAGGCAAGGAGAAAGTCATTCAACGAAATAAGGGATTTCCAGAGCTTCCTGACCAAAACACCAGAACTCAATAGACAATTTGATCTTCAAATGCAGGTCTCCAGAGAATCATAAAAACGTAAACAGAGGGGAAAAAACAAAAACAAAAACTTGCTACTCAATTAGGGCAAACTGTTTACCTCCCTATAAGGGAAGATGATACCTGTTAATCTTGAGAACTGTGCAGCTATTATGATAAAAGGGATATATGTAGAGGGAATGGGCATAAAGTAAATGATGTCATGTCAAAAATATGATTTAAGTATGAGAAGGGAATGTAATAGGAGGTGTGGAAAGGGGGAAGCAGAAAATGGCAAATTATATCACAGGAAGAAGTACAAAACTATAGTAGAGGGAAGGAGGGGAGGGAGATGAGCATTGTTTGAGAGGTACTCTCATCTGATTTGTTCAAAGGAGGGAACAATAATCTTAAGTAGATAAGCCTAACTAGCTCTATAGGTAGTAGGAGGGGAAGGGGGAAGAAAGGGGCGGGTGGCTAAAAGGGAGGAAAGAAGCAATAAGAGTAAAGGGGAGTAAAAGGGAGGGGGGCTAAAAGAAGGAGGGGAAGGCTGCAGGAGGAGGGGGATAAAAGTGAATACTATTGAGGAGGGGAAGGGAGACGGGAGAGCTAAAAGCACAAATGGTGGGAAAGAGGTTGGAGGGAAATACACAGACTGTAATCATAACTGTGAATGTGAATGGAATGAACTCTCCCATAAAACGGAGACGGATAGCAGAATGGATTAAAAGCCATAATCCAACAATATGCTGCTTACAAGAAACACATTTGAAACGGGGGGATACACATAGGATAAAGGTCAAAGGATGGAGCAGAATATATTGTGCTTCAGCTCATGTAAGAAAGGCAGGAGTAGCAATCCTAATCTCAGACAAAGCAAAAGCAGAAATAGATCTAATCAAAAGGGATAAGGATGGAAACTATATCCTGCTAAAAGGCACCATAGACAATGAAGCAATATCATTACTAAACATGTATGCTCCAAGCAGTATAGCATCCAGATTCTTAGAGGAGAAGTTGGGGGAGTTGAAGGAAGAAATTGATAGCAAAACTATACTAGTGGGGGACCTCAACCTCCCCCTCTCTGGACTCGATGAATCTAACCTCAAAATAAACAAGAAAGAGGTTAAGGAGGTAAATAAAACTCTGGATAAGGTAGATATGATAGATCTTTGGAGAAAATTAAATGGGAATAGAAAGGAATATACCTTTTTCTCAGCAGTACATGGAACATTTAGAAAAATTGACCATGTACTAGGACATAAAAATCTCACAATCCAGTGCAGAAAGGTAGAGATAATCAATGCATTCTTTTCAGATCATAATGCATTAAAAATTACATGTAATAAAATTCCATGGAAAGAGACACCAAAAATCAATTGGAAACTAAATAATCTAATTCTAAATAAGGGTTGGGTTAAAGAAGAAATCACAGAAAAAATCACCAATTTCATTCAAGAGAATGACAATAGTGAGACAACATACCAAAACTTATGGGATACTGCAAAAGCAGTTATTAGGGGAAGTTTTATATCTTTGAATGCTTACATAAATAAAATAGAGAAAGAGGAGATCAATGACTTAGGCTTGCAGTTGAAAAAGCTAGGAAAAGAACAAATTGAAAATCCCCAAGTAAATACCAAATTAGAAATACTGAAAACCAAAGGAGAGATTAATAAAACTGAAATTCAGAAAACTATTGAATTAATAAATAAAACCAATAGTTGGTTTTATGAAAAAACTAATAAAATTGATAAACCTTTGGTCAATCTGATTAAAAAAAAGAAAGAAGAAAACCAAATTACTAATATTAAAAATGAAAGGGGTGAACTCACCTCCAATGAGGAGGAAATTAAAACAATAATTAGAAACTACTTTGCCCAACTTTATGCCCACAAATTCGATAATCTAAACGAGATGGATGATTATTTTAAAAAATACAAATTGCCCAGATTAACAGAAGAGGAAGTTGAATACTTAAACAACCCCATCTCAAAAAAAAAAAAATTGAAGAAGCCATCAATGAACTCCCTAGGAAAATATCTCCAGGGCCTGATGGATTCACAAGTGAATTCTATTAAACATTTAAAGAACAGTTAATTCCAATACTATATAGACTATTTTTGAAAATTGGGGATGAAGGAGTCCTCCCAAATTCTTTCTACAATACAAATATGGTTTTGCTACTCAAACCAGGAAGAGACAAAACAGAGAAAGAAAATTGTAGACCAATTTCCCTAATGAATATAGATGCAAAAATTTTAAATAAGATTTTAGCAAAACGAATACAGCATCTTATCACTAGATTAATACATTATGATCAGGTAGGATTCATACCAGGACTACAGGGCTGGTTCAATATTAGGAAAACTATTAGCATTATCGATCACATCAACAACAAAGCTAACAAAAACCACATGATTATCTCAATAGATGCAGAAAAAGCTTTTGACAAAATACAACACCCATTCCTACTAAAAACACTGGAGAACGTAGGAATAAAGGGAACTTTCCATAAAATAATAAGCAGTGTCTATCTAAAACCTTCAGCAAGCATTATATGCAATGGGGATAAGGTAGATACATTCCCAGTAAGATCAGGGGTGAAACAAGGTTGTCCATTATCACCACTATTATTCAATATGATACTAGAAATGTTAGCTGTAGCAATTAGACAAGATAAAGATATTCAACGAATAAGAAGAGCCAAAGAAGAAACTAAGTTATCACTCTTTAGAGATGACATGATGATTTACCTAGAGAATCCCAGAGATTCAAGTAAAAAATTACATGAATTAATAAACAACTTTGGCAAAGTTGCAGGTTACAAAATAAACCCACACTAATCTTCTGCATTCCTATATATTAGCAACAAAGTTCAACAGCAAGAGATAGAAAGAGAAATCCCATTTAAAGCTAGGGTAGACAGTATAAAACACTTAGGAGTCTAACTGCCAAAACAAACCCAGGGATTTTATGAACACAATTACAAGACACTTTTTGCACAAATAAAGTCAGATTTAAGTAAGTGGAAAAACATTAGTTGCTCTTGGGTAGGTCGTGTTAATATAATAAAAATGACAATTCTACCTAAATTAATATACTTATTTAATGCCATACCAATTAAACTATAAGACAGTTACTTTCTAGAGCTGGACAAAATAATATCAAAATTCATTTGGAAAAACAAAAGGTCCAGAATATCAAAGGGACTAATGAAAAGAAATGCTTGGGAAGGTGGCCTAGCGCTACCAGACGTCAAACTCTACTATAAAGCAGCAATTATCAAAATCACTTGGTATTGGCTAAGAAACAGAGAGGTAGACAAGTGGAATAGACTTCGCATTCAAAATGCAGTAGGCAAGGAATATAGCAACCTTCTGTTTGATAAACCCAAGGACCCCAGCTTCTGGGATAAGAACTCATTGTTTAACAAAAATTTCTTGGAAAACTGGATAAGAGTGTGGCAGAAATTAGGCATAGACCCATACCTGACACCGTACACAAGAATAAAGTCCAAATGGGTACATGATTTAGGTATAAAGATTGATACCATGAATAAACTGGAGAAGCAAGGAATAGTGTATTTATCAGATCTATGGAGAAGGGAAGAATTCTTTACTAAAGGAGAGATAGAAAGCATTATGAAATGCAAAATGGATAACTTTGATGACATTAAACTGCGAAGTTTTTGTACAACCTAACCCAATGCAACCAAAATCCAGAGGGATGTAGTAAATTGGGAAAGAATTTTTACAGCTAAGCTTGGGGATAAAGACCTCATTTCTAGAATATATAGAGAACTGACTCATACGTATAATCATACAAGTCATTCCCCAGTTGATAAATGGTGAAAGGATATGAACAGGCAATTTTCAGAGGAAGAAATTAAAGATATCTATAATCATATGAAAAAATGCTCTAAATCACTATTGATTAGAGAGATGCAAATCAAAACAACTCTGAGGTACCACATCACACCTTTAAGATTGGCAAACATGACAGAACAAGAAAATGATAAATGCTGGAGAGGATGTGGGAGAGTTGGAAAACTAATTTATTGTTGGTGGAGCTGCGAGCACATTCAACCATTCTGGAGAGCAATTTGGAACTATGCACAAAGGGCTACAAAAATGTGCATCCCTCCCCTTCTTTGTTATGCGCGGAGCGCACCTGGCTCTAGAGCAAACAGTGGCTGGAGGCTGAGTGGATTAGGAAGGCCTTTAGCATATGAGTACCTTACAACAAGACTTCATTCACACAGAAATCTGCAGCTAGCACAACTGACAAAGGGAGGCATCAAATAAAACAAAGATGAAACTAAATGGCTGAGTTACAACAGGGGAAGTGCAATCAACTAAAATCCCAAAGCATATTTTAAGAGAAGCAGGTGGTGTAGGCGCCTTACATCACCACTCCCTTAATCTTGCAAATGGATCTATACAGGTGGAAAATTGGTCACCTCCTCCCCACCCAAGTGTCCTGGGTTTGTGATATCAAAGTCCTCATTCAGCTGGCGAAAAAAGGATGCCTAGATGGGAAGCTGTCAGCAGCAGTGTCTGCGGTTGTGATGAGGGCTGCTTCCTCTCTGGGCAGCAAGGTTAAAGCTGTCAGCAGCAGGCTCAGGTGGTGTATGATCCTTCTCCGGGGTCTCTGGGCTCTCCGGGGTCTCCGCCTCCTGCGTCTCCCTCGTCTCCGACCTCGGTTCCCACCTACGGATCCTTCTAATGGGAATCCACGCATCACCTTTTCCTGTGGAGACACAAACATACCCTCGACCCCCTATTAGTATCTTAAAATGTCTCATAGCTGGAGTAGTATGTGAGCCTTTTGAGACAGCTGTATCAAGCTCTGATTGTATTAGGCCTCTTGATCTTAGCTCTGATTGTATTAGGCCTCTTAATCTTAGCTCTGATTGTATTAGGCGACCTTTTCCCCTTCTTTGTTTAGCGAGGATCGCCTTTAAGGTAAAGATGATAAGAATGCATAGTGGCTCTTTACTTAGGTATAGCTGCTGCCAGGTGCTTACAAATGCTTCATTAACATCTGTAAGGAACCTGACTTTCCCAGATTTTTTCTTTTTAACAAACACAGGAGCATTCCAGGGTGCTAATTGCTCCTTAACCAATATTTGTAATGCCTGGAGTTTTTCTGAAGTCAGAGACCATTGCTCCACCGAAATCGGGGTGTCTGACTTCCAATTCAAGGGTGGGGACTCCAGTACAACAGCAATGGCCCTTACTAAAAATTTGATAGCTTCATCCCGAGGCGGCTCATAATGTCCCTGCCCCAGATGTTAAAACTAAGTCCTGGAATCACCAACGGCCATACGGTCCTTTGGCGATCCTCTGCCTCCCACTTTACTGGGTGCATTGTCTCTAAGGTATTTTGGCACCCTCCTATTCCCCACACTGGTCTCTGGCTTTCTTTAAGCTTCCAGTGCCGGGGTACTGAGCGACCGCTAAGGCAGGTCCTATCCGCTCCAGTATCAAGGAGGCCAGTCATGGGAATTCCATTAAGCCAGATCGTACACTCAGGTCTATTCTGTCCTATTTCCTTTAGTAACTGGATTTGAACTGAGTGCTTTAAAGGAAGGGCAATAGCTATGGGAAGCTGATCCTGGCCCCTCCCTGTACTTATTTCTTTCTGCCCAGGGGTAAGGCAGGCTCTAGCTAAGCTCTTCCAGTCATTAGGAGTCAGAACGAACTGACCGCTGAGAGTTTCAAGCATGGCTATAACAAAGGGTGAATTAGGGCCATGCTTGGTACAAGCCTCTTTAAGAGTCGCCACTCTCTTCCACTCTATAGGTATGTGGCTCCTCCAAACCCCACCGGGGACACTGGGGTCCGCTATTTCTAACACAGGAAATGTCCCTACATCTTCTCCATTCTCTATAGCCTTTCTTATTCCTTTTTCCAAACTGGACTGTGGCCCTGAACTGTCTGACCAATGGAGCAGGTTATAAGGAGGCGCGGAGGAAAGGCACGGCGTATTCTCCCCTGCCTCGCCTTTTCCATCCGCTAGATGGAGCTCCGGGTCTATTTTTTCTTTACGCTCCTTAACTTTCCGCTTAACTTTCTGCTTGCCTGGACTCTCGCTCCCTCCCGTGTTCTCCCCTCCCCTCTCTCCGCTTCCACTCTCATTCCAATCCCGCCCTGGCCTCTCCGGCCCTTCCAGCAGGCTTTTAATTACACCGAATATCAGGAAATCTAAATCCTCCAGCTCCCCAGGGTATTGTTGCTCGTAAGCAGTCATTTGCTTTCCAACCGCTCCCCATTTTTCTCTTGATATTCCTGCCTGCTTGAGCCAAGGAGAAACTTTCCAAATCCTTTCACAAAATTCTCGGAGTTCATCTAACTCTATTGTGACCCCCACCTTCCTGCATTCCCTGTGAAGTGTCTCAGCCCAGACCTCCTGTTCCTCTGGCTTTATTACTGGCAATAGATTCCCCATCTCCGCCCTTTTCCCAGGGGTTTGGGAAGCTTCTCTCCCCTTTCTCTCCTTCCGAATCTAGGATTCGGGACTTGCTTCTTTCACAGCCCCTTCCGGGTGTACCCCAAAAGCACCCAGGATTATCTACGCTCCCAATCCCTGTTGGGGCGCCAACTGCCAAGCCTAGAGGCCTGTATTGGGCTACCCGAGTCTTTCTTACCTGTCCAGGTCTTCGGCTGGCCACGCCGGATGCACGTATGAGAGAAAGGACGTTCCAGAGTCAAACAGGGGTTGAGCTTTATTACAGGGTTTCGGTTACAAGTGCAGGGGGTCTTCTTTCTTAGGACGAAGAGGGGGAGATTTCCTAAGAAGGCTAAGCTTAAGGGATTGGAAGTAGAAGTACAAGCGGAGAGAGAGGGGGAGGGGAGAGAGGAAAGAAAAGAAGCGGAGCCCTACTTTTCTCTTTGGCTCCACACGTGCTAAGAGAGCTTTTAGGCTTCCTCAATCCTACTTAATCTTCAGCCACACAGTTTGCATCTCAATACCGTGCTGTTAGGTAACTAGGTGTGCTCCAATCCGGGACGACCTCGAGGGCAGGGAGACTCCACCCATCAGGTATCTCCGGGGGAGAGGCGGAAATACCCGAGCTAGCCGAGCTAGCTCGGTCTGACCTTCTCGAACCCCCGCTGTTCATGGAGGGCCTCGTAAGACTCTAAGATTTAGAAGTCCCACTTTTACCTGCCCGAGACTGTCCACACGGAATTGAGCTTCCAGTCCCAACACATACCCTTTGACCCAGCAATATCGCTACTAGGACTATATCCCCAAGACATCATAAAAATGGGAAAGGGTCCCACATGTACAAAAGTATTTATAGCAGCACTCTATGTAGTTGCCAAAAACTGGAAGTCAAAGGGGATGTCCATCAATTGGGGAATGGCTTAATAAATTATGGTATATGAATGTAATGGAGTACTATTGTGCCATAAGAAATGATGAATAAGAAGACTTCGGAAAGGCCTGGAAGGACTTACATGACCTGATGCTGAGTGAAAGGAGCAGAACCAGGAGAAGTTTGTGCACAGGATCGACCACAGTGTGCGAGAGTTTTTTCTGGTAGACTTGGAATTTTGTAATAATGCAAAAACTTCTTATAAAAAAAAAATCCCAAAGGTGGTTCTCAAGGCAAAATGCCTTCCACACTTAGAGAAAGAAATATGGAAGTCATTCACAAAATGTAGCAGATCATGTTTGTGTTGTGTCTGTGTTTGTGTATCATGTTTTGATTTGTTATATGATTTCTTTCATTTATTTTAGTCTGACTACATAGCATGAATATAGTGAAAATATACTCAGTAGGAAAGTATATGTAGAACCTATACAGAATTGTATGCAGTCGTGGGGAGGGAGGGGGGTAGTGGGGGGCAGGTGTGGGGGAGATAAAATCTCAATTGTATGGCAGTGATTGTTAAACATTAAAAAAAATAATAATAATTAAAAAGAACTCTGAAATATAACTGAAAAAAAAAAAAAGGAAAGACACACATACACTAGCTCCGAACCCAGAGCCCATAAAATATCTCTAAGAAAGAAATCCCAACTAATTCTGGAGCAGCAGAAGCCACAGAACAACAGAGCAGACGAGATTTCTGTTCCAGAAAGCCCAGAAAACCTCTCGCAAAATGTGTGTCATGCTCTGGACCCGGATCCGAGCCCAGCCCTGCCTTGGCCATATGGCACTAAGAGGAGGGGATCTGAGCAGGCTTCAGGGACAGAATCTCCAGCAGCCGCTCGCGTTCCTCCATCCACGGGCCCCAAAGGTTGGTGAGAGGGTCTTGTCGGCTTGCTGAGAGGGGAGTGGGGTGCCCACATAATTCAGGCCCGCTCGGGAGGCAACAGCAGAGGCAGGAGCAGGCAGGGGCACCCCAAGAAGGCAGGAGCCTGGATCCATTGTCGAAGGTCTCTGCATAAACCCCCTGAGGGAACTGAGCCCCGTGAGGCTGCCCTGCCCCCACCTGAGCTCCTGAACTTGATCTCACACTGAATAGAAGCCAGCCCTCCCCCCCCCCAAAGCCCTGAGGCTAGGAAGCAGCATTTGAATCTCAAACTCCAAGCTCTGGCTGGGGGGATATGGAGGCAAGGTGGATGTGGAAAGAAAACTCAGAAGTCAAGTCACTGCCTGGGAAAATGCCCAGAAAAGGGGAAAAAAAATAAGACTATAGAAGGTTACTTTCTTGGTGAACAGGTATTTCCTCCCTTCCTTTCTGATGAAGAAGAACAATGCTTACCATCAGGGAAAGACACAGAAGTCAAGGCTTCTGTATCCCAGCCCACCCAATAGGCTCAGTCCATGGAAGAGCTCAAAACAGATTTTGAAAATTAAGTTAGAGAGGTGGAGGAAAAACTGGGAGGAGAAATGAGAGACATGCAGATAAAGCATGAAAAGCAAGTAAGGATAAAGGGAATAGGTGGTCCTGCAACAATCACAGGGGCATCTCTTTCTTAGTCATTGCTGGCAAAATTCTTTCTAGAGTGTTCCTTAATAGACTGATCCTTCACCTGGAAGATGGCCATATACCTGACAGCCAGTGTGGCTTCAGAAAGGACTGAGAAACAGTCGATATGGTGTTTGCCGCCTGACAACATCAGGAAAAATGCCAGGAGAAGAAGAGGTCTGTACAGAATGTTTGTGGATCTGAACAAGGCTTTTGATACTGTTAGTCATGAGGGCTTATGGAAAATTATGTCTACATTTGGTTGCCCAGAGAAATTAATAAAAATTGTATGTCAATTTCATGATGTCATGTTTCCCAGAGTTCTGGACAATGGACAAAGCTGTCATGCCTTTTCAGTCACCAATGGAGTAAAACAGGGCTGTGTGCTTACTTCCATGCTTTTTAGCATGAATTTTGCAGCCATGTTTACAAATGCTTTCAATGAGAATGAATACGGCACCAAGGTCAACTACCATACTGATGGTAAGTTCTTCAATTTGAAAAGGCTGCAAACCAAGATCAAAGTGAGTGGAGTGTTGGTGCATGATTTTCTGTATGCAGATGATTGTGCACTCAATGCAGACTCTGGAGCTAAGATGAAACAAATTATGGATCAAGTCTCTGCTGTCTGTACTAATTTTGGCCTAATAATTAACACCAAAAAAGCACAGGTGCTCCATCAGCCACCACCACATCATCCACACTTGGAACCATCAATTGCAACAAATGGAGAAGTTTTGAATACTGTGGATAAGTTCACTTACCTTGGTAATGTACTTTCCAGGGATGTACACATTGACAACGAGGTTGATGCACGCGTTGCCACAGCTAGCTCATCCTTTGGGAGGTTCCAAAGGAAAGTTTGGGAGAGAAGAAGTATTAGACTGACTACTAAATTGGAGTCTACAGAGCCATTCTGCTCACCTCATTGTTGTATGCCTGTGAAAAATCGTCAATCTACCAGCGCCATGCCAGGAAACTGAACCGTTTCCATTTGAACTGTCTTAGGAAGATTCTGAGGATCACCTGGCAGAATAAGGTACCAAACACTGAAGTACTTGTTGGAGATGAACTTCCAAGTATTCAAACTATGTTTCAGAGGGCACAAACTCGATAGGCTGGCTACGTTATTTGAATGCAAAATGTATGCTTGCCAAAAAGACTATTTTATGGAGAACTTGCATGGGGCAGGCAATCACATCGTGGCCAGAAGAAATGATAAAAGGACACTCTCAAGGTCTCTCTCAAGAACTGTTGATTTGTGTGTGCAACATGTGAGACACTGGCAAAGGATCACTCAGCATGGTGTGCTTACATAAGAAAAAGGTTCTGTGCTTTTTGAGCAAAGCAGAATTGAGATACCACAAAGTAAACGAAAGATGTGCAAATTTTGGATATTCACCCCAAATATTCACATGCATTATCTGTGCTCAACCTGTGGTAGAAGATTCCGAGCTCATATTGGTCTTATCAGCTACATTCGAACACACAGACATTTCAATTTACAATGTGGATGTCATTTTGGTCCTCTTCAAAGATGAAGGACAACAACCAGCTATGTATGTATATATGCAATGGTCAGGCAATTGGAAGTCTGTCTGTTGGTCCCCCTATGTTGACTGTAATTAAAATGATTGTTGATCCCTCAAAAGTTGACATTCCTTTTATAAATGCACATCTAATAACCTGTGATAGCAAGCCCTGTCCTGTGAATGTTGTGATGCTTACTGATGTAGGAACAACTCTCATTTTGTTTTTATAAATTTGACTCACTTCTCTATAAGTTTGAGAAATGAGGTCTTTATCAGAAAAATTTTCTTCTAAATTTTTTCAGTTATTATTGCTAACTCTATTGACCTTCATCCTATCCCACTTGTTTATTCTATTCTCTCTTTCTCTCCTTTTACCTTATTTGTTCTCAAAAATGTTTTGCTTTTGACTACCCCCTCCCCAATTTACCTTTACTTCTGTTACCCACTTCTTTTATCATCTTCCCGTCCTGTTTTCCTTTAGGGTAAGATGGATTTTTGTACCTAATTAAATGTATATTTTATTCCCTGTTTTTTAGCCAATTCTCATAAGCATCTGGTTCACTCACTCCCACTTACCTCCCCCGTTCACTTCCTATGAAAAAGCTTTTTCTTGTCTCTTTCATGTGAGATAATTTGTACCATTTTACCTTTTTCTCTTTCTCCCAGTGCATTCCTCTCTTACACCTTAATTTTATATTTGTAGATATAATTTCTTCATATTCAATTCACACCTGTGCACTCTGCCTATATATATTTCCTCTAACCACTCAAATAATGGGAAAGGTCTTATGAGTTACAAATATCATCTTCTTATGTAGGAAATTAAACAGTTTAACGTCATTAAGTCATTTACAATAATTATTCCTATTCAACTTTTTATGAGTCATATTTGAAAGTCAAATTTTCTAATCAGCTTTGTTCTTTTCACCAAGAATGCTTGAAAATCTTCTATCTCCTTGAATATCCATTTTCCCCTGAAGGATAACACTCAGGGTTCTTTTTTTCTGGGGGGGGGGGTAATCCTAGCTCCTTTTCCCTCCAGAATATTATATTCCAAGTCCTCAGATCCTTTAAGGTAGAAGCTGCTAAATATTGTGTTATCTTGATTTTGGTTCTACAATATTTGAATTTTTTTTTCTTTCTGGGTACTTCCTATAGTTTGTCTTTGACCTGGGAACTCTGGAGGTTGGCTATAATATTTCTAATACTTTCATTTTGGAATCTCTTTCAGGAGGTGATTATGGATTCTTTCATTTTATATTTTACCACCTGGTTCTAGAATATCAGGAAAGTTTTCGTCAATAACTTCTTGTGAGATGCTGTGTAGGTTCTTTTTTTGAATCATGGCTTTCAGATAGTGCAATAATTTTTGAATTATCTTTACTGGATCTATTTTCCAGGTCATTTGTTTTTCCAATGAGATATTTCACGTTGTCTCCATTTTATTTCTTTCTTTATATTTTCCTTTATTGTTTCTTGAATTTTCATAGTATTTACCTTCCATTTGCTCCATTATAATTTTTTATATTTAACGTTTAACATTCATTTTCACAAAATTTTGGGTTACAAATTTTCTCCCCTTTTGTCCCCTCCCCCACAAACACCAAGCATTCTAATTGCCTCTATGACCAATCTGCTCTCTCTTCTATCATCCCTCTCTGCCCTTGTCTCCATCTTCTCCTTTGTTTTGTAGGGCCAGACAGCTTTCTATACCCCTTTACCTGTATTTCTTATTTCCTAGTGGCAAGAACATTACTCGACAGTTGATCCTAACACTTTGAGTTCCAACTTCTTTACCTCCCTCCCTCTCCACCCCTTCCCTTTGGAAGGCAAGCAATTCAATATAGGCCAAATCTGTGTAGTTTTACAAATGACTTCCATAATAGTTGTGTTGTATAGGACTAACTATATTTCCCTCTATCCTATCCTGTCCCCCATTACTTCTATTCTCTTTTGATCCTATCCCTCCCTATGAGTGTCGACCTCAAATTGCACTCTCCTCCCCATGCCCTCCCTTCTATCATCCCCCCCACCCTGCTTATCCCCTTATCCCCCACTTTCCTGTATTGTAAGATAGGTTTTCCTACCAAAATGAGTGTGCATTTTATTCTTTCCTTTAGTAGAATGTGATGAGAATAGACTTCATGTTTTTCTCTCACCTCCCCTCTTTATCCCTCCACTAATGAGTCTTTTGCTTACCTCTTTTATGAGAGATAATTTGCCCCATTCCATTTCTCCATTTCTCCTCTCAATATCTTTCTCTCTCACTGCTTGATTTCATTTTTTTAAGATATGATCCCATCCTCTTCAATTCACTCTGTGCACTCTGTCTCTATGTATGTGTGCATGTGTGTGTGTGTAATCCCACCCAGTACCCAGATACTGAAATGTTTCAGGAGTTACAAATATTGTCTTTCCATGTAGGAATGTAAACACTTCAACTTTAGTCAGTCCCTTATGACTTCTCCTTGCTGTTCACCTTTTCATGGTTCTCTTCATTCTTGTGTTTGGAAGTCAAATTTTCATTTCAGTTCTGGTCTTTTCATCAAGAATGCTTGAAAATCCTCTCTTTCATTGAAAGGCCAATTTTACCCTGAAGTATTATGCTCAGTTTTTCTGGGTAGGTGATTCTTGGTTTTAGTCCTAGTTCCTTTGACTTCTGGAATATCCTATTCCATGCCTTTCCATCCCTTAATGTAAATGCTGCTAGATCTTGTGTTATCCTGATTGTCTTTCCACAATACTTGAATTGTTTCTTTCTAGCTGCTTGCTATATTTTCTCCTTGACCTGGGAACTCTGGAATTTGGCCACAATGTTCCTAGGAGTTTCTCTTTTTGGATCTCTTTCAGGGGGTGTTCTGTGGATTCCTTGAATATTTATTTTGCCCTCTGGTTCTAGAATCTGAGGGCAGTTTTCCTTGATAATTTCATGAAAGATGATGTCTAGGCTCTTCTTTTGATCATGGCTTTCAGGTAGTCCCATAATTTTTAAATTGTCTCCCCTGGATCTATTTTCCAGGTCAGTTGTTTTTCCAATGAGATATTTCACATTATCTTCCATTTTTCCATTCTTCTCGCTTTGTTCTGTGATTTCCTGCTTTCTCATAAAGTCCTTAGCCTCTATCTGTGCCATTCTAATTTTGAAAGAACTATTTTCTTCAGTGAGCTTTTGAATCTCCTTTTCCATCTGGCTAATTCTGCTTTTGAAACATTCTTCTCCTCATTGGCTTTTTGAACCTCTTTTGACAATTGAGTTAGGCTATTTTTTAAGGTGTTATTTTCTTCAGCATTTTTTTGGGTCTCCTTTAGCAGGGAGCTGATGTGCTGTTCATGCTTTGACTTCATATCTCTCATTTCTCTTCCCAGCTTTTCCTCCACCTCTCTAACTTGATTTTCAAAATTCTTTTTGAGCTCTTCCATAGCCTCAGCCCATTGGGTGGGCTGGGACACAGAAGCCTTGATTTCTGTGTCTTTGCCTGATGGTAAGCATTGTTCTTCCTCATCAGAAAGCAAGGGAGGAAATGCCTGTTCACAAGAAAGTAACCTTCTATAGTCTTATTTCTTTTCCCTTTTCTGGGCATTTTCCCAGCCAGTCACTTGACCTCTGAATATTTTCCTCACACCCACCTCACCTCCTGATCCTCCCAGCCAGCGTTTGGGGTCTGAGATTCAAATACTGCTTCCAGCCTCAGGGCTTTGTGCGGGGGCAGAGCTGCTATTCAGTGTGAGATTAAGTTCAGGTGCTGAGGTTGGGGCAGGGCCGCCTCTCAGGCTCAGTTCGCTCAGGGAGTTTATGCACAGCCCTTCAACAATGGATCCAGGCTCTTGCCTGCTTGGGGAGCCCCGGTGTGCCGCCGCCCCTCAGCTTCTGTCTCCCGATGGGGCTTGAGCCATGGGGGTACCCCACTCCCCCCTCGACCCGCCAAAGAGACTCTCTCACCGACCCCCATCACATGTGGGTGGAGGGACTTCTGTGGCCGCTGGAGATCCTGTCCCTGAAGCCCGTTCGAATCTGTTCCTCTCGGTGCTGTGGCCACGTCAGGGCTGTACTCAGCTCCCAGTCCCAGCACCCAGTCGGCAGAGGGAAGGACCGTTTGCGAGAGGTTTGCAGGTGTCTCCAGAACAGAAATCTCCCTCGCTCCAATGTTCTGTGGCTTCTGGGTGCAGAATTCGCCATGAGTTACTTCTTTGTAGTTGTTCTATTGGTTGTGGGTTCGGAGCTATGTGTATGTGCGTCTTTCTACTCCTCCATCTTGGCTCAGCCCCCCCTCCATTATAATTTTTAAGGAATCATTTTCTTCAGCAAGCTTTTGGACCTTCTTTTCCATTTGAACAATACTGTTTGTTAAGACTTTCTTCTCCTCTCTGACTCTTTTGATCTCTTTTGTCATTTGACCTAATCTGTTTTTAAGATGCTATTATCTTTGGTATTTTTTGTCTACTGAGCTATTGACTCATTTTTCATGATTTTTTTTCATCACTCTCATTTCTTTTCCAATTTTTCTATCTCTCTTACTTGAGTTGATAATACTTTTTGATCTCTTCCATGATCTGAGACCAATTTATACCTTTTTTAGGGACTTTGGATGTAGGAGCTTTGTATTTGTTGTCGTCTTCTGATTGTATGTTTTGATCTTACTAGTCTCTATAGTAACTTTTAAGTGTTTTTTCCTCATTGTTTGCTCATTTCCCCAGCCTATTACTTACTATGACCTTTAACTTTCTGTTAAAGTAGCTATCTACTTCCAGGGTGTAGTGTGCACTATTCCAAAGTCTATGTGTTTTGTTCAAATATTTTCAGAGATACTTCTAGAGACCTGTAAGTTTTCGATTCTTCCAAGTTGATATGGTGTATATGAGGGGTATTTACCACGTTCCTTTCCTGTGCTCTTGTCTATGAGCAACCACAAGCAATCTTTTCTATCCTGAAATTGTGAGGAGGGTTCTCCCTCCATTAGCACACTAGAGTGCTAATGAGCACTCTAGTGTGCTAATTCTCCTCCACACCCTGGGACTGCCATCCAGGACTGTGCCCCAGATCTATTGTGGATAAAGCAGCAGAGTCCCTCCTTATTGCTAGCAATAAGATCCCTTTGATCTCTTTTTGAGTTGATTCCCATCTATGAGTTGAACAAATCACCTAAGTGTAAGTCATACCATTTCACTCCTCCACTTAGTAAATCCAATAAATTCTTATTGCCTTTATACTAAAATATAATTTAGAATAACCTGACAAACAAATCAAGCAAGCAATAGTACAGGATTTATTATAAAGCCTGCTAACCATCTCGTGATAGAGAGATGAGAAAGCATAATGGATCACATAAAAGATATAGGTAATAAATATATGTGTCTGTATATGTATATGTATATATATATATATATATATATAGTGTCTGTTATATTGTAAAGGGATTTACAGTCTAGAATAAATCAATATCTACATCCATTTTATACATTAGTTCTTTCCTTGTTTCTTTTTCTTCATATGATTCTCTATTTCCTTTTCCATTTGTTGTTTCTCATGCTTTGAATTTACTCTCCCTACCTCTGTTTCTCAGAATTACTTGTTTTACTTCCACTTTTGCAGACATATCACTTTTTTCCAAAAGTACTTATCTGATTCCATGAATTTTATTGTGATTCTCATGTAATTGCATTCTAAACTTTTTGTGTATACTTTATGTATTCTTGTAGATGTGTATACTCTCTTCCCCTTAACAGCATAGAATATCCTTCCTGGCAAGAATTATGTCAGAAATATCTTTATATACATCCTAGTGGATGGCTGATATTTAATACAATTTTTATTGTTTGATTGATGTGTCTTACAAAAGAAAAGAGTTGAGTTCCCCCTTCAGTCTCTAAACTGAAAAAAACGAACGTTCTTTTTCTCATGAACTCATTCTTTCTGTCTCATACTTCAAGAATCTGACGCAGATAATATCTTAATGTTTTCCTCATAAAAGCAGGTTAGGTGATTTTCATTCACTTTTTTTCTTTTCAATAAAGGGTCATGAAACCACCCTTGAGTTCAGTGAACAAAATATTTTGGCTGTCACGATCACTTCTTGGACACCTGAGTATAAGATAATGATGTGGATGTCCAGGTTCTTTCTCACTGCTTTGGTTGACAGTTCATGTTGGAAAACTCAGGCAAAGAAGTTCCTTCCAACTGAGCCAATTTGACATACCTTCAGTGAATTTCCTTGTTGAATGTACCCTTATTGTAGATAAATAAGTTTTGTTAACGTGAATGATCTATGAATATCTTATTTTAACTCAGCATCAATTCTAAGATTTCAGGGGATAAGTAAAAGTCAAGTACAGCCCTGATGAAGTTCTATAGTCCTTCAGGATTGGATGATAATGACAGCATTGAAGAGGGAAAGTGTAAAGAAAATAACCCAAACTGGATTTATTGCTTTTGGTTGTGCTTTTGGTGATGTCCCTAAAGATGGTGGTTGGTTAACCTAAGTTATTGCTAGGAATGTGTGAGAACCAGCTTAAATTGGTTTAAGAAAGAAATTATTATTAAATTTTCATTGTGAGCATTTATATTTTGGAAATTGACAATTCTCACGAATCAAGATTTCATTTATTTTCTTTATTGTCTAAACTCAAGAAAGTGATGAAGAAAATGTTAATAATGCAGATTAAATCTAAAAGTATGTCTTGCTTTTTTTCTTAAATTGTTAATTGCTAAATATTTACTAACATACAGTTGTGCAATCTTTACTCAAAAAGATTAAAGTCTAAATTGTCTGAGACCATTCAGCAAAGGAAGACTTATGTTAATAGGTTCTGTGTATTTAAGAACTATACCTTGAAGGTAATTCAGGAAACTAATTTTTGGTCAATCTGAAGCATCATCTTAGACATCCTATTGTCATAATTTAATCCTCCAATAATTCTACTATGGGATTTTCTCAGGTTTCACTTCACCATCAAAATTGTCTAAAGGGTATGAATTTGGGAAAGATGAAAGAAATTTTCTACTTACCAGAAAAGGTAAATTCAAAAGAATTAATTTTTCCCTGATGAGATATGAGGAATGGTGATTGCAAAAAATGTCATTATTCTTGTTTTAGTCTTAATCTTTCTAGAGTTGATTTTACTTTTGTTCATCTATCTACTTTGAGAAATCCAAAATGAATTGAAGATGTTGGTGTCACACCACATGGACCTGATAGTTTGAAAGAGAATTTAGGGGGTAGAGTGGGGAATGGAAGGCAAAGTTAGGGAGTTCCAGTCTTAGTCCTCTCTTATTCAATCATGTATTTAAAGGCATATTATATTGTTTGTTTATGTTTATTTTTTGATCCTCCCCTATCCCCCATTTAGGTGCGCCAGTATAACAGTTATTGAACAATGTAGATAAAGGCTAACCTGTTGTCCTAAAGTCACTTAGCAGCCAAAAATTTTATATAACCTATCAATATACTAACAAGAAGTGAAATGCAGTGAATCCAGTATGGTGACCATTTTCTCATTAAAATTCAGGTAGAATTTTGTTTTGGTATTTCCCATTAATGGTATTAAAACAAAATTAAAGGCTAGCTTTGCTGAGAAGTCTAAAGGCTTGAGCTATTTATGTAGCTAACAAATTTTGGTCTTCTAAGTTCAACATAATCACAAGGAGCTCTCTGAAATGTATGACTATTGGTTTATGGTGGGCAACTCAGGCAAGAGTGCTTCCTTCAACTGAATAAATTCATAGTTTTCACAATCCACATCTTTATTAAATATGCTATTCATGCCATGAATAAGTAAATATTTTAACAACTACTGAATGACCTGTGATTGTTTTATTTTCTTCCAATGTTAAACCTAAGCAACTAAGAGATTGGTCCAAATTATGCCCAACTCAAAACACACAGGATCACAGATCTAGAGCTTATACCATACTGTCTTTTTATCAATCAATAAGTAGTTACGGGATACTTATTGTACACAAGTCATTCAGCTTACGGATACATGCAGTGATTGAATATAATGAGGACCAAAATAACATCTTTGTTTATAATCTTAGAGAATCATAGCTCAAAAATTATAAATGATTTGAGAAATCTTCTAGGAATGTCAAACAGATGACCTGAAACTCACATGGAACCCATAACACTCCTGAATGTGATCCAAATTAGAATAAAATGGAATTGGTAAATATTTATGAAAATATATACAAATATAATCAAGCCAGAAAGAAATGAATCCTGCAGGGAATCTTATTTATGAAGTAAAGGCCCCCACTTCTTTTGAAATTTGACATTATTGTGTAATCCAGTCTCTCATTTAAAAAAATAGAGACGATGTACAAATAAGTTAAGTGATTTACTCAAGGTCACACCATATTTAGGATTTTACCAGAGTCTCCCAATTCTAATCAGCTGTCTTTCCTCTGTACTATGCTGTTTCCAGTCTCCTAAATGTAAACACCATCAGTATTATTACTCATGCAATTTATTAAAGCATTAAAAACAAATGAAATACATAAATATTGAAGTTTATTTTTGATAATACATCAGAGCGAGTCAAGGTAGCAACTCTCTGTAAAGGAAAAAAAAAAAACAGGTGTGGAAAAATCTCACCAAGATGCCATTGACTCCTTCCCTTCTACACTTCATAATCCTAGCTTTCTCAGGGTAATTATTTGTCACTTAAGAATTCTCCTCATAATTTCCATTCTCTAAATAGAGTTAAATCTAATTGTCTCCAATTGGCTTTTCAGATTTTTTTTTCTCGACAGTTAATTCATTCAGTTTCTCAGAAAACCTGCATTTGTTGTCCTTTCTCCGTTTTCTCAAATGATATCTCTTACAATCACAGTTAATTGACTCTAGATGACTGCTTTCTTCATGACTCTCTCCAAAGTTTTGTTCCCTCTCTTTGATGGTACTATACTAGTATCCATGGACTCTGTGGGATGGGGACTTTGAAGGTGGTTTTTACATAAGCATAGCACATGGCATTAACTATTGTTAAATTTTAGATTCAGGTTATTATTTTAGATTCCTAAGAATTCCTTTTGTATCCAGACTCCACTACCCAAAGAAATTTACTCCCCTCAGTTTTGTGTCATCTTAAATGTAGGTATAGATATACACATAGACATACACGCCTATGTTTATATTCCTTCTCTGCTTTCATTCAAGTGGTTCTTTATTAGAATGTCATTCCTGTACCCCTCCATCTCTTGCATTCCTTGACTTCTTATAAAACTTACCCCAAATTCTATCTCCTACACAGAGTCTATATCTACAATGTACCTAGTATATATTTCATATTTACACATATAGATGTTATTAATATAATATTTTGGAGGGACGAAATAAGTTTTCTTTTTTTAGTTTTTGTCGATGTAAAACATGGCAGAGTGAGTAGAATGTATCTTCAATTAAATGGATGAAAAAATTAAAAGAAATAAGTACTTAATACGAAAATTATAAACACTACTCATTCTCCTCCTATTTATCTTACCAGGTTTCAGTCCCCTTACTGGATTTTCATCCAGGTCATATTGATCAGGGATAGAGAGATAGGGGTACAGGAACTCCAATTCTGGAATTACTTGCATGGACTTTCTGGAAAAGAATTCATGGACTTAAGCATTGTTGAGCTCAAGGTAAATATTTATTGCAATTTTTACTGGGCAAGAGTTCTTAGGTAACCTACAACCTTAAAGACGTACAGATAAAGTTTATGTAGGGTATTCTAGAGCAAAGCATGTGCCAAATATGCTAATTAGGTAATTCAGGGTAGGAAAGAGGAGTGCTTAAGGAGTGGTTAGTTCTTAAAGGAATATGCACATTTGCTATCTAGTGCAGAGGAATTTTACTCAGAGTTCATCTGTAAATAACCCACAGAGGGGTGGGGGTTAGGGTTACATGGATGTGTAGTTTTAAGTCTGAAACATCACTGAGTCAACTAATGGACAAGACTGACTAAAGAATACCAGGTTGCTCTCATCAATGTCTTGTTAGACAAGATAAATATAAGGGAGTATACCTATGTCTAAGTCTAGGACTTATGATTGGTCAGTGAGTAGTAAATACCATTATGACCCAGTACGCAGTCAGTCCAGTCAATACACAGCTGGTTCAGACTAATAACTTCAAGAGCTCCAGCTGGCTACTGTAGTAGGAAGGAAAATAACAGTTCTTGCTGGGTCAGACTGTCCTTGAGCTGGGGAGAAACTGCCTGGGGCAGTGTTTCAAGACTAGGGAGAAATGTGAGTTTAAAAGAGAAATGTGACTTTAAAATTGTAGTCCAAGAACGTTCATCCAAGCATCCCATTAATCCTAACTCTTACTCTCCCGTAGGGCTTTCCTGAGCATTGTTCTCTTCTTCTTCTATATTACTTTGCTTGGTGGCTACATTAGCTCCATTGGATTCAATTATTGTCTTCGTTAATGATTATAAAATCTACTTTTCCATTTCTAATCTCTCTGCTTATGTTCAGTTTTGCATCTCGAACTGGCTGTTAGATATCCCAAACTGATAATCTCTGAAACCTCTTGTCTCTTGTCTTTTACATTCATCTTTGACTTATTTCTCACTTTGACATACAAGACATTATTTTCTAGTTTTACAACATATGTATTCAACCTTCATTAGCAACTCTTGGTTATACCTTCAGCACCAAAAACACACATTGAAAAAATATATTTCTTAGTATTATTTTATGTTTTCTCAATTACATGCAAAAATTTGCCTTTCGTTTTATTTTTTTAATTCTGGGTTACAATTTCCCTCCTTCCTCTCACATTTTCTTTGAGAGGGCAAGCAATTTGATACAGATTATACATGTAGAGTCATGTAAAACATATTAAACGTATTACATATTATACATATTAAAACATATGTAAAAAAAGACCAATAATAACCTCCACAAAAAAAACAATTTTTTAAAAAAGTATACTGCATTCTCTATTGAGATTTCTTTTGTTTATTGTCTCTAGATGGATATCATTTGTCATTGTACGTCCTTCCGAATTGTATTGGATCATCATATTGTTGAGTATTCACAGTTGATCATCATAAGAAAGATACATTACTACTGTTTCTATTCACTTCATTTTGCATCAGTTAGTATAAGTCTTCCCAGTTTGTTACTTTTTCTGAAACCACTGGGCTTATCCTTTCTTAAAGTACAACAGTATTACTTCACAATCATATGCCACAACTTGATGGACATCCCCTCGATTTCAATTCTTTGCCACCACAAAGTACAGCCATGACTAGTTTTGGACAAATTGGTCCTTTTCCTTTTCCTTTATTTATGTATTTATTTTTTTTTTTGAGATATGGGCTTTGTAGTGGCATTGTTTAGTCAAAGAATACATACCGGTTTGTAACTAGTTCCCAGTTGATTCCCAGAATTGTATCAATTCACAACCACTGTCATGGTGCACTAGTGTCCAAATTTTTTCCACAACTCCTCCAAAATGTTTCACTTTTCTTTCATGCATACTATCCAGTCAGATAGGTTTGGTACTTCAGAATTGTTTTAATATTTATTTCTCTATTCAGCAGTGATTTAGAGCATCTTTTTACATGGCTACAGATGGCTTTGATTTCTTCTTCTGAAAACTACCTGCTCATGTCTTTTGACCATTTTTCAATTTGGAAAAAGCTTGTATTAATGTAAATTTGACTTGTTCTCTGTGAGAAATGAGACCTTTTCCAAAGAAATGAAGTAAAAAAAAATTTTTTTTCCCAATTACCTGCTTTCCTTCTCGGGTTTATTATATTAGCTTTGTTCCTTCAAAACCTTTTTCCTTTAATGTAATGAACATTATCGAGTTGTAAGTGAAATAGTATACATAGCACTGGACCTGAAATTGGGAAGATCTGACTTCAAATCTGGCTTCAGACACTTACTAGCTGTATGACCCTGAGAAAATATTTCAACCTTGTTTGCCTCAGTTTCTTTATCTATAAAATGACCTGGAAAAGTAAATGGCAAGCCACTCCAGTATCTTTGCAAAGAAATACCTAAGTAGGGTCTTGAATAGTCAGACATGACTGAAACATTGGAATAACAACAAAAATCAGAAGTATCCGTTTTCCAATTTATAAGGCGATCTGTCTTGTTTGATCACAGATTCTTCCTTTATCCATACATCTAATAGGTAATATTCCATGATCCTCTACTTTTCTTATGATATCACTGTTTATGTCCAACTCATTTATCCATTTTGACTTTATCTTGATATCTATATATACTTGATATATCTTGGTATACTTATTATTGTGTGAGATGTTGGTCTATATCCAATTTCTGCCAACATTTCCAGATTTAACAGAAATTTTTGTCAAATAATGAGTCCTTAAGATTTTTGGGTTTCTCAAATATATTATTCTGGTCATGTCTGCTGTGCATTATGCAACTAATCTATTCCACTGATCTATAATTTACTTCCTTAGACAGAAATGGATTGCTTTGGTGATTGCCAATTTGTAATATACTTGGAGATCTGATACTACTAGGCCATTTTTCTTCACATCAAACAAGGTGTGGTATTTTGTTTGTTTCTGTTATTTTGGCTAAGCTCACAGGAAAGAAAAGTTAAAATAATAATAGAAACACTGGTTGGGTAAAATGAGATGATGATGAATGACAAAAAAGGCAGAATTGCTAATTACTTATTTTGATAGTTTTCTTTCTATTACAGTGTGGTAACTGGTGGGTATTCAAATACAAGCTGTTTACAATTTAATGATGGAAAGCAACAACAAAAATAAGGAAACTGAGAAACTCAGATGGGAATGGCAAGGGAAAGAAGCTGTCCAAGAGCATGATGGAGAAGTCTAAGGGAGGCCACAAAAATGCAGCTGGGCAGAGAAAGAAAAGATGGTTGGCTTGAGTCCTGTCTTCAACTGTAAACTTTGGAGTTTGCGACTCCATCCTCCAATTAGTGAGGCAACGTATATTGATGAGGTGTGAGGAACAAGGCTTGAGGTTTCCTAATGACAGAGTTTCTAGGGACAGGATGGATAAGTTGAAAGCAATTTTATAAAGTACTGCTAGGTGGGAAAAGGGCATGAAACTCTCCCTGATGAATTTAAAACACCAGTGTCAGTTGACATTTCTCCCAGGTTATTGAAAGAATAAGTAAATACTATTCTTGATTTAATTTCAGAACATGAAGAATGAAAATGCTGCTGTAATGAAAGAGAAAGGAAACTGTGAAATTTTTTAGTGTGTTCAATTCTGAGTATCTCATTTTAGGGAGAACACTCATAAACCACAGAACTTTCAGGTATGGGTGGTTGGAATGTTAGGAAAACAGCATACCATGCCATCAGATGATTTTTCGCTGGAGAAGAAAAGACCTTTAGGGTATTCAAGAGCTGTCTTTAAGTAGTTGAAAGGGTTTTGGGTGGAATAATGATTAGACTTGTTCTGGCCCAGTAAGCAGAATTAGGAATAATAGATGCAAGTTGTAGAATGAATGACAAATTTCAACAAATGCAAAGGAAAAATAAACCCACCAACTTCCTATGAAAGAATGGCATTTTAAAGTGAAATGGCCTGTCCTATGAGGTAATGAGTTGTCCCTTACTGGCAGTCTTTAAGTGAAAACAAAGGACAGACCCCACTTACTGGGGATGCTCTGGAGGAGAATTGTAGAATTTTTGTATGACTGTCTTATGAGATAAATGGCATCATTGCATAAGGCCATGAAACCAAAACGATTTCACATAGATGTGGTCTATGAAAAGTCTCCATTGTTCTTTTGGCTAGGAAGCGACCATTCCTTAGCAACACCCCTCTTTCCATACACTGAAACAGCAAAGACCCCAGAATAAACAGGAGAGTGCACTATACAGATTCTTAGACTTGCATTTTTAAAAGGAATGCAACTTTGGAGGGGTCAACAATCTACTTTAGTCAAGTAATCATTCACTTACTTCAGGGGAAAAAGTCAGCACTCTGAATGTCACACAGTTACCAGAGAAAGAAGCACCAACATGTGGAATTTCAAAGCTGGAGGAGCTCCCTAGTGGCTATACAGAGTCTCATCTGACACATGAACCTTCTTCCAAAAAATAACCTCAGAAGTAAAATCTCACCTCACAGTATATGTGCACTTTTCAGAGCTGGACAGCATAACCCTTTTGACCCAGTGACTCATTAGAAATTAACAAAAGGTATCTGAGGACTATTAAGAGGTTGAGAAGATCTTTAACTCCTCCCCATCCACCATTAACCTTACATTAAACTTGCATATACCCATAAAGCTTTTCAACTCATCCAAAGCAAAATGTCCCAAACCCAAAGGCTTAGATTAAAATCAAGGTAAGGCGTTAACTATGTTATTTCAGGACCAATTAAATATTGGGATGCCATCACAGAACTGGGAGGAAAAAGCTCAGAGATAGCCCACAAAGGAATATAAAATAATCCAAACTGACAAGTATAACTACCTTTTGTTTAACTCAAGACATGTAGTTTGTTTTTTAAAAAATCACATGCAGTTTTGTGTTCTGTAAGTTTGGTGATAGTCTGTACAGTCACAAATTTTATAGCTCTCAAATAAAGTGTACATATGGAAATATTTAGTGAAGATTTTACAATGCTTATTCCTGACCTCATTGTTTTCCTAGGTACATCATGAGCTCTATCATGTTTCATTATGCTTGCTTGAATATCAGTTTTGTCTTCCGTTTCACTTTGTTTGCCTGGTGTGACTGCAGGTTGCTCTTATCATTTCAGTCTGTTAAGCCTCTTTCTTTGTAGTCATACTGTCACAAACCTAGCTCAGGTCCTCATTGTCTCTTTACTGCAATATTTGTCTAGCCTTCAAAATGATCTCCTTTTTTGAAATCGCCTCCTACTCCACATGATCTTCAAAATAGCTGCCATGGTGATTTTTCTAAAGGTAAGGTCGGGTTTTGTTTGTTATCTACCTGTTCATTGACCTCATACGGCACCCTGTTAAATCCAGAATCAAATGTGAATTCCTCTATTTGGTATTAAAGATTTCTGTCATACATTTTCAGTCTTATCATATATATCTCTCCCTATGTTTCTATGATCTAGATCCAGTAGCCTGCATGCAGTTTTTCAAACACAATACTTTCTCTTGGGGCTCAGGGCCTTTTACTAATGTTTTTTTTTTTTTTTTTTTTTTTTATTCATGGTTAGAATACTCTTCTCCTCAGTCTGAACTTCCTTAGTTTTCTTTAGGATTGGGCTGAAATCTTACACTCTAAAGGATATCTTTTGTACTTTTCCAGCTGCTAATGCCTTCTCCATTCAGATTATCTTCAACAGTTTTGTATATATCAAGTACATTCTTAGTCATTTGTATTATCTCCCTCATTAGAATGTACCGTCCTTAAAGTAAGGGAGAGTTTTTTGTTTAACTTGGTTTTCTTTTGGATTGGTTTTGTTTTTCCTTTTAATATTAGTATTTATAATAGTTCCTGGCATATGGAAAAGGTTTAATAAATACTTGTTGTTATACTGGATGAAATACAAATCATAACAATCATAATAATACATGAACATGAACCATTTTATGCTCCTCCACCTCTAGTTTACTGGTCAATGATATATTATGCGTTTTAGAATATGTTAGAGAAAATAACTTCTGATATTTCATCTGACTCTAAGATTCTTTGATTCTGTTATGGACTGGTCCTGATTCTAACATTTACTTGTCAATGTGGCCTTGGGCAAGATACCGAATTAATCTCTCCTTTCCCTTTCTCGAAGTTGGAAGTAATAATACCTGCCATACCTGCCTCATGGACCTTTTTCTTCTTCTGAAAATCAAATGAAATAATACAGGCATTTTTTTCCAAATTATAATTGCTTATACAGATATCTGTAATATGGTGAATAGAGAGCTGACCTTGAAATCATTAATACTGAAGATGTGCTAATCTACATTGGTAAAGGGATTTTCGTAAGTGTAAATTATCTATGACAACAAAATTACAAGTTTTGTTAATAATAGTTAAAATGTCAACTACGACTGTATTTCTCACGTAGTCGCTTGGAATGTACTAATGTTGATGGCTATAATGAGAACAATGAATCCATAAAGATTAACAAAATTTCTATACTGTTTTAAGCTTCACAAAGCACTTTACTTACAACAAAAATAAATTGTGTAGAATGGTTTGATGGAGATGGTTAATACCACTTGGAAGAAGCAATTGTTAAATTTTTCTGTGTGAGTATTTATACCTCACTTCATTAATATCACATATTTCTTTTATTTGCCAGTTTCTCTACTAAATGTTTAAAGATTTTATTTTATTTGATCCTTACAACTCTGCGATGCAGGTACTATTATTATCCCCATTTTAAAGTTGAGGAAACTAAGGCATAGATGGGTCAAGTGCATTGCCCAGCATCATGCAGAAAGTAAGTTTCTGAAACTGGATTTGTACTTAGGGTTTCTTGACTCCAGACCTTGAGCTCTATCCACCATGTTCAATATTGTAAGCTAGGATCAATATTTAATTATCCTAGAGATTTAATGGTGCAAGGTACCAGGGTTTCAGTTGTTGAGCCCTGATTTTCATTGTATAAGAACTCAGCAAGAGGAACGATACTGGCTCCACGGAACTGGCATATGCATTTGATGAGACACCCTATCATAGGAAAGGAAGAGATAAGAGAGATATTCTTGACTATCAGGAGTCAAGTATGACTCAGAACCTTTCTCAATTTATACAAACTGAGACCCAGAAATGTTTTTGCTTGCCTAGATTTACACAGATAATCATGTTAGAATTATGGTTTAAAAGTGATTTTCTCTTGATTCCTACATTCAGAGTGATTACCATTGCTTTTGAGAGGGCTTTATTTTGCATTGTTTCTCAATCCGTTTTGCCAATTTGATTCAAAGGAAGAAGGTATTATAGAGAAAAAAATGAAGTGAGTGAAGCAGTGAATATATAAAAAAACATGTTATATCAAAGTTTTGGCTGGTGTCCCCCTTTGAAACATACTTTGCTTTGAGAAGAACACAGGGCTGTGGAGGGGAAAGAAGACATTTAATGGAAACATGATGATCCTAAGAGACCAACTCATATCAAACTAAAAAGAAAGGCTCTGTTTTAAAGAAGTCAAGAGATGAGTGTTTATGAAAGATAAAGTAGAAAACAGTGGAAGGATACAGTGGAAAACAGGAGTGATGTGTTTCAATCTCTTCTACAGTGGGATGGAACAATGGAAATTGTATTGTTTGTGAGTTGAATCAGATCCAGGGAGTTAAATGGAGAATTTTTAAAAGCAAAATTTCACTCAGCGTTTTGTGTTTGAGAAGTATATGCTTATTAAATGCTGCCATACTAATCATAAGTCTGTAGATGAAATACATTTCAAAGCATATGTAGGTCAAATCCATAATTTTACAAATCAGGAACCTGAGGATCATGATGATGTCTTGTTTCTGGTCAAAAAGATTATAATTAGTGATAGCATTTGGACTGTCTATTGATTCCAAAATGCTTTTCTTTCGACTATACCATGGCTATACTACATAATTTTTGACTATACCATGACTATATTATATGTTTTTAACACTCCCCACTGATAATTTTACGTACTTCTCACACATCGTGTTTTTGTTGCTCCTGGTAAGAATAATCAATTGTTCTTTCTACTGAGCTTTTCCCATTCTTCTTATTCATTCCCATAAGGGGCACTAGGTATGCTTTTTTTTTTTCAGCTGTAATGTTGTATTTTGACCTGATGAAGTAAAAAAATTGCTCTTTGAAGAGTTACTTTTTTCCTCCTCTCTCATTGGTAATTCCCCCTGTATGGCAAGAAATATATTTCTTTTCTTTTTACCACACAAATATAGCAGTTAAATACACATAGTTTATTTTCATCTAGCACTGGTCCTGTCAAATTTCGCAAATGAAAAGAATCCTTGTGTACCTAGCAATAAAGTTTCCCATTTCTGTCTGTCTTCATGAGGATCTTTATCACAAAATTCAAGTTCAGGGTGAGAATATACCTTTATGCCTTTTGACCTTTGATACTTGGGGGAAGTGTTTTCTTTTCTTTTTTATTTAATTAATTTATTTTCTGTTTTCAACATTTACTTTCACAATATTTTGAATTTCAAATTTCCTCATCATCTGCTCCCCCGCTACTCCAAACAACATGTATTCTAATTACTCTTTCCTCCAATCCACCTTCCTTTCTATCACACCCCTACCTTATCCATTTTCCTTCTATTTTCCTGTAGGATGATAGATTTCTATACTCCATTGTCTATACATCTTATTTACTAGTAGCATGTAAAAACAATTACGATTTAGTTTTATAGTTTTGATTTCCACATTTTCTCCCTTCCTCTCTCCCCACTCAGGCACATTGAGAAGGCAAACAATTAGATACAGGTTATACATGTGTCGTCTTGCAAAACTTTCCCATAACAGTGATGTTGTGAAAGACTAACTATATTTTCCTCTATCCTGTCCTGCCCTCTATTCATTCTCTTCTCTCTTTTGACCTCTCCCTCTACCAAATTCTTTGCTTCTAATTACTCTTTCTTCCAATCTGCAATTTATTGTATTAACCCCTCTCTCTTATCCCCTTCCCCACTTCTTTTCTGTAGGGTAAGATAGACTCCCATAGTCAATTGAGTATGTATGGTATTCCCTCCTGGATCCCATTCTAATGAAAAGAAGGCTCACTTATTCCCTCTCACCTTCCCCTTTTTCCCCTCCGATGTGAAAGTTCTAACTTGCCTCTTTTATGTGAAATGAAGTACTACATTCTACCTCTCCCTTTCTCTTTCTCCTACTATATACCTATCAACATTTAATTTTCTTCATATATAGCTCACTCTGTGCCCTCTGTCTCTGTCTTTCTTTATATATATATATGTAGGTATACTTATATGTATAGACATATACACAAACATATATGTTATACAAACGTACATATACACATATCTAAACATATAATTTATATAAACATACATACATATATACATAGTCACACACAAATATATATGTATATATACATATACATATATGTTTGGGTGCATACACACACATATTCCCTCCAACTTTCCTAAAACTGAGAAAGGTCTCATGAGTTGGAGATATCATCTCTCCATGTAGGTATGTAAACATTTTGACTTTAATAAGTCCCTTGCAGTTTTTCTTTCCTGTTTATCTTTTCATGCTTCCCTGGATTCTTGTATCTGAAATTGAAATTTTCTATTCTGCTCTTTTCTTTCCAACAAGAATATTTGAAGGTCCTCTAAGTCATGAAAATTCCATTTTTTCCCCTGAAGTATTATACTCAGTTTTGATGGGTATGTGATTCTTAGTTTTGCATCTCCAATGACATCTGGAATATCATATTCTAAGCCCTTAGTGTAGAAGCTGCTAAATCTTATGTTATCTTGATTGTATTTCCACAGTACTTGACTTGGTCCTTTCTGATGTTCGTAGTATTTTCTCCTTAACCTGTGAGCTCTAGAGTTTGGCTACGATATTCCCAGGAGTTCTCCTTTTAGGATCTATTTCTACAGGTAATTGATGAATTCTTTTAATTTCTATTTTACCCTTTGATTCTAGAAAATATGGGAAGTTTTCTTCTATAATTTATTTTTTTAAAAATTAATTAATTAATTTAACTTTTAACATTCATTTTAACAAAATTTTGGGTTCCAAATTTTCTCCCTTTTTGTCCCCTCCCCCACCCAAACACCAAGCATTCTAATTGCCCCTATGACCAATCTGCTCTCTCTTCTATCATCCCTCTCTGCCCTTGTCTCCATCTTCTCTTTTGTCCTGTAGGGCCAGATAACTTTCTATACCCCTTTACCTGTATTTCTTATTTCCTAGTGGCAAGAACATTACGCCACAGTTGTTCCTAACACTTTGAGTTCCAACTTCTTTACCTCCCTCCATCCCCACCCTTTCCCTTTGGAGGGCAAGCAATTCAATATAGGCCAAATCTGTGTAGTTTTGCAAATGACTTCCATAATAGTTGTGTTGTATAGGACTAACTATATTTCCCTCCCTCCTATCCTGTCCCCCAATACTTCTATTCTCCTTTGATCCTGTCACTCCGCATGAGTGTCAACCTCAAATTGCTCCATCCTCCCCATGTCCTTCCTTCCATCATGAGCCCCACCCTGCTTATCCCCTTCTCCCCCACTTTCCTGTATTGTAAGATAGGATTTCATACCAAAATGAGTGTGCATTTTATTCCTTCCTTGAGTGGAATGTGATGTGAGTAAGCTTTATGTTTTTCTCTCACCTCCTCTCTTTTTCCCTCCACTAATAAGTCTTTTGCTTGCCTCTTTTATGAGAGATAATTTGCCCCATTCCATTTCTCCCTTTTTCCTCCCAATATATTTCTCTCTCACTGTTTGATTTGATTTTTTTAAGATATGAGCCCATCCTCTTCAATTCACTCTGTGCACTCTGTCTCTATGTGTTTGTGCATGTGTGTGCGCATGTGCGTGTGTGTAATCCCACCCAGTACCCAGATACTGAAAAGTTTCGAGAGTTACAAATATCGTCTTTCCATGTAGGAATGTAAACAGTTCAAATTTAGTAAGTCCCTTATGACTTCTCTTTGCTCTTTACCTTTACCTGGTTCTCTTCATTCTTGTGTTTGAAAGTCAAATTTTCTTTTCAGTTCTGGTCTTTTCATCAAGAATGCTTGAAAGTCCTCTATTTCATTGAAAGACCATTTTTCCCCTGAAGTATTATACTCAGTTTTGCTGGGTAGGTGATTCTTGGTTTTAGTCCTAGTTCCTTTGACTTCTGGAATATCCTATTCCATGCCCTTCGATCCCTTAATGTAGAAGCTGCTAGATCTTGTGTTTTCCTGATTGTATTTCCACAATACTTGAATTGTTTCTTTCTAGCTGCTTGCAATATTTTATCCTTGACCTGGGAACTCTGGAATTTGGCCACAATGTTCCTAGGAGTTGCTCTTTTTGGATCTCTTTCAGGCGGTGTTCTGTGGATTCCTTGAATATTTATTTTGCCCTCTGGTTCTAGAATCTCGGGGCAGTTTTCCTTGATAATTTCATGAAAGATGATGTCTATGCTCTTCTTTTGATCATGGCTTTCAGGTAGTCCCATAATTTTTAAATTGTCTCTCTTGGATCTATTTTCCAGGTCAGTTGTTTTTCCAATGAGATATTTCACATTATCTTCCATTTTTTCATTCTTTTGGTTTTGTTTTGTGATTTCTTGGTTTCTCATAAAGTCATTAGCCTCCATCTGTTCCATTCTAATTTTGAAAGAACTATTTTCTTTACTGAGCTTTTGAATTTCCTTTTCCATTTGGCTAATTCTGCTTTTGAAAGCATTCTTCTCCTCACTGGCTTTTTGAACCTCTTTTGCAAATTGATTGAGCCTATTTTTCAAGGTGTTATTTTCTTCAGCATTTTTTTGGGTCTCCTTTAGCAGGGTGCTGACCTGCTGTTAATGCTTTGACTGCATGTCTCTCGTTTCTCTTCCCAGCTTTTACTCCACCTCTATAACTTGATTTTCATAATCCTTTTTGAGCTCTTCCATGGCCTGAGCCCATTGAGTGGGCTGTTTGAAGGTCTGGGGCTAGGACTGAATCACACTCTCCTCTCAGTCAGGTGAGCTACCCTTCCCATTGAACTTTGAAGCTATCTTTAGCATTTGTGGGATGAGAAATCTGGAAACCATAAGAGAGGCTAGCAATTCAATCCCCTATGGCCTGCTCCAGTTCTGTCTTCACTGGCAAGTTAGAGGCTGAACTGTGCTCGACTCCCAGTCTTATATGATAGACCCTACCTGTTGATTTTTCACATGATCTTGGACTAGAAATTTCGTTTATTCTGTCATTTTCTGACTTCTGTTGCACTAGAATTTGTTTAGAGTCATTTTTACAGGTTTTTTTGAGGGGTTTGGGGCAAGAGCTCTATGAAGTCACTGTTTCTAATCTGCCCTCTTGGCTTTGTCCCATGGAAGTGTTTTCTGTCGAAGAGTTCTGTTTCTCTAACTCCCCTAATAAAGCAATAATATCCTTCCATGTCTCCCTAGTAAGCACTGTGGGTGAAACTATTCAATGTTTTCCTAAAACACATAGCCAATTTAGTTTCCTGCTAATTATGAGCCACACTTCCTCCTACTGTTCAAGATTTTGTCAAATCTATTTACCGGAACATCACATGACATGTACAAGTACAACTAGATTCAAATTAACGTGTCATATTAAAAGACTTCGAAGCAGGATTTTCTTATAGTTCTCTAGCTGAACAATTTTTTGCACATTATCTTGACTTTCCTGTGCTGATTTTGTTTTTGTTTTCTTTACCCTTTTCTTCCTAAAGTTAGCACTAATTACCCTAGTGAATATTTCTCTAAATAAAAGTTACTTTTCTCTGACTTTTCCTTTTAAAGTATTCAGCAAAACTGTAAACTTATCTTCATAACGATTATTTATTAATCCTACAGTGTCATTCCAGCATTTAGTTATTTCAGGATTTTAATACACAATGGTTCTGTTATAAGTATTACTTAAAATTGAAAACTTTGGGAATAATGAAATGATTTTCAGGGGATAGAAAGGAAATAATGTAAAGCTTTGAGCATTATTTCAGGTTAAAAATCATAGTCAATTAGTATCTAATTAATCATATTAATACTAGAAGTAAATCACAATTATGTTAAATGGATGAAAAGGATATTATATTTGCATGGGGTTTGAAGAATAATAATAACTTTTACATTAGTTCTTCACTTTTTAATTTAAAATGTTATTATATTAATCGAAATTATTTTAAAATAACATTAACTTGTGTCATCACATCTTTGTTATCATTTTTCATTTCTGATTCTCATTATGATGAAATTTTAAATATATTGTCAAATAATAATTTCAATATATTTCTTAAGAATGCAGTACAAAAACTTCTTAAATATATACATAACAAAAAATTTAAATATTGACACTGTCATAGGAATGTTATTGTTATTTTAGAAAGGAGAAAACTGAGCCCTATAAAGTTTAAGTAATTTAAACCAGATCATACAGTAGAAGAGTTTGGAGTTGAACCTAGCTTTTTTGCCTTTTCTTTTTTCAGATGAGGAACAGATGAGCAAACTGAGGCAACCATGTTTAGATGACTTTTCCAGGATCCCAGTGATAGTAATGATCTGAGGTCTGATTTGAACTCAGGTCTTCCTGACTGCAGTCCTGATGCAGCATCTGGCTACCCTGAATAATACATTATTGGGTACTTATTAGTCACAGATTATCATGACTGTTGGATTTTCTCTTTGTATAGATAATACATAGTGGCATAGTATTAAAGAAAATTCTAGTAGAATCTTTTCGGCCTCTGACTAACAATGGTGTTCTGTGTAATATTCCAAAGCTCTCTCTTGCCACATTCATCCAATAAACATTTTTAAATGTCTGCTATATATCAGGCACTCTGTTCTCACTGGGAATAGAACTGAAGGCAAAAGAAATATAACCCCAGCTCTCAAAGAGGTAAAAATTGAATGGGAGAGACAACGTAAGAGCCTATATATACAAAACAAGCTATATAAAGGAGAAATGGGAAACAATTACATTTGGAAAGCACATAAATTAAGATGGTTTAGGGAAGACTTTCTGTGGAAGGTGAGATTTTATTTGGGACAAAAAAGAAGGCAGGAAACATAGTGGTCTGAATGATAGAGGGAGAACATTCCAGGCATGTGTGTGTATGTGAGGCGGGCGGCAGTCAAGAGGCTGGTGTTACTGAAATGAAGAGTACATATAAGGGTCTAAGTTGTAAGAAGACTAGAAAGATAGGAACAGGCTAAGTTGTGAAGTGTTTTGAATTGAAAATAGAACATTTGGTATATGATCCTTGAGCCAACAGGGTGCCACTGTTACCTTGAGTGGGAGGGTAACATGGTTAGACCTGAACCTTTGGAAATCATGTTAGTGGGTGAATAGAGAATGGATCAGAGTGGAAAAAGACTTGAGACAGGGACATTTTCCAGAAAGCTGTTGCAGTAAACAAGATGAGAATGGATAAGAGCCAGCACCAGAGCAGTGGCAGTGGGAGGACAAAGTTAGCATACTTGGGAGAAGTTACAAAGGTAAAATGTTTAAAATTTGGCAACAGCATAGGCATGGGGGGATGGAGGTGGTGAAAGATAGTGAGGAATCCAAGATAATTCCTAGGTTGCAAACCTGACGAATCGAAGTAATGGTCTTCATCTCTACAATAACAGTGAAGACAAAAGTTTTGCAGGATTCTGGGGGAGAAGCAATGTGGTCTGTTTTTGAAATAGAGAGTTTAAGTTATCTAACAGACATGCTGCTTGAGACGTCTGAAAGATAGAGCTCCAAGACTGAAGGTCAGCTGAAATCCTGGAGGAGAAAAGGTAGATTTTACAATAATCAGCATAAAGATGGTAGTTAGAACCACAGCAAGTTATGAGATTACCAGGTGAAGTAGTATAGAAAGAGAAGAGAAAAGCATCTAGGATAGAACCCTGAGAGACACCCATGGTTGAAAGGGCATGTGAAGTATGGTCCAACAAAAGAGAAATCGAAGGAGAAATCAGATAGGTAGGAAAAGAACCAGAAGTGGAGTACCCTGAAAAACTCAGCAGAAGATAGTAGGAAGGAGTTAAAAACAATAGATATTGTCAAAGACAAAGAGAGGTCAAGGAAAATGAGGATTAAAAAACGGTCTTTGGATCTGGCAAATATTGCTGCTGCTGTTCAGTCATTTCAGTCATGTCTGACTCGTCATGGCCCTATCTGGGGTTTTTGTGACAAAGATACTGGAATTGTTTGCCAGAGGAGGAACTGAGGAAAACAGGGTTAAGTGACTTGTCCAGGATCATACAGCTACTAAATGTCTGAGGCTGGATTAAGACCATCAGTAACTTTGGAGAGAGCAGTTTTGGTGGACTGGTAAGGTCAGAAGCCAGACTGTAAGGGGAGAGTAAGAGGAGAGAAAGTAGAGGTACCTATTCTATCTCTTTTTGAAAAATTTATCTTCAAAGTACAGAAGTGATATAAAACAATGTTTAATGGGGATGGAATGACTGAGATAGGTATTATTTCCAGGATAGGGGAGACATGGACATACAGAAAATGAGCCAGTGGAATAGGGGAGGTTGAAAATAAATGAAAGAATTGGGATGACAAAGGGGGTAATCTGTTAGAGGAGATAAGTAAAAAGGAATTGTTTGAACAGGTAGAGGGTTAACCTTATGCAAGGGTACATTCAGTCCATAACATGAATCAGAGGGTGAGAGAGAAGGAGGCACCTGAGTGATAGGACACAAGGAAGAGGAGAGAAGAGGGAGTTCATGGCCACTTGCTTAGATTTTTTTTCAGTAAAATATGAGGCAAAATTCTCCACTTGGAGAAAGGGGGAACCATGGCAGGTTTGAAGAGACATGAAAAGGCTTGGAAGATGCACTACTCTTTCCTTACAGTGATTTTACCCTGTAAAATACGAGAAAACTGTCCATCCAATCAAAATTCAGCAGCCTGAAAAGATCAAAGTACTAAGGTACAACTAAACGTCTCTCAGAATACATTAAACAAGAACATTCTGACACCTTTATGTTTTGGATAAAATGTAGAATATCTTCTCAAGTGACAAAGATTTTAATGATAATGATATATACAATAACGTTTGATTACTCCGTAACTTTGGTTATATTGTAAGTCATTGAAAGCCAAACTGAGCTTTATATTGGTTATCTTTCCCTAATAATATTTTACATTTCTTCTATTCTCTGCTAGTTTTTAAAATATCTAGTTGCATTTACAAAGATTGGTTATTCATTATTCATCACATTTCAGTTTTTTTTTTTGTTTATTTGTTCATTGTTTTAATGTTTCACCAACTAATTATTAGACTGGTTCTTCTTTGCATGTTTGTGATAATGTATGTTTATGTGCCTTCAAGGAAAACCTTGAATATTTCCCTAAAAAGAAGAAGCTACAACTACTACCTTTAGTTTGAAATAAAATGCATTCTCTTAAAGAAAAAAGAAACATAAGTCATTAACAATATATGGAAATCGTTAGGTTAATATTCACCACAAAATGCCCAGTCAGGATAAATCACAAACTTGTTAGTCATTGCACATTGACTATATTATCGTGCCTTAAACGATACAAATGAAGCATTCAGTTTTATATTCAAGGCTCACATTATCTGCTCTTGTTCCAACACATGAGTATACTTTCCATGAATTCACAGTTCTTTATGTAGTTTACCATCTTTCTTACCCCATCTATACCTTTCTGTTCTCCTTTCTTCTCTCCCTCCTTTCTCTTCATCCTTCCTTCCTTATTCCTTTGTTGCTTCCTTTATTCCTTCCTTCTTTGAACGTTTATTCTCTCATTCTCTTTTCTTTTCATGGTCCTCCTCCTTCCCTTTCTCTCTCATTCCTTTCATTTTTTCATTCCTTTGTTCCTTTTTTTTCCCTCCTCCCTTTGCTGTTACTTTCATTCCCCAAATAGCGATTAAGTCCCTACTTTGTGAGTATAGCCTTGTAGAAATAGTGCTGGAGTATAAAGTGAGTAGATTTGTGTTTGAATTACAGTTTTGCACCTTATTATTTATGCATATTATTATTATATTATTCTGAGCCTCAATAATAATGATAATAATATTTTATTCTGAGCCTCAGTCTCCACATCTGTAAATTGATGAGACTGAATTAGATGACCTTATCAACTCTAAATTGATGATAATATGAACCCCAAAAAAGTGAGGAAATACTCAGCCAATCTCTTTTTCTCCCCCCCGAGCCTCAGAGTATCTGAGATAAGTGTACTCTTTACTAAAAAAAGGAAAAAAATCCTTTGCTCTTATTATTATGCTTAGCAGAAGTCAGTATAATTTGTTCTATCAGTCTCTCGACTTGTACTCTTACTAAAGGAAGGTAAAATATTGAGGACCTGTTAAGGCCTGTACCCTTCCCATGCAGACTGCTGCAAGGGACTAACAATGTATCCTTCCTAATTATTCCTTTTTACTATTTTTTCCATGAAAGTTAATTCAGTAAAATTTTTTCAGTAAATAATTTTTCAGTAAAGTATCCAGAAGAGAATTTCTGTATGTATTTTTGGATGCATTGCACATGAGTTTTCAATTACACTCAAGGATCCATTGCCAGCACACTGAACCAATGTATTGGCTCATAAAGACAGTGAGATCTGACCTGTTCTGCTAGATAGGGGCCTTTCCCTCCAAGTGTTCAAACATTCATATCCATTAATTTGAGAGGTAAAATAGGGTCAAATTCACAGTGAATCAGGGATGTGTAACCACATGGAGTGCCAACAGGATATAAGCTGTACTGTAGAGATTCAATCATTCCTTTCTATTTCTGTAGCTATGCTCCTAAGGCAATTTATGTGTCATTTTTTTTTTTACTTCAGCTCCTTTCCGACAAGTTTTTGCCTATTTTTGCTTGTACTTTCAAGTTCTGGAATGACATTCTTCTTACTCATAGAGACTTTTCTGTGCAGTTTTGTTCCTAGAGAATTGAAGTAGTACAACAGTTGCTGGTTTAAACAAGAAGGAAATTTTGATAACATTTCACTCAGATTGCTTTTACAAGACATCACACTCACAAAAATTTCCTTTAGGTTTTTATTTTGTTTAAATATATGGGTCAGAAATTCATTTAGATGTTTGCTGATTTGATAAATTGCCATCTGTTTGAAATGGTAAATCATTAATGTAAGGGACCATTGTTTCAATTCAATTTCACTGGTTGTAAATCCTACTTTTCTTTTAATGTCAAAATTACAAAGCACTAATTCTAATATGACCCATGGCACCATCCACAACCCTTGCTTCTTACTCTAAAATATAACTGAAATGCAGCCAATATCATCTATTGATAGAAACCATTGCTGGGGAATGTCTAACCATTATTCATCATCCGTGTTTCAAACTGTAGCAGTGTCACTGAAACTACTTAGGGTCATTCTTAGACAAAATGGAGAAGGAGATGAAATTTTACTTAATTATCCTTTCCCATTCCCCATTATATTCTTTCTTGACACTGTTTCCCTAGCCAAGATACCTCATGGATCTTGCTCTTAGAAAAGGAACTTATAGTAGAGCAAGAAGCAATTAATTATAAAACATTCCTTTCACAGTCTCTCTTTTTTTTTTTTGGCTGGGGGTGGGGGTACAGAAAGATTGATAGTAAATTGCAGATTTGTAGTATTTTTTAATTAATTTAAACTACATTTATTATGTACCTACTGAATATGCAGCTCTGGATTAGTTTAATGGTGATCAAATGTTTACGTGAAATACAGTGTCCTTGCTCATGGAACATATTTTATAATAATACGATAGGACCTTATACCAAATAGTACTGGTAATTGGATAAGTTATTCCAAATTCCTTGAAAGGAAAGAGAATGGAACCTAATTACAATAAACAAGTGAATTTGACATCAATTCCTGGATTGTGTATGTGGTGAATATAAAGGCTAATATAAAATGCATGATTAATGACCTTATAGAAAAGGAAACACTGAAAACAAGGATTCTTCTCATTTTTCGAAACAAAAAGATGATTCCATTCCAAACATATGCCTTTTTTTGAAATATGTATGTGACACACATTATGGAAATACAATAGACACAGTTTGCCTATATTTTATAATTCATTTAAAAATGCCTTGAATGTGGATTTCTAACCCACATTAGACCATTATGACAGGCTAGTATATTAAGAAATAGTGGAAGATGGTGGAGTGAGAGCAATGACTCAGCTAAGCTCTTAGACAAACTTCTTCAGATACCTCTAAAAAGAGAATCTGACCAAATATTGGAGGTGCATCATTCAACAGGAGACAGACTGTGACAGAATCACAGCCCAGGAAAGACTAGAAGGTCGAAGGGAAGGATCTGTTCCGCTGGGGTGAGCCCACAGAGCACAACGCAGTGTGTCCAGCAAAGCAGAACAGGAGAGATCCAGGGAGAACTGAGGCAACAGCAGGCAGAACCGGGCTGAGTGGCAGCCCAGGGTGAGAGACCAACAGAGCCGAGCGAGGGACAGCCCCTGAGCCAAAGATATCAGCCACAGCAGCTCCTGAGACTTTCAGTCCACAAATTAAACGTCTGTAAGTCACCTACTTGACCTTCTGAGAGCCACATTGGAGGAGTGATTAGTAAATGCTCTCTCCTCCCCCATTTATGACATCGAAAGAACCATTAAATATTTCCCCAGAAAAATCCTGGATAAGTGGGAACAGTCGAGGGGGCAAATAGTCTCATAACACCTGAGGCTAGGAAAATAGCTAAAGGGGATTCCTCCTACTGTGGCAGAGGTGAACTGGAAGGAGAGGGGTCCCAGGGCAGTAAACCTCGCACTAGGTCCCAAGTAAGCTTCAGTTTTAGAAAAGGAGCCCCAGGAGGGGTGGAAACTCGCACTAAGAACTAGGCGTGCTTCAGCACTCCAGAGGAATTGAGAAGACTAATAAGGCAGCTGGGATCACCATCTCCTGAGTTTGCCTTTGCCTCAGCTCAACTGAGGAGATCTCTAGTGACCAGACCACCCCTCCTCCACACCTAACAAATTAACCCCAGGGCTGATCCAGGAAACACAAGACAAAAAGACACCTGCTCTTAGATTTTTCACACTAGTCAGAAGGATATAGTATATTGGAAAAGGATTTTTACAGCTAATCTCTGAAATAAAGGTCTCATTTCTAGAATATAGATAGATAGATAGATAGATAGATAGATAGATAGATAGATAGATAGATAGATCTATATATATAACTGAATGAAATGTACAACAATACAAGTCATTCTTCAATTGATAAATGGTCAAAGGATATGAATAGGCAATTTTCAGAGGAAGAAATTAAAGATATTTATAATCATATAAAAATACTCTAAATCACTTGTGATTAAAGAGATGCAAATCAAAACAACTCTGAGGTACCACATCACACATATTGGATCGGAGAAAACATGACAGAATAGGAAAATGATAAATGTTGGACAGGATGTGGGAGAGTTGGAACACTAATTCATTTTTTGCGGAGCTGTGAGCTCATCCAACCATTCTGGAGAGTAGTTGGATCTATGCTGAAAGGGCTACAAAAATGTGCATAACCTTTGACCCAGCAATATCACTTCTAGGACTGTATCCCCAAGAGATCATAAAAATGAGAAAAGGTCTCACATGTACCAAAATATTTATAGCAGCACTTTTTCTAGTTGCCAAAAACTGGAAATCAGTGGGATGCCCATCAACCGAGTAATGGCTAAATACATTATGGTATATGAATATAATGGAATACTCTCATGCTATAAGAAATGATGAACAAGAAGACTTCAGAGAGGCTTAGAAAGACTTATATTACCTGACACGGAGCAAAAGGAGCAGAACCAGGAGAACTTTGTGCACAGCAAGACCACAGTGTGTGAGAGTTTTTTCTGCTAGCCTTGGATCTTCATAGCAATGCAAGGACATAAAAAAAAAAAAAATTACCTATGGTCTTCTTAGGCAAAATGCCTTCCACATACAGAGAAAGAACTATTGAATTCAATCGCAGAATGTAGCAGATATATTTTTTTTACTTGTTTGTATTTTTTTGGTTTGTTATATGATTTCTCCCAATTGTTTTATTTCGTCCACACAGCATGACTAATAGGAAAAATGTATTCAGTAGTAATGTATGTGTAGATCCTACATAGAATTGTATTCCACCTTGGGGAAGGAGGGGAGTATTGGGTGGTATGTAGGGGGAAAAGCATCTGTGTTTTATTGTAGTGATTGTAGAATATTAAAATAATTAAAATGCAAAAAATAATAAAAAAGGAATGGTGAAGTAATCAGACACTAAATTGGTCATAATAGGACTCAACTATATTTTCTTTGGGGGAAAATATCTCATACTTTACTTATTTCTAAATTTTCAGTGGTGACTCTTCCCTTTCCTCTTTTGTAATATATATGTCTGCCCTCTAACTTCTTGATGCATTCTTGGATTCATCTTTACCTCATCAGATTATTTTAAGAAATCTTTTCTTATCAAAAGCTTTGTTTTTTTCAGCAACACTCCATTTTTTCTTAAAAAGTAAAGAGTTTTTCCTCAAATTCCCTCAACCTTTTTTCTAGAAGCTTAAGGATAGATAATAGTGACCAAAGTATAATTACAAATCACACATGTTGTCTGTCCATTTTCAAAGAGGAACAAATGAGGTCTTGACTTTTGCAAGAATTGAATTTAAGTGAGACAAAGCTGCACAGGTGTCAGCCTCACTCTCTCCTTCAATGTCACTGAAGTGCAGTGATGAAGTCAAAAATCAGAATGATATGTGATGACTTAGGATGCATAGGGTAACTTTGGCATGTTCCAAGTCTGACCAAGGGCTAAATGCTCCACTGTTCCTGCTTCAGTTGCCTTCATAGCTATAGCAACAAATTATTTTGATCTTCCCTTTCCATTCAGGGAAGCTTCATGTGCTTGTGGTAGACATCACCCTCCCTCTGCAGTGGGTTTGTGACCTGTTGGTTATCTCAAACTGGTTTGTCCTGTTTGTCAATATGGTTTCACAAGAGTGTGGATACCAAGCATTCTAGAGATCTTGGATCTGTAGGTGAGAGTTGAGTTAAGACAGACACCAAATATAGATAAACAGCCCTGAAAATTGCTTGGAAACTCCTTACACAGGATGTACTAACCCTTCCTGAACTCCCTATATATCTTACTCATACTTTATATATATTCCACTAAAGTTCTAGATTTTCAAACTTTCTCAATGTATTATCTCCAGTCCTTTCACTTTCACCTCATAGTTCATCTGAAACCCTAGAAAATAACTAAGTGAATCTTTTTGAAAAGTCTATAACTCTAGAACTATAATTCTTCTATAGTGTAATTTGGCTGCTTATAGTCTCAAGGTAACAGGAAACCTGGTTGAAAATTTAAATCTTCCTCTTCCAATGTTTACTAATCTTTAGTTTTGCCTTTTCAATTTGATTTAGTCACTTCCTCTTAGTAACTTATTTCCCTTTGATGTCTTTCTTCCTCCTCCCTAAAAATGTTGCCTAATTTCCTTTAGTTTCTTCAGTTTTTATGTTTTGTTACTCTATTCATTTTCCTTCTCAAATCTAGTTCTTTTTAGTATGACTTTTTTCTACACCTTCATTGTCAGTCTTCTTCAACTACCATCATTCTCCTCCTTCTATCTCTTCAACTCCTTTAGGCTTTCAAATTTTAAAATCTTCAAACGTAATCTCTAACTCTGCTTGAAATTGTAAAAATCTCTGTCTTCTTAATAGTTGCTTCTCTTTATTTTTCTTCTCCTTTGTCTCATATACTTTTTACCAAGTTTTCTTTCCCAGACATTCCTCACTGAAGCTAAAACAGTATTATGATGAATTAAGAATGAAAAAAATGTCAAAATATAGTGTGGTATGGAAGGCAAAGATAAGGAAGAAGAGGTAAGATAGTAGAGAGCAGGCAATAAGTTGCCTGAGCCCTACCCAGTTTTCCATGGAAACAACATTAAATCGAGTCTTGAAATGGATTCTGGGGTGACAAAATCCAGGAAAAGATGGAGTGAAAAATTATTTAATTTAAGATTACTTAGGACTTCAGAAATGTCTATCTAACCTGGGTAAAAAGGGAGTCATCTCAGCCCATATGGTGTCCAGGAAAGCCAGTGGGAAACTCTTAAACACAGCACAGATCAGTAACTACATCCTCCCAGTCCTGGTTTAGGTAGGCACAGAAAACCAATTGTCATGACTCTAGCCTGAGGACAGATGGCAGTTGCTAACTGTGGAGCCTAAGCACAATAGGAACAACTAGGCTTGGTCAACCCAGCACACTGTGCAAGTTTCCAGAACCTGAAGCTGCAGGATGATAATCAAGTGATCAGGCCCTTGGTCTGTAGCATAAGAAGCTTCTGGCAGTAGTCCCTATGTCCCAGGAGTGAAATTCCACTTTTAAAAATAAACAAAAAACAAAACAGTGTCCTGACTACAGAAAGTTATGATGGTTACAGGGAATATCAAAAAAGAAACTCAGAAGACAATGTCAAAACAATGTCAAAGCCCCTTCATGTGAATCATTAAAGAGGAATAAGAACTTTTCTCAGCCTCAAAAGTCCCGTGGAAGAGTTCAAAAAGGATATTAAAAATGAAGGAAGAAAGGCAAAAGAAAAAAAATGGAAAATAAATTAGACTTACTCAGGAGAAATACAAAAAAGAAGAATTAACAGCTTGTAAAAGGAAGTTTAATAATTGACTAAAGAAAGCAATTTCTTAAAAAAAAATGCAATTGATCAAAAGGAAAAAAAAGAAAATCCATGAAACAAAGCAACTTCTTAAAAAGCAGAATTTTCCAAATGGAAAAGAAGATACAAAATTTCAAGTAAGAGAAGAACTTCTCAAAAAGCAGAATTGGCCAAAAATAAAAGGAGGTATAAGAGCTTACTGAAGAAAATAATTCCTGAAAAATCAGAATTGGATAAGTGGAAGATAATGACCATATGAAACATAAAGAATCAGTCAAAACAAATCAAAAGAATGAAAAAAAAAACAGAAAAAGATTAAATTATCTTTCCTGGATCTATTTTCCAAGTGAGATTTTTTTTTTTCCAATGAGGTATGTGACATTTGGCATTGATGTAAAAGTTAACGTTTTAATGATAAATTTGATTTTATCATTTTTATTTAAGCAGGAACTGGAACAGGTATAGAAAGGAATATAAGACACTTAAGACTTGCCTCAAAAGATGTTCCTTAGCCAATGTGAAATTATATTCATATCTGAAACCTGGTTATTTGAACTTGCTATTTTAAGACCCTATGGGACTATTAAGTGACTGCTCTTCCGAGTCTGACTCCAGGTATGGATAGCAAGAAAGGCGGTCTGAGACTCCAATCGATGATGCCAATAAGCCCGTGAGATGTTGGTATGAACTGAAAAATGTGATCTCATGGGAAAGGTGAAAGAGTAGCTATTCAACCTCAGCTATTGATGTAGGATTCTTCTGACTCAATTTCTCCACTGACACCTGGAAGACTCTAAAAGCCTCACTGAATGCAAATTGACAATCTACTCCTGCCTGGAGCTGACACGAAGTTGGGGAGATATTGTTTCCCTGCAATGTCTCTGCTCTTGGTGGCAATTTCTTATAGTCCAAAGGTTTGTAACTTAATACCAGATCTACTAAATTATAGACTGTTGGTAGGGGAACATCCAAGGCAATGTCTAAAATTAAGCTATTAGGCTTAGGATTTTAGACCAGCAACAAAAATTAAGGTCCTTTAATTCTTAGTAATCGTGTGGAGACAATCAGGTCAAGGCCTTATGAAGTTAGCATACATAGTTATTATTTATGTCTCAGTTGGTTAATGTTTAAAAAATATCCATTTGTGGTCTATGTTGTAAATGCTTTAAAAGAAATATCACCTGATCAATAGTTGGAATTGTGTTATGTGATATGAACTGTGTTAAAAATGGGAAATAAAAAAAGAAAAAAAAACCTGTAAATGTTTACTTGAAATGATGCAAAGTGAAGTGAGCAGAACCAAGAGAACACTGCATATAGTAACATCATTGCTGTACAATTATCACCTATTGATAACAATTCTTTTCAGCAATATAATGTTCCAAAACGTCCACAGAACTCATGATGGAAAATTCTATCCACATCCAGAAAAAGAAGTGATGGGGTCTGAAAGTAAATAAAGATAGTTAACAATTTTTATTTTACTTTATTTTTGTTATTTTTTTCTCCTTTGGTTCTGTTTCTTTTTTTTGACATTATGACTAATATAGAAATATGTTTTACATGATACCACATACATAATATATGTCAAATTGCTTGCCTTATTACAGAGGAGAGAGGGGAGGATGGGAGGGAGAAAGCTAGTAGATAATGCCCAGATAAAGGGATTTAAGATTTATTAAACATGAAGGTGTACACTTCTGGGTAATGGCATGATTGAGGATATGAATATTTTTGTGTGTGCCTGAGATGGAGTAACTCATGGGACTAAAGTAGGCTGAGGACCTGAGTGGTTGGAGTATCTAATGGAAAGTCAATATGTATTTTGAAGTTCCTTAGTTGTGAGCAGGAGTTGGAAAAGAGAGAAAAATTGTGAGTCAAGTATCAAACTCATTGAGGAAGGATACAGCAACCTAGCAGTTTCTCAACAACAGTTTAGGTTTTTTACTGTGTTTTTATTCGGTAGTAAATTTGAATAACATGAATCTCAAAGGAAAGAGGTTACTGAGCAATGGAAGCAGGGAAAGAACCAGGAAGTGACAATGGAGAACAAGGAGTATTCTAACTCCCTCACCTCAATCAGTAAGCGGAGACAAATGATTAAAAGTACAGCCAATATTGGTAAGGTTGGCTTGAGAGGGTGTGTCCTTAGGGAACGACTAGGTTTCAGTAAAAGCTGGAGGATGGAGAGAATGAGAAAGGAAAGAAAAATAGGATGAAGGGAAGCTTCTTTTTCATGAAACAGACACTTTAGAGAGAGCACATTAAAAGAAGTGAATGGAATTTAATTGAAATTTAGTAGAAACGAGTAATTGGGTGGTAAAAAATTGATGAATAGTTTTCATGCTGATCTACAACAATTCAGAGTCCCGGGGATGTGAAGGGTATGACAACATGTGGGAATATGCATCACTAAGTGGAGGGCACCACTCCTTTTCCCAAGGGATGTGAGAGATTAGGCTGGAGAAAAGTGCCCCATTACACACACACACACACACACACACACACACACACACACACACACAATATTTGCATTTCTCCAGACGTTCAAGAATCAGAAAGAAGTGGTGAGCACCTATATTTTTTAGGTTTTTCCAGTTATATGAAACATATTTGCATATTTTTCACACTATGAAATAAAACACATACCAAAAATATAAAAAAAATAGTATGGTTTAATCTACATGTAGACTTCATAAATCCTCCATCCCAGACGTGGATAAGGATTTTTTCATCATGAGTCCTTTAGAATTGTCATGGATTATTATATTTCTGAGAGTAGCCAAGTCATTCAATGCTGATCCTTGTAAATTATTACTCTGTCTTTATAGTTTTCTTTTCCAAGGTTTTATAGTATCCCAACTATATTGTTTACACTTTTTCTTTTGAAAAAATAATTAAGTTTTAGTTTTCAACATTCACTTTTATAAGATTTTGAGTTCTAAATTCCCCCTACCTACTCCCTCTTCAAGATGACATGCAGTCTGATAGAAGCTCTACATGTACAATTCTATGAAACATATTTACACATTAGTCATATTATGAAATAAGAAATAACAAAAAAAGGAAGCCAGGAGAAAGAAAAAAAAGAGAAAATAATGTTTTGATCTGCATTCATAATCCATAGGTTTTTTGTTTGTTTTTTTTTGTTTTTTTTTCAGGATGTGGACAGTATCTTCTATCATGAGTCTTTTGGAGTGTTCTTAGAGTTTTGTATTGCTTAGAAGAGTTAAGTTTATCAAGTTTGGTTCTTACATCCTGTTTCTGTTACTGTGAATAATGTTCTCCTGATTCTGCACACTTCACTCAGTGTCAGTTCATGTAAGTCTTTCCAGTTTGTTCTGAAGTTCACCTGTTCATCATTTCTTATGGAGCAATAGTATTCCATTATATTCATATACCTCAACTTGTACAGCCGTTCCCCAATTGATGGACATCTTCCTCAGCTTCCAGTTCTTAGCCACTACAAAAATTGTTGCTATAAATATATTTTATATGTACATTATTTCCCCTTTTGAATGAACTCTTTGTTAGACAAACTTAGAAGTGGTATTTCTGGGTAAAATGGTATGCACAGTTTTATAGCCCTTATGGGAATAGTTACAAATTACTCCTCAGACTGGTTGGATCAGCTCACAGCTCCAACAACAATGCATTAGTTTTCCTATTTTTCCATATATTCTCCAGCATTTATCATTTTCCTTTTTCTTTTCACGTTAGCCAATCTAATAGGTGTGATGTGGTACCTCAGCGTTGTTTCAATTTACTTTTCTGTAATCAATAGTGATTAGAGGATTTTTTTTGTATGACTATAAATACTTTTATTACCTTCCTTTAAAAATTTCCTCTTCATTTCCTTTGACCATTTATCAATTGGAGAAATGATCTATATTCTTATAAATTTGACTCAGTTCTCTATATGTTTTTAGAAATGAGACCTTTATCAGAGGTCTTTATCAGAGACAGTGGTTGTAAAAACTCTTTCCCAATTTTCTACTTCCATTCTCATCTTATTTACATTGGTTTTGTATGTTCAAAACCATCTCAATATAATGTAATCAAAATTTTCAGTTTTGCATTTCATAATATTCTCTGTATCTTGTTGGGTCATAATCTCTTCTATTCTCCATAGATCTCACCGGTAAACTATTCCTTGCTCTCACAAATTGCTTATAGTATCATCCTTTATGTCTAAATCATATACCCATTTTGATCTTACCTTGGTATACAGGGCAAAATGTTGTTCACTGTCTAGTTTCTGCCATACTGTTTTCCAGTTTGCCCAGCAGTTTTTGTCAAATAGTGATTTTCTAGAAGGTGGAGTCACAAGATCTTGTATTAAAGATGAATAAACGTCCATAAGTTATTCCTTTTCTATGCTTGCTTTTCTCCTTCATTCAGATGTATGACTATTACAACTGTGAATGATGTCAAGATTTTTAATGGCAAAGTAATTTTGTGTATTTTCTTCCGTGTGTGTGTGTGTGTGTGTGTGTGTGTGTGTGTGTGTGTATTTAATGAAATTAACACATATTAAATCAATTATTTGCTGCATGGTAGGATTCTACTTACATCTTAGTAACTTATAATAGCACTGAGGCTAAATCCAACAATACTGAATTGATTTAGTCTAGACTACATTTTAATCAATTTTTACAGCAATATTGGCTGTATTTTATTATATTCTGACTAAAAATTTATGATGACTTTACAGCCTTGTTTAATTGTTCAACCTTAAAAACAGTCTCTAACAAACACATTATGACTATTCAAGGAAGGCATGCATGCACAAAAAAATATACGACATAAACATTGCAAATTTCAATAATGTTAATTTCCTCAGTATAATTTCCTTTCCTGATCATATCTATATGATTCCAAAGTATTCATGTTCTCAAAAGACTTGTAGAAGTATACAATAATAAGGAATTTGTTTTAGACTGAAGTCAGATGTTTTGGATGGTAGCTGATCTCTTTGGTATTTAAGCCATCTCAATTACATTATATCATTTGACACTTTTGCTGTGGTAACAAACTTTCTTTGAACTCCACAGAAGAAAGCTACTAAACAAAAGGCATTTCCTTCCATGAGAATTTGTAGGAGAAGAAAGAATTGGAATTTATCAAGATACTTTAAATAATCTTCTTTATTAATATACAGTGTAAGATTGGCTTATACTCTCATATAAAGAAGAATTAGACTGATAATCTTATTCTTTAGTGAATGTTGATGTTCCCAGTGTTGTTTGAGTCAACGAAAGTCACATAGCAAGATGAGAAAAGTAGAATATGTTTCTATTCTAATTTATCAGTCACTACCAGGATCACAATTTATTACTGAGTCACATAGGATTTATCTGTGATACTGTTAGGTTAAATGAAATCTTGATAATCTACTACTCAGTATTCAAAATCAAATATAACACATATAATGAAACTGGTATAATCACTAGCATATTGAGGTGAGGTGGAAATATTTAGAAAGAGAAAACTATACTTATCTCATGTGACTCAGGTGTCTCTAAATATAAATATAGTTCATTGTTTTAAGTCACACATTTTTTATCATTTATCCTTAAGAAAGATATTTTAAGAAAATATTTCACAGACTTTATGTAACATGTTAAGGTTCTCAAAGAGTTTTTTCACTGCCAGCCTAAAAATTGCGTAGTATGACTAGAAAAATTCCCTTTTAAAAGTGAGGTAATGAAAACTCTACTCATTTTTCACAAAAGGAAACTAAGTTTCTAAAAGTACATGGGAACAGATCATGGCCATGGAGATAGTGTAGGAGATAAAATTTGAACTCTCTGACCCCACATCCAACGTGCATTCCATTATACTACATAATCATGATACTCTTGTTTCTCTCAGGCCTCACTTTCTTGCACTACAGATAAATCTTGTTCAGAATATCCTTAAATTCAGTAAGGGTTCTTATATTACACAATGGTTTATAAATAAGTCTAGAGCATTAAGCTGATTCATATTATTGTCCTTTCAGATTGCTTTAAATATGCTTTTGCCATGAGCAGAATTTCCTAGTGGCTAGGACTTCCAGGTGAGAATTAAATGGTATTAATGAAGAAATGGGATACAAGAAGCCATGGGGAAAGACGTTAAAGTAGTGGTGGCAAACAGAGAGCTTGGGTCCTATATTTTATCTTCCAAGACCAAATACATTACAAAATAGAGAATGCAATTTACTACACATAACAACTCAAGATGAGATCAAAAAAGTTTTCATCTGTTCGATTGTCAGTCAATTGATCAATAAACGCATTCTGATTTCCTGAAATTGTGCTATGTCCTGAGAATATAAGTACAAATATGATAATATAACCAACGCTCTATATATGTATATGTGTGTATAATATATGTGTGTGGATACATAGATGGATAAGCAGATATGCCTAATACACAAAATAGATAGATCATAATTTTGGGAAGGTACTAACACCTGAATACACAAGGAAAGGTCTCATATAGAAGGTGACATTATGTTTAAATCCTGAAGGAAAATGGTAATTCTGAAAGAGGGAGATGAGGTGGTAGTGTATTCCAGACATGAATGAAGACGGTGCAAATGCACAAAGGGGTGGAATATGGTGCTATGTATGAGGAAAAAGGGGAAAATCAGTTTGGTTACATTTGATGTATTTGGAGTATCATATTTTGGAATGAGCGTGGAAAGTTGTTAGGCACTAGAAAATGGTGCTACAAGGAAGACTTCATATTTCTTCCTGGACATAATAGTCAATCTGTGATGTGTATTGAATGGGGAAGGAATTGTGTAAGCTTTGGCAATAGAAAAATCAATTTTGAAACTCTGAATAATGGAATGGAAAGAGGAGTGATAAAGAATAGAAAGACCAATCAGAAGATCATCAGAACTGGAAAGAGTGAAAGTGGCCGTATCACCAAGTAGACACATGTTGTAGAGGCAGAAAGAAAATGACTTTTCAACAAGTTGGATATATGGAGGAAGATAAAGGGAGGAACTGAGAAAAGTCCTAAGTTTATATAGGGTGTGTGCAAGTAATGTCAGTGAAGGAAGAGGAAGAATAAGAGGAAGAATACAGAATTTGAAGGAAGAACATAAAGAGGAAGAGGAGGAGGAGAAAGAGAATAGAGATGGAAGAGGAGAAATAGGAGGAAGAGGAGGTGAAAAGATAAGAGGATTGCATTTTTGTTCAGAAGGCTATTACTCTGCTGCAAACAACTTCATTAGCAGAATGTATAAGACTGACTCTTCGAAGTCCTTGTTGCTACGCAGGTATTCACCAAGAGTTATTAATTAGCATACATTAAAATCTTTTTTTAATATTGATACTGAATTTTAATTTTCCCAAAAGTGTAATATTAATTTTGTAGTATTCTGTCAAGTATGCTGCACAGATGTATACCTGTCTACACATGTTTTATTCTAGTTTTTACATTGAAAATTGAGAATAAGCACTCCCAATTATTCTGTCTTTGGTGGTGGGTGACTTTTATAATGAGAAATTAATGGCAATGTGACCATCAAGTGAGTTCATAGGTATTCTAAGATTAAAACCGAAATGATAGTTTTAGAAATGTCTTGTCATTTAAATTTGATCCCTAAATTCAGTATCCCTGAATTGTTTCATCATACCTTTCCTGCTAAATTTGCTTCCTCCTGCTTTATTCATTTATTCTCTCTACGTCTTCCTCCCTTTTCCTTTTTAGGATACTTAAACACTCTTCAAATATCGGTTTCCTCCGCCTACTATCAGTTGTAAGTCTCTAGAACATTTTGACCTAAAAATACATTTTAAAAGATTTCTTAATTATATGGGTAAGAACAATGTTCTGCACTCCAAATCCAATTTATTAAAATCAACATGATACTTCGTGCCTGATGAATTCATTTATATTTGCAGTATCAATAAATTATCTTAATGTGTAAGCTAAATGTGAAAAATCTAGTTAATCCAGGTGGAAAGAGGAAAGAGTTTTGAGTCACTGGATAAAATAACAAATAGGCCATCTAGCTGGGACCTGAGACGGGGTAAACTAGATAGGCAAAGGGAAAAAGATTCAAAAATGTGCTATGGTGATGGCATAGCATACGGAGAGGAACAAGCCTTATGCCTGACCAGCAGGCTGCTGGTCCTCCTGTGGAGCTTGCAAATAAAAGAATGAGGTGGGAGAGTGGGTCATGAAGCAATATCGATTTATTCAAGCAAGCACTATGTTTATATAGTCTCTGCCAGCCAGCCCAATGAACCATGGTAACACACACAAACAAACCTGAAACTATAGTAATGAACACAAGCTGGAACTACAGTAACAAACACAAACTAGGGGTGGGGCCATCCCTTCCAGCACCATCTTGTTCACCCTTCCCTCCACCGGACTCAGTTTACCTGATGTCCGTCAGTGTGGTGTCCCAGATGGTGTGGCGGTCAGCGCCCCTTACAAAAATGCAATTTCGTTACTCTACATGGATTTTAAATCTAAGATTCCTGTAGATCTATTCCACTCAAGGGGTATTTCATGATGGTAGGAAAACAAAAAATGAAACAACACAAAACTTCCAATATCCATGATCCATGAGTTACTCTTTGACTACATATACTCTCCAAGATTTATTCCATATCCTTTTGGGCTTTGCATAGATTTGTGGAAGAAGAGGTCCAAGAGTCTACAACCTAAACTTTGGCAGTCTGGAGGACAATGTTTTTAATCAGCTGTTGTTTCTGTATCAGCTTAATAAATGCTCCTAAGTTAAAGCTAACTAAAAACTGTAGCTGGTTATGTATTTTGATTAGCTATATAATCAACAGGCAATTTAAGATTGTGGACATTTGAGTGAGTGTGCAGGAAAACCCCTAAGGCCTTATGTTTACCTTAGAACCTGAGAGGAGAAACAGTAAATCACCACTCGACTAAACTTGCAAATGATGAGAGTAGTTGGAAAAGTGAATCCAGACAGTATACTATATAAGGCTAAAAAGAAAGATATCAAGAAATCTAAACATGAACCAATGGCTTTTTACCATTATTTTTCTTTATTTAAAAAATCTCATTTAAATTTTCCAAGTTACATATAAAAAATTATATAACAATTTACCCCAAATTTTGGATTCCTAATTATATATCTCCCTCCCCACCCCATCCATTGATAAGTCAAGAAATTTGACATAGGTCATACAGGTGTGAAGCAAAACACATTTCTATGTAAATCATTCTGTGAAAGAAAATAGACCCCAAAATCCCAAGAAAAATAAAGGAAAAGAATCTTAGATCTACATTCAGGTCTTAAAAGTCCTTTCTCTCAAGATGGATAGCATCTTTCATCATAACTTCGACATAATTGTATTGGAACATTATATTGCTGAGAATAGTCAAGCCATTCATAATAGATCGTCATAAAATATTGATGTTACTGTGTACAATGTTCTATTAGTTCTTCTCATTTGACTTTACATTAGTTCATACAAGTCTTTCCAGGTTTTTCTGAGAGCATCCTGATCATCATTTCTTAAAGTAAATACTATTTTAAATTTACTCTAAAGAAACTGTAGAGTAGCAGAACCCATAGAAAGATCAAGTGAAACAAATTTCCAGCCCAATACAACTTGCAAGGTTATCAGGAAAAGTCTGTTGTAGCAGGGTTAGAGACTATCACAATACAGCACAGGCAGAGTTAGCCCAGAAAATGCTGAAACAAACCCAGAGCAGAACTCAAAAAGACTGAATACCTAGCAACTCTGGTGGCTTCCAGACTTCTTTGCCCACAGAAACCAGGAACAACTTAGAAGGTCATCACGAAGGGTCTGTTACACCAAGTTGTGGTATGTAATTATTATTGAATACTATTGTACTATTAAAAATGATAAGCAGGACTGTCTCAGAAAATCTGGAAATTCTTGCATGGATTGATGCAAAGTGAAATGTACTGAGTACAAACTATCGGCAATATACTATGATTCTCAGCTGTGAATTATTTAGCTGTTCTGAGCAATAGAATGATCTTTGACAACTCTGAAGGACTTCAGAAAAAAATCCTGTCCATCCATAGAGAAAGAAGTAATGTTGTTTGAATACAGATTGAAGTATACTTTTTATAAAAACTTTGTTTCTTTGGTTTTTTTCTATATTTAAAGACGTTTCTTAAATTTATTAAAAACACATTTATTTATAAATAATTTATATTTGTCTATATTTACTTCAACAATGTTTAACAATAACTATTATGGATAAATTTTGCATGACTACACACACATAACTTATATGGAATTGCTTGCCTTCTCAATGAAAGGTATTGAGAAGGGAAGAAGGAACTTACTTTAAAAACAAATGTGACAAAATGGTTTCTATACATAACTGGGGAAAAATAAATACTATATAAATACACAAAAAAGAAGACAGAATTCCTTCACAATCACATAGAAAAATTTTTTTAGATGTTTCTCATTTGAAGGACATTTTCAAAATTTCCAATTCTTTGTCTCAACTAAAAGAGCTGCTATAAATTTTTTTGTACATATAGGTCCTTTACTTTAAAAAAATTCTGTGGAATATTGTAAAAGCAAGTAACCTGAAATACACAGGAGGACAGTTTATCAGTGGACTATCAGAAGTTTTTAAATCTACTTTTATGAAAAGAAGGGCAACTTTTGAGGGTTCAACTATCATGTTAATCAAGCAAATGTATCATTTTAGTTCAGAGGAAAAAGTCAGCATCTAGAATTGCAGAGAAAATGCAGAGAAATATAAATCAATGGACAACACTTCCAGCTGCCTGACCATAAGCAATACTTACATCACAGTTTGACAAAACCAACTGTCTCACCACACATACATAGTTACCAGAAGCACTATCATCTGGGTTTTCAAAGCTGTGGGGCTGCTTAGCAACTTCCAAGAGTCTCATCTGGCCCTCGAACCTATTTCCAAAAACGAAATTCCAAATTAAAACCTCACCTCCGTGTCTTCATACACTTTTCAGAGTCAGAGGGCATTACCTTGAAAACCAGAGCCTTATTAGAAAATGAGCAAAATGTATTGAAGCCTATTAATGGACGGGGAAAATCCTTAACTCTTTTGCCCACTCACCATTAACGTTATATTATGATTACGCTGGGCCCTAAAAACATTCTAGTATATTACATAGGCAATTGTCATTAACATTTCTTAAGTAAATACAACATATTTCCCTAAAACACAGCATGAAATTTACATTTGCGGAATACGTAACATAACATCATTCCTTGGGGAGTAAGCAATCATTTCCTCCTTCCTCAACCCAAAACAAAATGTCCAAATAAAGTCTTTCATGGGGTGTGTATCCTCCCCACACTGCCTTTGCAGGCACTTTAAGGTGCAGGCTATCATGAGCCAAGTCCCAGTCTCATCAAACTTCCAGCCCCCACTTCTAAGTTAGGAGAGGTGGCTGAGCAACAAAGCTTTCAGGGTGGGGTTCTTGGGACACTTGTCACTCCCCCCCCCCCACCACAGGCAACTCTACCCCATGGGTCCCAAACTGTCCCAGAAGAAAGCTGCAAAACAGCACATTCAGTAACTTGCTGAGCTGTCCCCATCTTGACCCAGGGCTGAACTCAGAGCTCCTGGGTTCCTCCTCCTACAGCAGGAGCTAGCCACTCACAGACCCTTCTTGGGACTGCACACAGGCAGCTTTCTGCTCCTATTCCAGGGCTCACCATTCCAAAGTTGGCACACAGTTCTCTGCTTCTCTTGGGTTATTCTTCAGGCAGTTTCCTATTCCTTTTCCAGGGCTCCATTCCAATCTCTTCCCCTTCTGGTCTGGATTCTGCATACAATACACTTTCAGGGTCTTCACCCTCCAGCATAGTCTGGAGCCAACTAATACACTGGGGTCCTGGCTCTTTTGATGAGAATGGGATGCCAATGTAAGGATAATTTAAGTTTAATGGTGGTGGGAGGGAGATCTTCCCTGCTCATTAATAGTATTCAATACCTTTTGTTAAATTTTAATGAGACACTGGTCCTCAAGTGCTTTGATGCCCTCTGGCTCTGAAAAGTGTATAAAGACTCTGAGTTGAGGTTTTACTCTGGGGCTTAGTTTTTAAAAGAGGGCTTGTGTGCCAAATAAGACTCTGGAAAACCTCTAAGTACCCCCCTGTGTCAGTAAGCACCTCAAAATATAAGGGTGCTGCTATCACAGTTCTTAGATCTGCATTCATAAGAGGAAAACAACTTTTGAGGAGGTTAATAATCACTTTATTTAAGAGGATGTATCAATACTTTAATCAAGAACATATCTCATTCACCTGTTTCAGGGGAATCAGCACCCTGAACTTCAAAGAAAATACAGAGAAACTGAAGATCAAAAGACACAGCTTCACTTGACTGAATTCAACAGACACTTGGAGCCCAATTATCTGGCCATAGCTGCCAGAGAGGGAAACATTCCATCTAGGTTCTCAAAACCGGGGCTCTTCTTTAAAATGCTTTCCAGGGTCCTCATCCAGCCAAGCAAATACTTTCAGTCAGTAAGCCCCAAAGTAATCAACAAACATGGCTTCCTCTGCCTGACCATAATTCAACAGACAGGTACATCTGTCAGACCAATTACCTGAATGGGAAACAAGATATCTGGGTTCTCAAAGCCTGGGACTCTTTAAAGCAGCTTCCTAGAGTCCCTATCTGGCACTCAAACCTTATTACAAGGACTAAGCCCCAGAGGGAAACCACAACTCAGAGAATTTATGCCGTTTTTGGAATCAGAGGGCATCATATTCCTTGAGAACCAGTGTCTCATTAACAAAAGGCTTGATCCATCCCACAGATCTTCCCTAATCATACTTCCTTAATGGATATTAATGGGTGGGGAAGATCTTTAATCACATTAAAATAATCAAAAATACAAATACATATACCATATCAAGTTAAAGTAACCCTTGTTTTTGTACTCTGCTCCCTGTAAAGACTCTTGATTGATAAAGGTAATATTCAATCAGAGCCACTTTATTATACTAAAACAAAAACAAAACAAAAGATCCTATTTTTATTGCCATTACACCCCCCCCCCCCAATTCCACACACTCCACCACCACCTCATCCATCTGGCTTCGAAAACCTGGATGTTTGTGCTTCTCTGTCTGGCAACTATGTGGGTATGGTCAGACAGCAGAATTTATCAATCTGTGATTATGTACATATATATATATGTACGTATATGTATATAGATATGCATATATATTATTTTCTTATGTTATGTTATGCTGTGATATGTTGTCATGTTATGCTATATTATGTCATATAATATCATATTGCATTACATATCAAATCATATCATATTATATCACATTATATCACATCCCTTTACTTTGTATCATGTCACATTACATCATATTATGTGACATTATTTCACATTACATTGTATTATGTTGCATAAGTCGTGTTACACCATATTATGCCATACTGTGTCATATTACATCATGTTATGTTATATTATATATATAATTATACATATATATTACATCATATATATGCATATATACATATATATATGTATAGTTTATGATCAGGCAGCTGGAAACATTGACTGTTGATCTTTATTTCTTTTTATTTTCTCTGAAGTTCAGGGTGTTGACTTTCCCCCCTGAAGTAAGTGAGTAAATACATGTGCTTGATTAAAGTGATTGTTGACCCCTCAAAAATTGACTTTCCTTTTAGAAAAGCAGATCAAAGAATCTGTTATAGCATGACCTTTTGTATATGTTGGGGTGCTTGCATTTACATTTATAAACCCAGTAGTGTTATTGTTACAGTTCTTTGCACATAGTTCCAATTTGCTCTCCATAATTGTTAGATTGGTTCACAACTCCACCAACAATGAGCTACTGTTCCTATATTTCCATATATTCTCTAAATTTGATCATTTTCATTTTCTGACATATTAGCCAGTCTGGTAGGCATGAGGAACTAACTCAGAGTTTTGAATTTGCCTTTCTTTATTTTGCTTTCTGGTGTTTTCATCTTAATAGACTTTTTTATTTCTTAAATTTACATGTAAACATAGTTTTCAACATTAATCTTTGTAGAAGTTTCAGTTCCAAATTTTTATCTCACCTTCTCTCATCTCTCCTTGCCAAGTCAGCAAGCAATCTGATGTAGTTCATAAATGTACAATTATGTCAAAGTTATTTCCACATTAGTCATGTCGTGGAAGAAGGATCAGAACAAAAGGGAAACAACATGAAAGAAAAAAGTGAAAATAGTGTGTTTATATGTTCATGTAGACTCGACATTTTGTGTCTTTTGGAATAGTCTTGTGTGCTTGTATTACTGAGAAGAGCTAAGCCTATCAATGTTAATCTTTGTCCAGTGTTGTTGTTGCTGCTTACAATTTTCTTTCACTGTATCTTTTTATGGCTTCTGCTCCTCTAGAATTTGTTTAGAGTAATTTTTTTACAGGTATTTTATGAGCTGTATGAGACAAACTACAGTAGGTGTGTCTTTGTACTCCTCCACCTTGGCTCCACCCACAAGGAGCTCCCACCGCAGACATTATTCAAAACAGCAAATGTTGGAGTACACACAAGGTGGCACAGAGAACTCAGGAAGTTGCATGATTTCTCCTCAGTTTCCCTCAGAAACAATCTTCTCTCCAGAGTGACAGAAACCAAAAAAAAAAAAACAAAAACAAAAACAAAAAAGATGGAGAGAAACACTTTTCCAGGTTAAGATAACTTAGAAGGACTTCAAGAATAGTATATCTCACTTAGGTAAAAGGGGAACAAAGCCCAGTGTAAATAGTATCCTGGTAAACTAGCTGGAGACTCATAGCTATAATGCAGATCAGGAATCAAGGTGCCTCAATCCTGGCTCAGCAGGCCATCAGTGAAGCCTCCAGCCTCAGTGCAGAAAGTAAATTGTCAACCCCAGAGAGTTCATTTCATTCACATTCACAGTTGTGATTATTAATTGTGCATTTCCCTCTACCCTATTTGCTACCGGCTTATACTTTTCTCTCTTTTCCCCCCGTCCCTCTTCACCAGTGTTTTGCTTCTGACTGCCTCATTCCTCAATCTGCACTCCTTTCTATCACATCACTTCCCTTTCTTTCCGTTTTCCACTTCTTCACTAGAGAGTAAGAAAAATTTGTATTCCCCACTAATTGTGTAAGCAATTCTTTCTTTGAGCCAATAAAAATGACAGCTCTATTTTTATTAATTTATTTTTCAATGCCATGCCAATCAATATATCAAAATTATTTTATAGAATAATAATAATAAAATTAATCCAGAAGAACAAAAGGTCAGAATATCAAGGGAATTAATGAAAAGAAATGCTAGGTAAGATGACTTACCCATACAAGATTTTAAATTGTATTGTATTATAAAGGAGCAATCATCAAAACCACTTGCCACTGGCTATTAAATAGTGTAAAAGTTTAGGTACAGAAGATACAGAGGTCAATTACTATACTACTCAAGTGTTTGATAAACTCCAAGACTCCACCTTCTGGGAAAAGAAATAATTATTGTCAAAAACTGCTGAGGAAACTGGAAAATAGTGTGGCAGAAACTAGACAAAGACCAATGTTTTACATCGTGTACAAAAATGAAGTCAAAATGGGTACGTGATTTACATAGAAACGCTGATATTCTAAGCAAATTAGGAGATTAAGGAATAGTTTACTGTTAGATTTACGGAGAACAGAAGAATTTGTGACCAACCAAGACATAGAAAACATTATGGAATGCAAAATGCATAAGTTTGATTACATTAAAATGAAAAGTTTTTGCACAAATAAAGCCAATGTAACTAAGATTAGGAAGGAAGCAAAAAAAAAAAGTAGAAAAGTATTTTTACAACCAATGTATCTGAAAAATTCTCATTTCCAAAATATGTAGAAAATTGAGTTGAATTTATAAGAAACCACGTTATTCCCCAAATGGTAAAGGAATATGAACAATCAGTTTTCAAGTCAGAAATTAAAGCTAGCTATAGTCATCTGAAAAAACTCTCTAAATTATTATTGATAAGAGAAATGCATACCAAAACAACTCTGAGGTAACTCATCACACCTATAAGATTGGCTTACATGACAAAACAGGAAAATGATAAATGCGGAAGAAGATGTGGGAAAAAAAAGAACATTAATTTATTGTTGTTGCAGTTGTGAACTGATCCAAACATTCTGGTTAGCAATTTAAACTATGCCTAAAGGGCTATAAAACTGAGCATATGCTTGACCTAGCATTTCTAGGTCCTTTCTCAAAGAGATCATACAAATGGAAAAGCACACAAATGTATAAGAATACTTATAGCAGCTTTTTAGCAGTGGCAAAGAATTTGAAAATGAGGGGATGCTAATCAACTGGAGAGTTTCTGAATATGTTGTTGTATGTGAATGTAATGGAATACTATTGTGCTACAAGAAATTGTGAGCAGGTGGACTTCAGAAAAACCCGGAAAGTCTTACAGGGGCTAAGGCTGAATGAAATGACGAGAAGCAGGACAATGTTGCACACAGTAACAGACACATTGAGTGATGACTAACTTTGATACATATACTTCTCAGTAATGCAAGGGTGTAAGACAATCGCAAAACTCTCATGATGGAAAATGCTGTCCACATCCAGAAAAAGATCTATGGAGTCCAAATGTAGATCGGAGCACATTATTTACTCTCTGTCTTTCTCTGCCTCTCTGACCCCCCGCCCCGTCTTTCTCTGTCTCTGTCTGTCTCTCTGTCTCTGTCTCTTTCTTATTTCTTCTTTCTAATGGTTTCCCCCATTTGTTGTAATTCTTCTTTTCATATTATAAGCTGCCTTAGGGTTGGGGAGGGGAGAGATGGGGAGAAAATTTGGAAATCATAATCTTACAAAGGTGAGTGTTAAAAACCAAAATATTTTTTTGAAAGAGTTGCAAGTGTCATCTTCCCATGCAGGGATGGAAAAAATTTAACCTAATTAAATGACAATTTTTTTTCTTTCTTATTTACCTTTTTCTGCCTCTCTTGAGCTTTGCATTTGAAGATCAGATCTTTAGTTAAGTTCTTTCCTTTTCATCAGGGAAGTTTGAAACTCTACTATTTCATTTAATATCCATGTTTTCCCCTGAAAGTTTGCACTTAGTTTTACTAAGTATGTGGTTCTTTGTTATAATCCTAACTCCTTTTCCTTCATCATTTCTTATAGCACAATAGTATTCCAACAAAATCACGTACCATAAATCATTCAACAATTTCTGAATTAAGGAACCTTCCCTCAATTTCCAAGACTTTGTCTGCAGAAAAGAGTTGCTATAAATATTTTTGTACTTATAGATCTTTTTCCTTTTTGCCCTTCTTTTGGGATCCAGAACTAGTAGTTGTATTGCTAACTCAAAGATTATTCATGTTTTTTTTCGCCCTTTGAATATAGCTCCAAATTATGCTACAGAATGATTGAATCAGTTCACAACTGTGTCAACAATGAATTAATATCTCATTATTCTTGCATCCCCTCCAACATTTGTCATTTTCCTTTTCTGTCGGATTAACCAGTCTAAGAAGTATGAGGTAGTACTCGGAATTGCTTTTATTTGGATGATATTTTGGAAGGCAAAGGAACTGGGATTCCAAATATGAATCACTTTCCCACCACAACTAAGCATAATACATGAAGGGGAAAAATTGTTCTTTGATAAAATAGAAGGATTTCAAACTTGCATGATTAGACCAGAACTAAACCAGAAGTGTGACCTCTAACATCAAAACCCAAGAGAAGCATAAACAAGAAAAAAGGAAAAGTAAAACGTAAAGGATTCAATAGAGCTAAACTATTTGTTTCATTACAAAGTAAGATAATCACTGTAATTCTTAAAATTATGTCGCTAATAACATAGCTAAAGGGAAATGTGTTTGTCCTTCGTTGCTGAAGAAGACCATGTCATCAAGGAAATAATGAGGTGACTAGTACTTGACTTAGTTTTGAGTGACGGAGGGCTGTGCAGGTCACCAGCCTTACTTCTCCTACAGAGCCATCTGAATCCAGTGACCATCAGGATGGATGGAGATGACCCAGGATTAGGCAATTGCGATGAACTGACTTTCTCAAGGTCACATAGCTAGTGAGTGTCAAGTATGTGAGGTGAGATTTGAAATCAGTTCCTCCTGACTCCTGCACTGGTGCTCTATCCACTGCACCACGTAGCTGTTCAACTAAAAGGAAAATACATATCGACAGAAGGTGTCGGTATAAGGTAAATTTGAGGCAATGTCATAAAAGAAATTAAGGGATGAGAAAGATGAGTATAATGGGTGTAGAAATAAATGAGAGGCAGAATGGAGTAAATTTTTTCACACATAGTTGTAAAATACATTACAATGGAGGGGACTATGGGAGTATGGGCAACTATTTAACATTAGTTTCATCAATATTGGTTCAAAGAGGTAATTGCATACACAATCAGTTGAATATAGAAACTCATCTTACCTGACAAGGAAGTTGGAGGGAAATTGGTGAAATAAGGGGGTGGGTTGTGAACAGAAGCAAGCCAGGGCTGGGTAGCAATCCTTATTTCCGAGAATGTAAAACAAAAAGAGACCTAATTGAAAGAAATAAGGAAGGAAATGGCATCTGACTGAAAGGTAACATAGCCCAGTACTTCTTAAAGACCCCATATAGAGTCACAAGCCAAATTTTAAGAGAAACCCTGAAAGAGTCATGAGTGGAAAAAAGTTTAAGAAGCCCTGCTATAGGCAATGAAGCAATACCAATACGAAACATATTTGTACCAAGCTGTATGGCATCAGTATTCTTAAAGGAGAAGTTAAGTGACTTACAGGAAGTAAAAGGGAGAAAACTACACTAGTGGGGAACCTCAAATGTCCTCTATCAAAACTAGACAAATCCAATGAAGAAAACAAACAGAAACTTAAGAGGTAAATAGAATATCAAAATATTAAATGGGACAGACCTTTGGCACAGTTTAGACAAAAAGGGTGACATCATAAGCAAAATAGAAAAGCAAGTAATCACCCTTCAGATCTACGGGGAGAAAAACTCATGGCGAAACAGAGTATTACAAAATATAAAAATTTGTTCTTAACTTATCAAGAAAAAAGCAACAATATTGTACAGTTTAGGTTTTGGGAAGGATTGAAGAGAGAAAAGCTACACAAGTGTCTGAAAAACTATCTTCCTCTTTAGTACGTTGTGCTCATTGCTGCTTGCTTTTAAGTTAAAAAGTGAGCATGTTAAGTTAAGTAGGCCATTGCTAAATTCAGTATAAATTACCTTTCCTTTGGTTATGTACTTTCTTTTTATTTTTCATATTTCACTTTTTCTTTTCTTTTTTTTGAATTTGTTTATTTAAGTTTTCAACACTCATTTCCACAAAATTTTGGGTTCCAAATTTTCTCCCCATTTCTTCCCTCCTCACCCCAAAACGCCAAGCATTCTAATTACCCCATCACCAATCCGTCCTCCCTTATAACATCTCTCCCTTCCCTTATTTCTATCTTCTCTTTTGTCCTGTAGGGCAAGATAAATTTCTATAACCCCTTACCAGTATTTCTTATTTCCTAGTTGCAAGAACAATACTCAACAGTTGTTCTTAAAATTTTGAGTTCCAACTTCTCTTCATTCCATATAGGCCATATCTGTGTAGTTTTGCAAATGACTTCCATAATAGTCGTGTTGTGTAAGACTAACTATATTTTCTCCATCCTATTCTGACCCCAGTTTTCTTCTATCCTCTCTTTTGCTCCTATCCCTCCCCAAGAGTGTTGACTTTTAATTGCTCCCTCCTCCCGTTTTCTTCCCTTCCATCATTCCCCCACCCTGCTTATCCCATTCTTCCCCACTTTCCTGTATTGTAAGATAGGTTTTCATATCAAAATTAGTGTGCATTTTATTCCTTCCTTTACTCGAATGTGATGAGAGGAAGCTTCAAGTTTTTTATCTCACCTCCCCCCTTTTTTCCTCCACTGAAAAGTCTTTTACTTGCCTGTTTTGTGAGATATAATTTGACCCATTCCATTTCTCTCTTTCTGCTCCCAATACATTTCTCTCTCACCCGTTAATTTCATCATTTTAAGATTTGATCCCATCCTATTCAATTCACCCTGTGCTATATATCTCTGTCTCTGTCTCTGTCTCTGTGTGTGTGTGTGTGTGTGTGTGTGCGTGTGTGTAATCCTACCAAGTACTCAAATACTGAAAACACTTTCAAGTGTTACAAATATTGACTTTCCATGTAGGAGTGAACAGTTCAACTTTAGCAAGTCCCTTATGACTTCTCTTTGCTGTTTACCTTTTTATGGTTCTCTTCATTCTTGGGTTTGAAAGTCAAATTTTCTTTTCAGCTCTGGTCTTTTCATTGAGTGCTTGAAAGTCCTCTATTTCATTGAAAAACCATTTTTCTCCCTGAAGTATTATACTCAGTTTTGCTAGGTAGGTGATTCTTGGTTTTAGTCCTAGTTCCTTTGATTTCTGGAATGTAATATTCCATGCCCTTCGACACCTTAATGTAGAAGCTGCTAAATCGTGTGTTATCTTGATTGTATTTCCACAATATTTGAATTGCTTCTTTCTAGCTGCTTGCAATATTTTCTCCTTGACCAGGGAACTCTGGAATTTGGCCACAATGTTCCTAGAAGTTTCTCTTTTTGTATCTCTTTCAGGAGGTCATGGGTGGATTCTTTCAATATTTGTTTTGCCACCTGGTATTAGAATATCAGGGCAGTTTTCCTTGACAATTTCATGAAAGACGAGGTCTAGATTCTTTTTTTGATCATGGCTTTCAGATAGCCCCATAATTTTTAAATTGTCTCTCCTGGATCTGTTTTCAAGCTCAATTGTTTTTCCAGTGAAATAGTTCACATTATTTTCCATTTTTTCATTCTTTTGTTTTTGTTTTGTGATTTCTTGCTTTCTCATAGTCATTAACCTCCATCTGTTCCATTCTAACTTTGAAAGAACTATTTTCTTTAATGAGCTTTTGAACCTCCTTTTCCATTTGGCTAATTCTGCTTTTCAAAGCATTTTTCTCCTCATTGGCTTTTTGAACCTCTTTTGCCAATTGAATTAGCCTATTTTTAAAGGTATTATTTTCTTCAGCATGTTTTTGGGTCTCCTTTAGCTAGGTGTTGACCTGCTTTTCATGCTTTTCTTGTATCTCTCTCATTTCTCTTCCCAGTTTTTCCTCCACCTCTCTAACTTGATTTTCAAAATCCTTTTTGAGCTCTTCCACAGCCTGAGAACATTGAATATTTATTTTGGATGTTTGGGATACAGAAGCCTTGACTATTATGTCTTTCCCTAATGGTAAGCATTGCCCTTCCCCATCCAAAAGGATGGGAGAATATATCTCTTCACCAAGAAAGTAACCTTGTATAGTCTTATTTTTTTTTTCCTTTTTTGGGCATTTTCCCAACCAGTTACTTGATCTTTGGGTCCTTTGTCAAGAGTATGATATGCTCTGGTGATCTGTAAGGCGTCAGTTCCTCTAAGGTGGCACAATCAAGCTTGTACTTGTCTGGGCGAAGATCGGGATTTTTGTGCCTAGAATCTTAGCAGTTTCCTCTCCACAGGCACTTGGCCTCCAGTTCTGCCAAGCCAGTAATGGGGGCTTATTTTCAGATAAACTGGATGGGGAGGGCAGCCATTCAGTGTGAGATAAAGAGCATCTCCCTCAGGGGCTCTACAGAGGGCTGAGACAAGAATCAGCTCCTCAGTGCCCCCAGGGCTTTTATGCTCCAACAATGGATGCAGCTGCTGTTTGGCCTCTGTTGGCTGCTGCCTGAGGCTGGAGCTATGGGAAGTCCCTTCTCCCTCCCTGGCCAGCTGAAAAAAACCCATTACTGACCTTTGGTTCCTGTGGGTTGAGGGATCTGGGGACAGCTGCTACTGGGGCTGGGGATTCCATCACTAGCCATTCCGCCCTCAAGGACTGTTCCTGAGCAGCACAGCCAAGGCTGGCCTGGGCTCCCTTCCTGTTCAGTGCAACCGAAGTTTCCCTTGGGCCTTTCACGTCACACTGGGCTGGAAATCTCCTCCACTCTGTTGTTCTGCACTTCTACTTCTCCAAAATGTGTTGAGAGTCCCTCTCTATAGGTATTTTATGGGCAGTGTGGGGAGAACCTGCCTTTGTGTGTCTTTCTACTCCGCCATCTTGTCTCAGCCCCACTAGTTTGTACTTTTTAAGGTTATGTAAAGCATTAGGCATTGTATCTGTATCATAGAGTAATATGAGGAGAAGAAAGAATAAGACACATGAAAAGGTAAAATGAAATAGAGGTTTTATGAATTTTAAAGTCCAAAGCTAGAACATTACATTTGATCTTGGAGATAATAGGAAGTCACTGAAGTCATTTAAGCTTTATGTGTGTGTGTGTGTGTGTGTGTGTGTGTGTGTGTGTGTGTGATTGGTATGGCACTGAATACGTAAATTAATTTGGGTAGAATTGTTATTTCTATTACATTAGTTCAGCTTACCCATGAGCAATGCACATTTTTTCCAATTGTTTCGATATAATTTTATTTGTGGCAAAAGGGCTTTGTAATGGTATTCATCTACTTCCTAGGTTTGTCTTAGGAAATGGTCTCCCAAATATTTTATTGTCTACACTTATCTTAAAAGGAATTTCTGTTTCCTTTGCAGCAGAGTTTATTGGTAATAAATAGAAATGCTGATGATTTCTCTGTATTTATTTTATAACCTATGATGCTGTTTTTAAAATCTTTCTTGAGCTCTTCAAAGAAGGCTTTTTGGGCTAACGATCAATTCATATTCCCTTTTCAGGTTTTGGATATGTATATATTGACAATGCTGTCCTTTTCTGAATTTGTTTCTGGGGAGTGGAACCAAGATGGCTGAGTGAAAGCATGTACTCACCTAAGGTCTACCACAAACTGCTTCACATATCTCTAAAAACAGAATCTGAAGAAATTTTAGAGTGGCACAATCCACTAGGAGAGAGGGTGTGGTAAATTTGCGGCCCAGTACAGGCCAGAAATTTCCTGTGAAGAATCTGTTGCACGGGGCTGGAGGCACACAGAGTGCACAGGCTGTACTAGCACAGTCCCTGGCACAGAAAAACCAAGTGGCAACTGCAGGGCAGACTGAAGCAGCAGCAGCAGTGCAAATTCTCAAATAGATCAGGTGGGACAAGAATCCAGTGAATCTTAATGAGAGAGAGGCACAGGAACCCTGGTAACAGCAGCAACATCTCTTGAGACTATTAGCCTACATATTAAATGTCTGTAAGTCTCCTACTTGAACTTCCAGGAGCCAAGATGGTGAAATGATCTGTAAGTGCTCTTAACCTCCCCTTGTTGACCCAGAAAAAACCCAAAGAATATTTCCCCAGAAGAAACCCTGGAATAGTGGGCTCAACCAAAGGGTTAAACAGTCTGTCAACTGAAGAGGCTAGGAAAATCGCAAGGGGGTGGGGATTCTCTCTTGCTGTGGCTGAAGAGACTTCCTGTGCTCTGGCTCAGGAGAGGAAACTTCCTGTGCCCAGACCAACCTCCCCCACATGTCACACAGTGAACTAAAGGATAACACTGAGGAAATTCGGAAAGACTTCAGTTGGCCTTTGCCCTGCTACACCAGTCAGTTCAGCACCAGGTAGGCTGTGGAAATCTAGCTTCTAGTTGAAAGAACCAGAGGCCACAGCATACAAAGCTTCAAGTTCTCAGCAAAAGAACTGTGGGACATAGCCCCCTGTGCCCCAGGAGCAGAGATCAAATTTAAAAACCAGGAAACAGACAATCATCATGAGAAAGAAGCAAACCACAAAAGGAAAGACCATAGAATCTTACTATGGGGAGAAGGACCAAAATATAAATATAAAAGACATCAGCATTGAGAATGTGCTCTCATCTAAAATCTCAGAAGGGAGTAAGAACTTGCCTCAAGTCCAAAGAATATTATAGGAAGATTTCAAAATGGATTCTAAAAGTCAGCTTAGAGAAGTAGAAGAAAAATTGGCAAATAATATTAAAAATGTAAAAAAAAATAATTCACTGAAGACTTTAAAAAGAAAATCAGACAAATGAATAAAGAGATACAAAATTAACTGGCACGATTGAACAAATGGGAAAGGAGAATCAAAAGTTAACTGAAGAAAACAATCTTTAATAATTAGAATTGGGCAAGTAGAAGCTAATGACACTATGAGACATCATGATTCAGTCAAACAGAATCTAAAAATTAAAAAAGAGAAGAAAATGTAAAATATCTCATTGGAAAAAAACATCTAACCTCGAAAATAGATCCAGGAGAGAAAATGTAAGAATTATTGGTCTCACCGACAGCCATGATGAAAAAAGAACCTAGACAATAACTTGCAAAAAAATCATGAAAGAAAACTCTCCTGAGGTCCTAGATCCACAGGGCAAAATACTCATAGAAAGAATCCACCAATCATGTCTTGAAAGACATCCCAAACTGAAAGCACCAAAGAATATTCTTCCCAAATTCCAGAACTATCAAGTTAAGAAGAACATACTGCAAGCAGCAAGAGGTAACAATTCAAATATCACAGAACTACACTCAGGATCACACAGGACTTGAAACATCTACATAGAAAGATCAGAGGGATTGGAATATGATTTTCTGTAAGGCAAAGTAGCTTAGACTGAAACCAAGAATCAGTTACTGAACAAAACTGAGCACAATATTTCAGGCAAGAAGATTGACATTCATTGAAATAAGGGATTTCCAGATTATCCTGATGAAAATACCAGAGCTCAATAATAAATTTGATCTTCAAATACAAGTGTCAAGAGAGGCATACAAAGGTAAATGGGGAAAAAAACAAAACAACAATATGTCATTCAATATGAGCAAACTGTTTACATCCCTATGAGGGAGGATGATACTTCTTAATGTTGAGAGCTGTATATTTCTTGTGATATTTGAAAGGGATATACATAGACAAAGGGACTGGATATAAATTAAGTGATGTGATGATAAAAATGTTATTTAAGTGTGTGAATGCATTATAATTGGAGATGTGAAAAGGACGAGACAGAAAAAGGTAAATGACATCACAGGAACAAGCCAAAAGCTTATTATAATAAAGGAAAAGCAGTAAAGGAGATGATCTCTGTTTGAGCTTTACTCTCATCTGATTTGGTTCAAGGAGGGAACAACATGCTCAGTCAAATATAGAAATCTAACTTGCCATATAGGCAGTAGGAGGGAAAATGGGAAAGAAAATGTATAGGAGGTTAAAAGGGAAGGAAGAAGCAGTAAGGGAAAGGGGGGATGAAAGAGAGGGGGCCTGATAGAAGGGAGGGAAAATTGAGGGAGGCAGTGGTCAAAAATTAAAACGCTGCTATGGAGGGGAAGGGAGGACAACTAAAAGCATAAACGAGGAAATAGAATGAAGAGCAAGACACAGATAGTAATTATGACGGTGAATGTGAATGGATTAACTTTCACATAAAACGGAGGCAGGAGCACAATGAATAAAAAACCATCATCCATCAATATGCTGTTTATAAGAAACACATTTGAAAAAGGGGCATAGACATAAGGTAAAGGTAAAACGTTGGAGCACAATATAGTATGCTTCAGCTGAGGGGCAATAAAACCAGAAGTAGCAATCCTGATCTCAGACAAAACAAAAGTAGAAATAGATCTAATCAAAAGAGATATGGACGGAAACTATATCCTGCTAAAAGGCACCACAGACAATGAAGGAATACTATTAATAAACATATATTCACCAAGTGGTATAGCATCCATATTCTTAGAAAAGAAGGTAAGGTCGTTGCAGGAAAAAATAGACAGCAAAACTATACTAGTGGGGGACCTCAACATCCCCCTCTCTGAACTTGATAAAACTAACCTCAAAATAAACAAGAAAGAAGTGAAGAAGGTGAATAGAACTCTGGAAAAGGCATATATGATACATCTATGGAGAAAACCGAATGGAGATAAAAAGGAATATTCCTTTTCCCAGCAATACCTGGCACATATATAAAAATTGACCATGTATTAGAGCATAAAAACCTCACAGTCCAGTGCTGAAAGGGACTGAATGAATAAAATAACCATGGAAAGATAGACCAAAAATTAATTGGAAGCTGATCTAATCCTAAAGAATGAGTGGATTAAACAACAAATCATAGAAACAATCAACAAGTTCATTCAAGAGAATGACAATAATCAGACAAACTATCAAAATTTAAGGGATCCTGCAAAAGCAGTTCTTTAGGGAAGTTTTATATCAATGAATACCTACATGAATAAAATAGATAAAGAGGCTATCCATGAATTGGGCATACAGCTGATAAAGGTAGAAAAAGAACAAACTGAACTTCTGTTTTCACATTACCTGTCACCCAGATACAACTCTGTGGTCATTGTTTTTCTTTGTTAGGTTTTGCTCATGTTGCTTCTCTTTCTCTGGCTTTTAATGTTGACTTCTATTGCTGAGGCACTGGGCATACTATACCAGGCTTTCTGTGCTAGGGACAAGGGTCCTGGTTATTGGTTTTGTGTGGTAAGGTCCCAGGTGCTGGCTTCAGGAGGCTGGCTACTTATCTGATGCTGAACAGGAGCTGGTGTTGGTGTCTTGTATGTACCAGGTGTTAGTACATTCCTGCTCCACCATCCTGGGACTCCGAATGTCCATCAGTTTGATGAAGTAGGGCTCGTCACTGGAGTGCCTCCCAACTTGTACTAGTCTCCTTCAGCCACAGGAAAAAGGACCAATTCCTTGATCATTGTAGCCTCTCCAGCTAAAAAAACGGCTGCACCACATCTTTCTGCTGACTCCACTGTTTGAGGAGATTTTTCTAGTGCAATATTCTCTCACTTTCTTAAGGTCAATAAGGGAAGATGACAGGAACTTACTGCTTACTCTGCTACCTTGGTCCAAGGAAGTTCTATTTCGTTGTTAAAGTTGTAATTTATTTCAAGAATTTTTTGTTGTTGATTCACTAAAATTCTCTAAATATGCCATCATATCATCTGAAAAGAGTGGTAGTTTTTACTCCTTATTTCCTCCTCCAGTTCCTTCAGGTTTTTTTATCTGCTATGCTATTGTAACAGAAAGCACTCTGACATGCACAGGGGAGCCTGCTATCACAGGTTCTTTGATCTGATTTTCTAAAAGGAAAGGCAACTTTTCTGGGGTTAACAATCACTTTAATCAAGCACATGCATTATTTACATAGTTCAGGGGAAAAAGTCAGCCACTGAACTTCAGAGTAAATGCAGAGAAAGCAAAATCAACAGAGAGAGCTTCCCAACTGTCTGATATAAGCAATACATATATAGTTATCAGAGAGGTAAACACCAGCATCTGGGTTTTCAAAGCCCAGGGTTGGGGGACGGGCACTTAGTGGCTTCCCAGAGTCTAATCTGGCCCACAAATTTTCTTGTAAAAGCTAAGAAGAAAAGTAAAGCCTCACTTGATAGCACTTAAATATTTTTTAGTGCCAGAGGGCATCATAACCTTTGAGAATCAATGTCTCATTAACAAAAGGTGTGGGCCTTCCTATGAATCCTCCCAGGCCCATTAATATATGGGGAAGATCTTCCCATTAAGAAGCAAAATTATATTAACAATAAGAAAAATATATCATCAATAGAGCTACTTGCTTCCAGTTTCTTGGAGAGTTTATCCCATTCATAATCGCAGTAATGATTATTGAGTATTTCCCTCCATTTTCTTTCCCCTGTGTTTACGCTTTTTAAAATCTCTCCTTTCACTCTGTTTCTCCTCACCACTCTTGCTTTTCACCACTCTTGCTTTTCATCACTGTCTACCTAAATCTGCCCTCTGTTCCATTGGTTCCTACCCCACTTTTCCTTTTACCTTCCCCTCCTACTTCTCTATAGGTTTCTTTTTCCAAGTATGTGTGTATGTTATTTGCTCTTGGAAATAAATTCAATGATTTTAAGGGTAATACAATGTTTATCCCCTCCCTTCTTTCCCTCTACTATATTAGGTCTTTTGAGACTCTTCATATGATAGTTACCCCATTCTGTATTCTTCCATACTCCTTTCCCAGCGCAATCAGCTTTTTCACCCCTTATTTTTTTATTTTTTTTATCTTCGCATCAATGTTAACTTATACCTGCAAGCTCTGTTTAAAGATACTTCTAACTGTCTTAACAGAAACACAGTTTTCAGATTTACAAACATCACCTTCCCATGTAGGGATGCCAATAGTTTAATCTCATTGAATACCATATTCTTCCACCCTGCCTTTCCAGTTTAACTTTTTTGACTCTTGAGTCATGTTTTGGAAGACTGAATTTTCTATTCAGCTCTGGTCTTTTCATTTTTTTTTATTTAATTGTTTTAAAAATATATTCATTTTATTAGTTTGTAGTGTTCTACAATAACTACCATACACTTAGATTTTTTTCCCCTGTACCTACCCTCCACAACCCCCCTCCCTCCCCAAGATGGCATACAATTCTGTATAGGATGTATACATAAATTCTTATTGAGCACATTTTCATTATACTCACACTGTGTAGAAGAACTAAAATAAATGGGAGAAATTATATCATAAACCAAAACATAATGCACACACACACACACACACACACACACACAAGATCTGCTAAATTCTGCCATTGAATTTCATAGTTCTTTCTCTGTATGTGGAAGCCATTTTGCTTTAGAAGACCATTGGGAATTTTTTAAAAAATTTTCTTGCATTGCTGTGAAGATCCAAATCTACCAGAAAAAAAACTCTCACACACTATGGCTGATCCTGTGCACAAAGTTCAACTGGTTCTTCTCTTTTCACTATGCATCAGATCATATAAGTCTTTCTAGGCCTCTGTGAAGTCTTCTTGTTCATCATTTCTTACGGTGCAACAGTATTTCATCATTTTCATATACCATAATTTATTCAGCCATCCTCCAATTGATGGGCATTCCCTTGATTTCCAGGTTGTGGCCACCACAAAGAGTGCTTCTATAAATATTTTTGTACATGTGGCACCCTTTCCTATTTTTAGGATCTCTTGGGGATACAATTTTGAAACAATACTGCTCGTTCAAAGGGCATGCACATTTTTGTCGCCCTTTAGGCATAGGTCCAATTTGTTCTCCAGAATGGTTGGATGAGGTCACAGTTACACCAACAATGCATCAGTGTTCCAACTCTCCCACATCCTCTCCAACATTTTTCATTTTCCTGTTCTGTTCTTTTTGTCAGTCTAATAGGTGGGATATGGTACCTCAGAGTTGTTTTGATTTGCATCTCTCCAGTCCAAAGTGACTGAGAGCATTTTTTATATGATTACAGATACCTTTAATTTCTTCTTCTGAAAATTACCTGTTCATATCCTTTGACCACTTATCAACTGAGGAATGACGTGTATTGTTGTACACTTGCCTCAGTTCTCTGTATATTCTAGAAATGAAGCCTTTATCCTCAAGATTAGCTGCAAAAATTCTTTTCCAGTGTACTACATCCTTCTGAATTTTGGTTGCATTGGGTTTGGTTGTGCAAAAACTTTTCAGTTTAATGTAATCAAAATTATGCATCTTACCCTATATAATACTTTCTATCTCTTCTTCAGTCAAAAATTCTTCCCTTCTCCATAAATCTGATAAATACACTATTCCTTGCTCCTCCAAGTTGTCCATTTTATCAGTCTTTATACCTAGATTGTGTACCCATTTGGATTTTATTCTTGTGTACGGTGTCAGGCATGGGTCTATGTCTAGTTTCTGCCACACTGTTATCCAATTTTCCCAGCAATTTTTGTTGAACAGTGAGTCCTTATCCCGAAACCTGGGGTCCTTGAATATATCAAAGAGTAGATTTCTGTATTCTTTGTCTACTGTGTCTTCAGTACCTAGCTTATTCCACTTCTCTACCCTTTTGTTTCTTAGGCAGTACCAAGTAGTTTTGATAATTGCTGCTTTATAATATAATGTGAGATCTGGTAGTGCTAGGCTACCTTCTCTAGCATTTCTTTTCATTCATCCCTTTGATATTCTAGACCTTTTCTTCTTCCAGATGAATTTTGATATTATTTTATCCAGCTCAAGAAAATACTTATCTGATAGTTTAATTGGTATGGCACTAAATAAGTAAATTAATTTAGGTTGAATTTTCATTTTTACTATATTTGCTCAGTCTACCCATGAGCAACTGATGTTTTTTGAGTTACTTAGATATGACTTTATTTGTGTGAAAAATATCTTGTAGTTGTGTTCATATAGTCCCTGGGTTTGTTTTGGCGGGTAAATTCCCAGATATTTTCTGGTGTCTACCCTAGCTTTAAATGGGATTTCTCTTTCTATCTCTTGCTGTTGGGCTTTGTTACTATTATATAGAAATGTAGAAGATTTGTGTGGGTTTATTTTGTAAACTGCAAATTTGCCAAAGTTCTTCCTTATTTCAAGTAGTTTTTTACTTAAATCTCTGGTATTTTCTAAGTATATCATGATATCACCTGCAAAGAGTGATAACTTATTTTCTTCTTTGCCTATTGTAATTCCCTCAGTTTCTTTATTTTGTCTAATTGCTACACCTAACATTTCTAGTACCATATTGAATAATAGCAGTGATAATCGACATCCCTCTTTCACCCCTGATCTTATTGGAAATGCATCCACCTTATCTCCATTGCATATAATGCTTGCTGATGGTTTTAGGTAGATACTGCTTGTTATATTATGGAAACTTCCCTTTATTCCTATGTTCTCCACTGTTTTTTAATAAGAATGGTTGTTGTATTTTGTCAAAAGTTTTTCTGCATCTATTGAGATAGCCATGTGTTTTTTGTTAGTTTTGTTATTGATATAACTGATAATGCTAATAGTTTTCCTAATACTGAACCAGCCCTGCATTTCTGGTGTCAATCTTACCTGCTCATAATGTATTATTCTCGTGATAAAACTCTGTATTCGTTTTGCTAAAATCTTATTCAAAATTTCTGCATCTATATTCATCAGAGAAATTGGTCTATAATTTTCTTTCTCTGTTTTGTCTCTTCCTGGTTTGGGTAGCAAAACCATATTTGTATCATAAAAAGAATTTGGGAGGACTCCTTTTTCCCCAGTTTTCAAAAATAGTATATATAGTATTGAAATTAACTGTTCTTTACATATTTGATACAATTCACTTGTGAATCCATCTGGCCATGGATATTTTTTCCTAGGGACTTCACTGATTGGTTGTTCAATTGTTTTTTCTGAGATGGGGCTGTTTAAGTATTCAACATCTTCTGTTAATCTGGGCAAATTGTATTTTTTAAAATACTCATCCACCTCATTTAGATTGTCTAATTTGTGGGCCTAAAGTTGGGGAAAGTGATTTCTAATTATTATTTTAATTTCCTTCTCATTGGAGGTGAGTTCACTCCTTTCATTTTTGATATTGGTAATTTGATTTTTTTCTTTCTTTTCTTTTAATCAAATCGATGAAATGTTTATTAATTTTATTAGTTTTTTTCTTAAAACTAACTATTGGCTTTATTTAATTAATTCAATAGATTTCTTAATTTCAATTTTATTTATCTCTCCTTTGATTTTCAGTATTTTTAATTTGGTATTTACTTGGGGATTTTCAATTAGTTCTTTTGCTAGCTTTTTCAGCTGCGTGCCCAAGTCATTGATCTCCTCTTTCTCTGTTTTATTCATGTAGACATTCAAAGGCATAAAACTTCCCCCAAGAACTGATTTTGCAGTGTCCCATAAGATTTGGTAAGTTTTCTGCTCTGGTATTTTCAAAAGAAAAGTTTGAAAGTCGTCCCCTAATTCATTAAATGTGCATTCCCCTCGCCCCTCTCTGAATGATTAGGATAAATTTTGTTGGGTAGTTGAATATTGATTGAAGTTTAAGCTCCTTTGCCTTCTGGAACATCAAGGACAATATTTCAAACATCTGATCCTTTAGTAAGAATGTAGTTAAATATAAATAATTTCTTCCTGATCTATTTTCCAGGTGTTTCTTTTGCCATGCCGTTGATTCATTTTTCATAAGGTTCTTTCTCAATTTTCATTTATTTTCCAATTTTTCTTTCCTCTCTTACTTGATTTTGAAAATTCTTTTAGAGTTCTTTCAAGATAATTTTTTGGGGCTTGAAACAGTAATTCCCTTTGAGATTTCACATGTAAGCATTTTAACATTCTTGTCCTCTTCAGAGTTTCTGTTTTCATCTTTCATGTCACCATAATAGCTTTCCATGCTAAACTCTCTCTCACTCACTTTTTTTTATTCATTTTAAAAGTTGAACTCTGCTCCTAGGGCGCTGGCTTTCTGTGCCCAGGCCCCTGTGACTTGCCTACTCTTCTAGTGGCCCAATCTAGTCATTCCTGTTTTGCTCTAGGTCCCAGAACTGATCATTTGCCTATTGTTCTGGGGCTAGCAACCTCATGGCCAGCCTGTTGTGCTACTAGCCTGATGACTCCAGAACACAGGGCTTTGGCTGATGATCTGTCCTATGGCTAAGAACCTCCTGCTGGCTTGCCTGGACATTGACTATATTGGATTATGTTCCCTTTAAAACTAAATGAGACAGACCTTTCTTGAAGTCTTTCTAAGTTATTGTGGCCTGTAAAATTATTTCTCTTCATATCCTTGTGGATTTTGTCATTCCAGAATTTGCATACAGCCCGAATTTAACATCAGTTCCAAAGGAGACTGGCAAGAGTTCAGGCAACTACCATTGTTATCTCCACCATCTTGGCTCTGTCTCTCTCACTCTCCACCAATATGTAAATTTAATAGAGATGCAATCTATGCCTTTATCTGGATCAATGTAATCAATTTTAATTTTATTGTCAGGTCTTGTTGACATCATTGAACTTGAATATGGATGTAAATTCATTGAAAATGGCATGACTTCACAAAATGAAAATAATCCTCCTCGATAAAAGAGAGATTTATCCCTCTGCAATAATGATTTGTAATTTCTTAATAAACTCCTTAATTCTTTTTGAATGAACTTCTCCTTTATTTCCTTAATAAGTGTCTTTAGACTTTGCATTCTGTAGCTGCTAATAATGAGTATTCAAGGACTTCTTATTGATTAAGAAAGACCTGTGCTTTATTTGTGTCGAAATTTTACCTAAGTTTCTTTGAAGATACTACATCAAGTTAAGATTATGCTAGAGGATAAGTGTGTTTGGATTCATCATATAAAAACAAATACATCATTGGCATGATGTTTCAAATGTAATTTTCCTTAAACTTTTGCTAAATAAATATACGATAAGTGACATTTGACACTAATATCCAGTGAATACAGTCTGACTTAACCTTTCAAAATAAATCTCCTTGTGAGATAAAGTATTTTTATTTCAAAGAAATTCTTATATTTGTAATTTTCTTGTTGAGAAAACAGATAGATTTAGGTAGAAGCACCTTTTCGGTATTTTAAGGAGCATCCTTGGTGATACTGTATCTCATGAAAAGTTTGCCTCTAAAAGAAGAAGGTCATTCTGTAGGGAATTTCGGATTATTCGTGATTTGTTGTTGCTTTTTACTCAAAATTTACCTCTGGGGAGATTTATTTCTTCTGATTTTTTCCACATTATAAGTGCTAGAAATGAAATATCCACATAATGAATTCTTTTCTCTATCATTATGAACAATAATATGCAACATTAGGGGAATGAAATGTGTCTTATGTTTTGTTATTAGCTTTCATTTGGATGTTCCCCAAATAATTTATATTTCAGTCATCCAGGGACGAGCACACATTCTCAAGCAGTACATTAGAGGTGCAGTCTCAAATAAATGACAGATGACTAATTTTTTAGTATAAATTATGTTATAAAAGTTATTACACGATGATTGCATCTCTAAATAGGTAAATTACACATGAACTGGCAAGAAAAAAACATTCTATTTTATGTGTTATATTTTTGAGATAGTGATACACAGTAACAGAATTCGAGGTACTGAGTTTATACTAAGTCTTTTTTTTTTTTTTAATCTTAGGTTAGGAGAATTTTAGAAATTCTGTAGAGGCTAATTAGAGACTGTTTAAAGAATATCGTTTTTAAAAATTCATCATGTCTTTGCATTCAACTATTGTACCTGAAAATGATGATTCCCCAAAATCCATGTTTGACTATGAGTAGAGATAATGGGATTTAGAGAGCATTTTATAAAACAATGTTTGTCTCAACTCAAAAAAGAATATGGGGGGGGGGGGGAACGAACCAAGATGACAGAGTAGAAGGAAAGACCTGTTCTAGCTCTACCCCCGATACCCCATAAAATACCTGTAAAAATCATTCTAAATGAATTCTAGAGCAGCAGAAGCCACAAAATGACAGAGTGAAACAGATTTCCTGCCCAAAACAGCCAGGAAGGGCAAGAGTGGAGGTCTGTTGTGTTAGTCACGGAGAAGATTGCAGACCAACCTCCACACAGCACAGAAAGAACTGGAGCAGGCTTCAGGGCCATGAATCACGAGTAGCAGCTGTGGTTCCCAGATTTCTCAACCCACAAATGCCAAAGATAGCTTCAAAGGTCAGTAAGAAAGCTTTTTCACCTAGGTACGAGGGGAGCATGGTCTGGCCCCAGTCTGGCCCCAAGGCAGCAGGAACTACTGAAATAGCAGCATCCACTTTTGGAGCCCTTGGCCTAAAGAGCTTGGGGGAATCCAAAAGATAATCTGAGTCTCACTCCTGAGTGGTGATCCTGGAGTGAGGAGGAGCACTGGCGTGGTGGAGGTGGTTTGGTGGAACCTTTGGAAAGGGTATCCTACTCACAGTTCCAGAGCAGAAAAGAGTGTTTGTGGTTGCTCACAGATCAGAGGATAGGCAAAGAGAGGACAAAACACCTCTTGTTTGATTGTATCACCTTGGAGGAAGTGAGACCTTACAGCTTAATACAGATATCTCAGTTACGCAAAATATTTGAAGCCTAGGATAATATACCCTCCACTTGACACAAGACTCAAAAATCAAGTAACTGACTAGGGAAATGCCCTCCAAAAGGGGAAAATAAGACTACAGAAGGTTATTTGCTGGGTTAAAAGATATTTTCTTCCTTCCTTTCGAGTGAGGAAGAATAAAGCACGCCATCAGAGGAAGACATCAAAGTCAAGGCTTCTACATGCAAAACCTACAAAAATATCCAATACTCACAGTCCATGGAAGATCTCAAAAAGGAATTTGAAAATCAAGAGCAAGAGCTGGAGAAAAGTTAGGAAGAGAAATGAGAGTGATGCAAGAAAATAATGGAAAGCAAGTAAATAACTTTCTAAAGGAGTCCGAAAAATGCTGAAGAAAATAACACCTTTAAAAACAGAATAGCCCAAATAGCAAAGGAGGTCTAAAAAGCTAGAAGAATGTTAAAAAATCAGAACTGGCCAAATGAAAAAGGAGGTTCAAAATTTAACTGAAGAAATTGGGTTTTCAAAAATTAAAATGGAGGAGATGAAAGCTAATAACTTTATGATAAACTAAGAAATTATAAAACAAAACCAAAACAATGATAAAATAGAAGACAATGTGAAACATCTCATTGGAGAAACAACTGATGTGGGAAAGAGATCCAAGAGAGACAATTTAAAAATTATTGGCCTACCTGAAAATCATGATCAAAGAAAGAGCCTAGACGTCATCTTCCAAGGAATAATCCAGGAAATCTTCCCTGATATTCTAGAATCAAAGGGTAAAATAGAAATGGAAAGAAATCACATATCACCTCCTGAAAGAGATCTGCAAAGAAAACTCCTAAGAATATTGCAGCCAAATTACAGAATTCCCAGGTCAAGGAGAAAATATTACAAGCAACCAGAAACAAACAGTTCAAGAATTATGGAAATACAATCAGGATAACACATGATTTAGGAGCTTCTGCACTAAAGGATCAAAGGGCTTGGAATATGATATTTCAGAGGTCAGAGGAGACAGAATTCAAACCAAGAATCACCTACCCACCAAAACTGAGTCTAATACTTCGGGAAAAAATATAATTTCAATGAAATAGAGAACTTCCAAGCATTCTTGTTGAAAAGACCAGAGCTGTATAGAAAAATTGACTTTCAAATATAAGAATCGAGAGAAACATGAAAAGGTAAATAGGATAGAGAAGCCTTAAGGAACTCATGAAAGTTGAACTGTTTACATTTCTACATGGAAATATGTTATTAGTAACTCATGAGACCTTTCTCAGTATTAGGGTAGTTCGAGGGAAGTGTATTGATATGTCTCTAGGTGTATACTATATGTGTGTAGGTATGTATATATACATGGGTTTCTGTGTGTGTGTACATATATTTGTGTGTGTGTGTGTGTATACACACAGACAGTGGGCACAAGGTGAGTTGAATTTGAAAGGAAAATACCTAAAAATAAAATTTATTGTTGAATGGAATGTACTAGGAGTAATATAAAGGGAGAGGTCAAATTTAACAAATCATCTCACATAAAAGAAGGAAGATAAAGCTTTTACAATGTATGGGAGGAGGAGGGAGAGGAAAGGAAATAAATAAACCTTACTGTTATGAGATTAGACTAAAAGAAGAATAACACACAATCAATTGGATATGGAAACCTATTTTACTCTGCAAGAAGTCGAAAGGGAAGGGGATAGGAGATGGATGATGTCAGAAGGGACACCAAATTCGGGAAAAGCATAATCAGAAACAAACACTGTCATGGGAGGACAGGTAATGGGAGATAGTGGAATAAATGAAAGACAGGATAGAACAGAATGAAATGTGTTTAGTTTTTTACAATATAACTTATGGAGATACTTTGCATCATTACACAGGTATGATCTATATTGAATCGCTTATTTTCTCAATGAGGATGGGGGATGGAGGGAGAGAATGTGGAACGCATAGCTTTAGTAATGAATGTTAAAATTTGTTTCAGCATGCAACTGAAAATTAAGTTATATAGGCAATGGTGTATTAAAACCTACTTTGACTTACAGGAAAATAGAGGGGACGGGGGATGAAAGAAGAGTGGATAATAGAAAGAAGGACAGACTGGAGAAAGGGGTGGATAGGGTACATGCTGTCCTGGGGTGAGGGGGTGGAAGAGACGGGTAGAAAATTTTGAATTCAAATTCTTGTGGAAGTAAATATTGTGAACTGAAAAAATAAATAAATTTTATATTAAAAAAAGAGAATACAGAAAATATGAGTGTGGGTATATTTCTTATTAAGAGCCAGAGTGAATTTGCCTTTATTTGTTTGGACTTTCCCAAGGTCTGCAATGGCTCTGATATTTCAGATGTCACTCCGTCCCTCTCTAAATCAAAATATACCAGATAAAATGAAATTTGATGTCATTTTGACCATGGTTCCTCAATGTCTGACTTTGAAAATAAACTTTTAACTCTATCTAAAGGAAAGAAAATCAATGTATACCAAATCAATTCCTTCTTAGCAACTCATAATTCTCTAGAAATGTTACTTACAGATGCCAAGATAATGACATTTCATTTTACATCTTTCCTTATGAACAAATGCTAAAAATGCAAATAAATAAATAGATAGAAGAAAGTAACTTGATTGACATTTCTAATCCTTTCTGAAAGATATTTCCAGATTTGAAATAATCACTTAGTCATGAGTCTGGATGACTACATATGTTTAATCATCAAATTAAACACACATTTCAAAATAAAAGTAATATGTGCAAATTTGTTTCATTTCTCCACCTACTCCTTCACGCAACATTTAGTAAAGAGCATCTATATTCTTTGAAAACATTAGATGAGGGAGATTGTTCACATAACCTTTGAATGTGTAATGATTACTATAAATGAATTACCACATAATAACAAAACTTAATCTTTCTCTTATTTTACTTCTTATTGTTGTTGCTGCTGTTGTTTGACAAGATTGATGAGATGGTCTAGCTCTGTGATTTTATGGGTGTAGGGCTCCCAGATTGGAAACTCCATCTGCAAGTGCATATAGTCAATTCAAATACAAGTTTTAATCTGAGAAAATTTCTCCTAATTTGAGAAAATTTAGGTGATTTATCTTGGGCGAAATATATAATGACTTTAGGCTTTCTGTCTCTGAGGTTGACTCTCTATACACTTTAATATATTTTCCTGACGTACCTCCTCAAAAACAGTCCTCAAAATTCTTCTTATGAATGTGGGTTGTCCTTAGAAGGATGAAATTATATACAGAATATATATACATATGTATATATATATATATATATATATATATATATATATATATATACACGTATATATGTATATATATATATATACACGTATATATATGTATATATATACATACATACATACATACATATATATATATATATATATGTATATATTGAACTCCTCACAATGCACCACCCAATTGTTAAGGTATAGGAATTAATAATAATCATTACATTTCCATGGAGATTCCAGGAAAATAAAGACAAAAATCTTATCTTGAAGAAAGTGGCTTAGTCTTAGTAACTCAGTGCATGTATATGTCAAAGCTTCAGGGACAGAAACTTAAGAAAAGGCTAAGAGAAGATACCTTCACGACAGATGGAAAAATCATTGTACCGTCCTTATGTAGGTGTATCCAAATAAAAAGATAAATGCTAGAGAATCTGGGTGCCAGGAAAAGTACCTAATTAGAGACACTTTTATATTTAAACACTCACGTCCAACTTTACTACTTAAGCTTGAATGATTTATATAATAATAATTATTTATAAATTACTACCTCTGAGGCACAATATGACTGGAGGTTAGTAAGATTTTAGTATTGAGTTAGGATTGCTCTCTTTTTATTTGTTTTCTTATCATCATGATAATCATCTTCTCCCTGCGTGTCTCTATCTGTCTGTCTCTGTCTCTGTCTGTCTTTTTCTCTTTCCCTCCCTCCCCCGTATAATTAATGTAATAGATACCGAGCTGATCTTGAAGCCCAGAAGAACAGGGTTCAAGTAACTTCTTTGACACATACTGGTTGTGTGACTCTGGAGAAGTAACTTAAAATCTCAATTATCAAGATCAACTTGCAAGAATGAAAGATTCAGAGAACATGTCAATCTGAATTTTGCTATTAAACTTCTTTACCTGGGAGTTCTTTATACACATGAAATTATAGGTCCATTCTCCATCCTTATAAATAAAACTATTAGTATGTTTAAAAAAGTTGATTTCAACTCGAAGTTAATAAATTGTGCTATAAAATTTGTAGCTTGGTTTTTCACTTAAGATTTTTTTTCTTTTGGTATGTAAAGTGATTTTTTTAACTGATTGATTAATTCTATTAGCATCCTCAGCGAGTGCTCTCTTGTGAACATACAGAAAATACCAGTTTGTGATGATTTATTAAGCAGATCAATGCATTTTAGTCATTAGCTGAATATATAATTGAGATCATATGTGGAATATAAGTGTCATGAGGTCAAGTACTATTTTGCTCTTGATCAGTGTGTCCTCAACACCTTGCCCAATTCTGTGCTTATATTAGTTGTTTCAAATTTACCTAGTGAAATCAAATAGGAACCAAAATCATCTACATTTCTCCAAGTTTTATAACAGATACAAAATGATCACATTGATTCCAATGCATTAGTCATACAAATATAGTTGTCTCTTATTCAAAATATTATAGTATTTTAGGAATGAAACTTGTAGAAATTATTGTGCAGAATGAATTTTCTTAGCTTCAGCTTTATGTACAGTGATGAAATACTTCATTATTTTTCATGAACTTTTATCACAAGAAAGGTATTTGAAATTATACACTAGGCACCACCAAATGGTCATCAGAATGACAAACCAACAGATGTAGACAGAGTATTTATTGATTCATCTATCTGTAAACACTAAATGTCTATTAGCAGGACTACAGGTAACTCCTCCATCCTGCCACTGCAGCTTAGAATCAGCATAGACAGAAATCTGCCTGATATGCGGGGAAAAATTTAATGAGGGTGAACAAAGAAAGTCAGGACATCTGGGACTGATGGAAAAGGGCAAATAACAATATCTTTTTCTTGGAAAGAGAGATAGATGTATGTTCTTGCATATTAAAATTCTGTATTCCCAGGAGAATTTGAATTCGAGCTGTGAATGTACAACTAGCTTGTTTCCCATGGCTGCTAGACTAACTTTTTGGGCTCCAAAAAGAATACAGATAAATTCAAGTGTTCTTCATCTTAGTTACAAAGCTCAAAAAGTCACAATGAATGAAATGTAGGGGACAAGCTTGAACAAATTATTCATCAAGTAAGACATAATATTTATAATTCTAATTATTAGTTAAAATGAATGTTCCTATTAGTGTAATGGGAAGTTGAGATGATCTTTGATGGAAAGAGGTTATGGAAGACATTTTTACCTTACACTTGGAATTTATAGCTGACTCAAAGATGTTATAGCAAAGAAAATTTATCATTGTGCATAGGTGGATAATACAGAGTTTTGCCAGAATCTCAGAAGTCAAGAAAATCAAACCCTTTCTAAATGAAGAATCCCATCTAAAGCAACACCCCTGCTAAACGGGTGTTTCAGCCTTTGCTTAAAGATCTAGAGTTACTGAGAATTTACCAGTTTCGGAGGTAGTGAATTCTATTTTTGAAAAAAAAACATACAACACACATTACTTTGAAATGTTTCTTTAAAATGAACTGAAATCTGCCTTCCCATAATTTTTGCATATTGGTTTCAATTCTACCCTCCATTATTAAAAAGTTGTTATAATCCGTAACCTACATAAAATATATAGTATTTTTTTATTTTAAATTTATTTATTTAACTTTTAACAGTCATTTTCACAAAATTTGGGGTTCCAAATTTTTCCCCCATTTCTCCCCTCTCCCCACCCCCAAACTCCGAGCATTCTAATTGCCCCCATCACCAATCTGCCCTCTCTTCTAACATCCCTCCCTTTCCTTGTTCCCATCTTCTCTTTTGTCTTGAAGGGCCAGATAACTTTCTATACCCCATTACCTGTATTTCTTACTTCCTAGTAGCAAGAACAATACTCTACAATTGTTACTAAAACCTTAACTCCAACTTCTCTTCATCCCTCCCTCCCCACCCTTTCCCTTTGAGAAGGCAAGCAATTCAATTTAGCCCATATCTGTTTAGTTTTGCAAATGACTTCCATAATAGTCGTGTTGTGTAAGACTCATTATATTTCCCTCCATCCTATACTGCCCCTCATTGCTTCTATTCTCTCTTTTTATCCTGTCCCTCCCCAAGAGTGTTGACCTCAAATTGCTACTTGCTCCCACTGCCCTCCCTTCCATCCTCCCCCCTCACCCTGCTTATCTCCTTCTCCCCCAGTTTCCTGTACTGTAAGATACATTTCCATACCAAAATGAGTGTATATTTTATTCCTTCCTTTAGTTGAATGTGATGAGAGTAAGCTTCATGTTTTTCTCTCTCCTCCCCTCTTTTACCTTCCACTGAAAAGTTTTTTGCTTGCCTATTTTATGAGAGATAATTTGCCCCATTCCATTTCTCCCTTTCTCCTCCCAATATATTTCTCTCTCACTGTTTAATTTCATTTTTTAAAGATGCGATCCCATCCTATTCAATTCACTCTGTGCTGTGTGTGTGTCTGTGTGTGTGTGTGTCTGTGTGTAATCCTACAAACTACTCAGATATTGAAAAGTTTCAAGAGTTACAAATATTGTCTTTCCATGTAGGAATGTAAACAGTTCAACTTTAGTAAGTCCCTTATGACTTCTCCTTGCTGTTCACCTTTTCATGGTTCTCTTCATTCTTGTGTTTGGAAGTCAAATTTTCTTTTCAGTTCTGGTCTTTTCATCAAGAATGCTTGAAAGTCCTCTATTTCACTGAAAGACCATTTTTCCCCTGAAGTATTATACTCAGTTTTGCTGGGTAGGTGATTCTTGGTTTTAGTCCTAGTTCCTTTGACTTCTGGAATATCATATTCCATGCCCTTTGATCCCTTAATGTAGAAGCTGTTAGATCTTGTGTTATCCTGATTGTATTTCCACAATACTTGAATTGTTTCTTTCTAGCTGCTTGCAATATTTTCTCCTTGACCTGGAAACTCTGGAATTTGGCCACAATGTTTCTAGGAGTTCCTCTTTTTGAATCTCTTTCAGGAGGTGATCAGTGGATTTTTTCAATATTTATTTTTCCCACTGGTTTTAGAATATCAGTGCAGTTTTCCTTGATAATTTCATGAAAGATGATGTCTAGGCTTTTTTTTTGGTCATGACTTTCAGGTAGTCCCATAATTTTTAAATTGTCTCTCCTGGATCTATTTCCCAGGTCAGTTGTTTTTCCAAAAAGATACTTCACATCATCTTCCATTTTTTTCATTCTTTTGGTTTTGTTTTGTGATTTCTTGGTTTCTCATAAAGTCATTAGCCTCCATCTGTTCCATTCTAATTTTGAAAGAACTATTTTCTTTAATGAGCTTTTTTACCTCTTTTTCCATTTGGCTAATTCTCCTTTTTAAAGCATTGTTCTCCTCATTGGCTTTTTGAACCTCTTTTGCCAATTGAGTTAGCCTATTTTTTCAAGGTGTTGTTATCTTCAGCATTTTTTTTTGGTCTCCTTTAGCAAAGTGTTTACCTGCTTTTCATGCTTTTCTTGCATCTCTCTCATTTCTCTTCCCAGTTTTTACTCCACCTCTCTAACTTGATTTTCGAAATCCTTTTTGAGCTCTTCCTTGGCCTTAGCTTACTGAATATTTATTTTGGCTCTTTGGGATACAGAATCCTTGACTTTTATGTCTTTCCCTGATGGTAAGCATTGTTTTTCCTCATCTGAAAGGATGGGAGGAGGTATCTGTCCATCAAGAAAGTAGCCTTCTATGGTCTTACTTTTTTTTCTCTTTTTTGGGTATTTTCTCAACTAGTTACTTGACTTTTGGCTCCTTTGTGAAGAGTAGGGTATACTCTGGGAATCTGTGATATCTCAGTTCCTCCAATGTGGCACGATCATGCATGTACTGGTCTGGACACAGAGAGTTATTTTTGTGCCCATAATCTTAGCGTTTACCTCTCCACAGCCACCTGGTCTCCAGTTCCTCCAAGGTAGCATTCAGGGCTGATTTTCAGAAAAGCTGTATGGGCAGGGCCGCCATTCAGTGTGAGACAAAGGCCAGCTAGGGCAGGGCCTCCACCCAGGGCTGAGGTAATACTCTGATATTCAGTGGCCCCAGGGGTTTTTACGCTCCAACAATGAATGCTGCTGTTGTTTGGCCTCCGTGGGCTGCTGCCTGCTGCAGGAGCTATGGGAAGTCCCTTCTCCCTTCCTGGCCAGCTCATAAAACCCTGTCACTGACCTTTCATGCCTGTGGGTTGAGGGATCTGAGGACCCGCTTCTGCGACTGGAGTTTCTGCCCCTGAGGTGTCCTCCTCCCAGAGTCTCCTTGTGCTGCTCCACGTGGCCAAGGCTGGGTTGGGCTCTGTGCTCCTCTCCAAGTCTAGCACAACTGTTGTTTCCCGTGGGCCTTTCAGGTCACCTTGGGCTGGAAATCTCCTCCACTCTATTGTTTTCCACATCTGCTGCTCCAGATTGTGTTGAGAGTCCTTCTTTACAGGTATTTTGTGGGCTGTGGGGGGAGAGCCTGTGTAAGAATGACTTTCTAGTCTACCATCTTGGAAGTAATCAAGTATTTCAAAAAATATATTATTCGTTTATATTAACATACCTTACTTTTTCAGTTTTGAGTTCCAGGTTCTCTCCCTTCTTCTCACTACTCTCCCCACTACTGAGAAGGCAAGCATTGTATCAATTATGAATGTGAAATTATGTGAAATATATTCCCATATTAACCATATCACCAAAAGGCAAAAAAAAGAGAGAGAGAGAGAGAGAGAGAGAGAGAGAGAGAGAGAGAGAGAGAGAGAGAGAGAGAGAAATTATACACAGAGTTCATTGGTTCTCTCTTGGGAGGTGGACATATTATTTTTTTCACCAAGAGCCTCCTGCATCATCTCTGATCATTGGCTTAATCAGGGCACCTAAGTCTTTCACAGTTGATCATTCTTGAAATATTATGGTGCATAATGATTATTCAGTTCTTCTAATGTTACATTGTATTAGTTCGTATAGGTCTTGCCATGCTTTTTTTTTTGTTTGTTTGGGTTTGGTTTATTTTCTGAAACCACTATCCTTATCATTACTCATTGCTAATAGTATTTGAACACAGCCATGTACTACTTTTTCAACCATTACACAACTGATGACCATTACGTCAATTTCCAATCCTTTGCCACCACAAAAACAGCTGCTATAGCATGCTCCCAGAGCACTCTTTCACGTCAGTTCCTCTCCTGAAGGCAGGTAACCAGGGTAGGTAGGAAAGGCAAGTTGGAGACCCTCAGGAGCACCATGTCTGTCAGCAGCTGGTGCTCAGTGCTCTCGAGTCCCCTGTGGGCACTCTGGGGTACCTATTGTGGCTCAGGGATGCCCCTCAGTTGTGGTATAGTGAAGTTCTGATGACAGGAGATGCTGTAGAACGCATCTGGCAAGGCCTTCATTGATGTGGACCAGCTCAAGGGTGAAATCAACCCAGTGCAAACTTACATCAGTTACAATGGACGCCAGAAGGCAATCAACCTAAGGTCCTGCTTCCTGCAGCTCTGCCAAAATCACAGACGGGTCCCAGATTAATCACAACTTTGAGCCAAGGTTGGTTGATCTGAAATATGACCTGACAGAGACCCAGGCTGAAAAAGTGGTATTAGAGAAAGAAGTTCTTGTTCAACTTTTTACTCTCTGTTTAGCTTCAGTTTCATGCCAAACCTCGACAGAGTTTGGATTTTGGTGCCAGTTAGGTAAAATTGGAGAGAGAGAACATGAAGCAAACACAGAAGAAAAAAAAAAGAAGTGGGGAGCCAAGATGGAGGAGTAGAAAGACGCAGATACAGTAGCTCTTACCCCACAGTCCATAAAATACTTGTAAAGAACTCTCAACAAATTCTAGAGCAGCAAAAGCCACAGAACAACAGAATGGAGGAGATTTCTGTCCCAGAAAGACCTAAAAAAACAACGGGAAAGGTCTGTTGCACCAGGCGAGGAGCAGAGCCCAGTTCAGTTTGGCCACATGGCACCAAGAGGAGCAGATTCAAGCAGGATTCAGGGACAGAATTTCCAGCATCAACTCAGATCCCTCAACCCACCAATACCAAAGGTCAATGAGAAGGTCTTTTCAGCTAGCTGAGAAGGGAGCAGGGTGTCTTCATAACTCATGCCTCCTCAGGTGGCAGCAGTAGAGAGAGCAGTGGACAGGAGTCTGAAAGCAGGCAGTAGCCCATATCCATTGTTGAAGGTCTCTTCCTAAAGCCCCAGAGGGAGCTGAGCCCTGTGTGGTGGCCGTGCCTCCACCTGAACAGCTGATATTAATCTCACATTGAATAGTGGCCCTGTCCCTGCCTAAAGACCCTGAGGCTTTGGAGCAGCTCTTCTGAATTTCAGCCTCTCAGTTCTAGCTTGGTAGAACTGGAATCGAGGTGGTGGTGGAGAGGAAACTCAGAAGTCAAGTAACTGGTGGGAAATACGACCAAAAAAAGGGAAAAAAAAAAAGGTCATAGAAGGTTACTTTCTTGGGGAACAGGTGCCTCCCCTTATCCTTTATGATGAGAAAGAACAAGGCATACTGTCAGAGGAAGTCAAGATCTCTGCCTCCAGGGCCTCCAAAGGGAACTTAAACTGAGCTCAAGCAATAGAAGACCTTAAAAAACAAGTTAGCAGCTTACTAAAGGAGAACCAAAAAAATGCTGAGGAAAATAACAGCTTTAAAAAGAGGCTAACTGAGTTGGAAAAGAGGTCCAAAAAGCCAATGAGGAGAAGTAGGTTTTAAAAAAAAAGAATTAGACTAATGGAGGAGAAAGTTCAAAACCTCACTGAACAAAATAATTCATTGAAAGAGAGAATTGAGTTCAGGGAAATGAATGACTATGAGTTAAACCAAGCAGTTAGTAAACAAAACCAAAAATTTGAGAAAATAGAAGAGAATGTGAAATATATCATTGGAAAAACAACTGACCTGGAAAATAGATCCAGGAGAAACAATTTAAAAATTGTGGGACTACCTGAAAACCATGATCAAAAAAAGCCTAGACATTAACTTCCATGAAATTATCAAGGAAAACTGCCCTTATATTCTAGAACCAGTGGGCAAAATAAATATTGAAAGAATCCAATGATCCCCTCCTGAAAGAGACCCAAACAGAGAAACTCCTAGGAATATTGTGGGCAAATTTCAAAGTTCCCAGAGCAAGTAGAAAATATTGCAAGCAGCTAGAAAAAAAAAACAATTTGAGTGTTGTGGAAATATAATCAGGATAACACAGGATCTGGCACCTTCAACATTAAGGGACTGAAGGGCTTAGAATTGGGTATTTCAGAGGTCAAAGAAACTGGGATTGGAACCAAGAATCACCTACCCAGTAAATCTGAGTATAATACTTCAAGGGAATAAATGGTCATTCAATGATACAGAGGACTTTCAATAATTCATACTGAGGAAAAGACCAGAACTGTATAGAAAATTTGATTTCTCAAGACAAGAATCAAGAGAAGCATGAAAAGGTAAACAGGAAAGAAAAATCATAAAAGACTTTCCAAAGCTAAACTGTTTACATTTCTCCATGGAAAGAAAATATTTATAACTCTTGAATCTTTTCTCAGTATGTGGATAGATGGAGAGATTTTGCACACATACACGCACACACGCACATACACATAGATAGAGAATACAAGGTGTGTGGAATCAGAAGACACGATATCCACACAAAAATAAAATAAAATAAAAATTAAGATGTGAAGGAGGAAAATACCGGGAATAGAAAAGGAGAAATCAAAGGGGGCAGGCTATAACTCATAAAAGAGATAAGAAAAATCTTGTTCAATGGAGGAGAAAAGGGAAAAAGGGAGAGGGGAAAAATGAAGCTACTCTCTCCGCATTTGGCTGAAGGAGAGAATTACATGCTCACTAAATTTGATATGAAAATTTACATCCCACCACTGGAAAGTAGGAGAGGAGGTGACAAGTGGGGTGATGGGAATGTTAGAAGGGAGGGCAAATGGGAGAAGGGAATCACTAGTAATAAACATTTTCAAGAAAGTACAAGGTCAATTGTGGGGGAAAAATAAGCGAAGACAGAGTGGGACAGAGGGCGATGTAATTAGCATTACACAACATGATCATTATGGAAGTCTTTTTCAAAACAACACATATTTAGTCTGTATTGAATTGCTTGCCTTCTCAGTGGAGCTGGGGAGGGAGGGAAGAGGAAGAGAAGTTGCAATTCAAAATATTAGCAACGAATTTTGAGAATTTTTATTGCATAAAATTGAGAAATAAGAAATATAGGGAATGGGATATAGAAATGTATCTTGCCCTACAAGAAGAGAGAGAAGATGAGGATAAGGGAAGAGTGGAGTGTGATAGAAGGGAGGGTACATTGAGGGAAGGAATAATCAGAATGCAAGGTATTAGGAAGCAGGGGTAGGGGAGTGATGAGGAGAAAAATGAGACATGTTGCAAAGTGAGATAAAAGCAATTAGTATTAAAACAATAGACTGAATTAATTACTGAGAATAAATCAATTACATCTTTAGTTTAGGGTAAAGAATTTTAGTTTAAATTTCCTAGAGGAAGGTAACCTAGGGTAAAATTTGGTATTGATGGAAAAGTTAAGGTTTTAATGGTAAATTTGATTTTATGATTGCTATTTAATAAGGAACTAGAACATGGATAGAAAGGCATGTAAGTCACTTAAGACTTGCCTCAAAAGATGTTCCATAGCCAAAGTGAAATTATAATCATATTTGAAATCTGGGTACTGGAACTTGCCATTTTTAGATGCTATGGGACTATTAAGTGACTGTTCTTCTGAGTCTAACACCAGGTATGGATAGCAAGAAAGGTGGTCTGAGCCTACAATCCATGATGCCAGTAAGCTGGTGAGATGTTGGTATGAACTACAAAAAGCGATCTCATGGGAAGGGGGGGGAAAGCTGCTGTTCAGCTTGGGCTGAGATAGGGTTCTTCTGAATCAATTTCCCCACTGACACCTGGCAGACTTTAAGCCTGACTGAATGTAAGTGGACATTCTAATCCTGCCTGGAACTGACATGAAGTTGGGGAGATAGTGTACTCCTGCAATGTCCCTACTCTTCGTGGCAATTTCCTGTAGTCTAAAGGTTTGTAAGCTTAATACCAGAACCATTAAATTGTAGATTATTGGTAGGGGAACATCCGAGGTTAAATTTAAAATTAAGCTATTAGGCATAGGACTTTAGATCAACAGCAATAAGTTAGGGTCTTTTAATTCTTAGTAATACCGTGGAGACAATTAGGGCAAGAGCTTGTGAATTTAGCAGCATAAATATTATTTGTTTCTCAGTTGATTAGTGTTTTAAAAAAAATCTTTTGTGGTCCATATTGTAAATGCTTTAAAAAGAAGTTTCGTGTGAACAAAAGTTTGAATTATTTTATCTGTTATAAACTGTGTTAAAAATGAAAAATAAAATTAAAAAAAATAAAAAATTAAAGAAGCTCAACTTCAAGCTGAGGTGAAGTTATTAAGAAAGAAAAATTAATCCTCTAGGAGACACAGCAATTTTCCAGGTGGAAGTTTATGGGGGAAGACTGGCAGCCAAGGACTTTGATAAAAATTGGCAAGAAGAGTCAAACAGATCCAGTTACTGAGTCAAGATATGAAGGGGACTGTTCGTGATAAACTTTAAAACCAATTAGAATATGAAATCCGCGTGAATTTTCACAAATCAGGTGTTAGAACTGGGACAGGATGTAGTGAAGTGAAAAGATCAATGCAAGCACCACCAGGACACGATCAGGAATCCCGAACTAAAAGACAAGATGTTGGTCCAATCAAAAAGTTTCTTCTCCTCAAAGACAATTATGAAGTAGTTGGCATTTAAATTATAAATGGAAAGAAACATGGTGTTCCAATTCTCGTGGCTGAAATCCATCCTGGACAACCTGCCCATCATTATGGAAGGCTGCGTTTTGCAGATCCCATTTTGGAAGGCAATGGTGTTAACCTAAGAGATGTTAAGCATAAAGAAGCTGTAACTATTCTTTCCCCACAAAGAGGAGCCACTGAGTTTGAATTAATTTATGCTGTTCCTAAGGTAGATTCTGATCATGAAAATGGGGAGTGTAAGAATGAGAGTGGACACTGTTTTATTTTATATCTTGAATTACAGGCAAGTGGAAATCCTGCTGCTAATCAGAATAGTGCAAGTGGGGACATAAAACTGTTACCAGGTTTAAATAAGGAGACAGTAATTGATGGACATGAGAGTGGAGACATGCGAAATTCAAGTGAAACTGCTCTTGATGACAATGCAACCAAGTTAGCCAAGCAAGAAGAATCTTTGCCATAAATGGTTTATTAAAATGACTTTTCTGTTTAAAAAAAAAAAAAAGAGCTGCAATAAATACTTTATACACATAATTCTTTTCTTCCCTTTTTCTTTGATATTTGTGGGGTGCAAACCTAGTAGTGGTATTATTGAATCATGAAATATTTACAATTTTATAGGCCTTTGGGCATAACTCAAAGATTGTTCTCTGGAATAGTTAGACTACTTCACTAGTACACCAACAGGTATTCAACCATCTAAATCAAGCATTTATCATTTCCAAGAAGTGTGAAGTGGTACCTCACAGCTGTTTTAACTTTCCTGTCTCCAACAATATTAATTCAGAACATTTTCATATGAATATAGATAACTTTGATTTCTTCTTCTGAAAACTTTTGACTTTTTATCAATGGATAAATGGCTCTTATTCATGCCATTTTACTTCATTTGATGTGTAATAAATTCTTTTCTAGTCTTTTACTGATCTTTGTGTGTGTGATTTTGCTTTGCATGAATCTCTTGTATAAAACACATTATTGGATTCTGGTTTCAAATCCATTTTTCTATCTGCTTTTATTTTATGGGATATCTCACCCCTTTCAAATTCATAGTTGTTTATTAACTTTATTTCTCTCCATTCTATTTTTTTTCTGTTTTTATTCTCTCTCTCAATCACGGATTTCAGGTAATCCAATAATTCTGTGTGTGTGTGTGTGTGTGTGTGTGTGTGTGTGTATCCATGATCTATTTTCCAAGTCAGCTGTTTTTTCTCAATTTTATAGTTCACATTTTCTTGTATTTTTTCATTCTTTGACTTTGTTTTATTGTTTCTATTAGCTTCAACTTGATTAATTCTGACGTAAGTGCATATTTTAATGCAATTTTGTACCTCTTTTTCAATTTGGTCAATTTTGATTTTAAACAAGTTCTGTTCTTCAGTGAATTTTGTGCCCCTTTTACCATTTGGCTAATTTTGTTATTTAATGTGTCATTTTCTTCCATATATTTTTGTCCTTCTTTAACAAGATATACAACATCTTTTCATAATTTTGTCTCATCACTCATTTCTTTTTTGAATTTTCTTTCACAATTCTTTGTCTTTCATTAACTCTTCTTTTAATGAATGACCTTCTTCTGAATGTCCTTGTAACAAATTAGCATGTTTAATTTCACCTTTGTTTGAATATGTTTTTAAATCATTGTCTTTTAAGTTTATTTCTTTTTTTCCCAAAAGTACCTTTGGATGGGTATTTCTTCTTTTGTTTGTGCTTGTTTTCCTATCTATTTCTTGACTTTGGACTTTATGTTAAAGTTGGGCTCTGCTGACCTGGGGATGGAAAGGCACTTTCCTGAGCTTCAGGTTTTGTATGTTGTTGTTTTCAGACTTAGTACTGAGGATGGGAGGGAGGGGTGTCTTCAAGTTTTCAGTGCTTTCAAAGTGGTGTTTTCCTGGGGGAGGTGTGGTCACTGCTTTTCTGGCTTGTACTCTGGGCTTTACCCAGGAAGGTTCTCTATTCCCCTGAAGCTGCAAGTACTGGTACTCCTCTTACTTTTTTACAGACACAATTGCTGTCACTTCCCTTGTGACCAATCACAAATATTCCTCTCTGCTTTGGAAACGTGATCCCAGAAATGTATTTGTGTAATAGAGTTGCCAATCAATACCAACCGCACTTTGGTGCCAAGTAAAAGTTCCCTGTAATCTCTTTCTGATGAATCATAAATCTCTGGGTTGAGAGCTCTCAAAGCTACCTACTACTGTTTCCATGTGGCAGTCTGCTCTAAAACGTACAACTGGTGCTCTGGCTCTGTGCCTACTCCAGTTTCATATACCTCTCCTGTGGACTTTGTCAGTTGTCTTAGGCTATAAAAAATCTCTCTCTCTGATCTTTGGCTCATTTTACTGCTCCAAAATTTGATTTCAAGTGTTATTTTAAAGTTGCTTCAGGGGAAGTGGCTCCTACCATTCAATAAAGTTAAACAGTTTATGGCCCTGAACATATTTGTGGAAATGTGTAGGTTCAAACTTAAAAGAGATTATACAAATGGCTAAATATCCTCGAGGCAGCTACTTCTTTCAAACCAGTTGAATTTGGTCTCCATTGCTGCTTCCATGCCATTCTCTTCCACAGTAATTTTTTTAAAAAATACGTATTTGTTGACCTTAATTAATTAACTCACCTATGGGTTTATAGCCCTACCTATTTTGATACTTTTTTTTCAAGATCTGATCTGATGTAAAATTTCAAATTACTTTCCATCTATTCAAATGATCATAAAAATAGAGTTCAGCACTGTAGTAGAGATATCAATTATTTTCTGAAATAAAGTGAATTGATGATAAATCCCTTGCAGATCGTGTTTATTAAAAAAAGCCAAAGGATTTGACTTATTAATCAAAAAAGAAACAGATAGAATGTGGAAGAAAAATTGCAAGACAAACTAGTTGCCAGATGTTTTTACACAAAGCTAATTCAAGCAGCAAGATAAAAGTAGAAATAACATCTTGTGTTTATAGATTGAGATGGAATTAAGATAATGCTGCTAGCATCTCATAGTTTCTTGACTGATACATTTAAAGGTCATAATAAAAAATAAGTTTATAAAAGTTACAAAAATACATTCATTATTCCAAGAGATTATGTTGTACATGCTTACAAATAAGGAAGTTCTCATCTGTCCTGCAGTTTTTAAAGGAAAACCAACAGTCTGAAATTTTGGGTCTTTTCATTTGGTGTTTCTAAATATTTTTTGAGAATATTTTCATACTATATGTTATACTATATTTACCACATATTTCCCTTCAATTTACATAAGGCAGTCATTATGAAATTCCTTTGGAAATGAAAGAAGAATTAATTAATTAATAATTAAGGACATTTTGGTCCATTAGCCCATTTCCTAAAGACTGAGCTCACCAGGACAATTGAAATAGTACTTATTATTGATGAGACAACCAGCATTCTGATGTAATATATTGAGAAATTTGGTTCTTATTTCAAAAAGCTAATATCCCTGTTCAAGCATGTGTTACACATTGTCCCTCTCCAAACGTCATCTCCATTGTGTAATATTTGTACCAAAGTTCATTCTTAATGTTTATCCTGACTCCTGTTTGCCTACTGTTTCAACTCCTATCGTCAGTATAGTAAATATAAACCATCCCAACCTTAGGTGGCTACCTACCATCTGATACTAGATGAGTGTCTCCTTATTAGCTATTGACTTCTGAGTATTTCTCTAGGCCTGGTTTGTTTTCAAGTTTATCTTCCTGTACTGACTAACCTGGCTTTCTTCAGTATTAATTTGGGCTGGTCATTTGGACTGGTTATTGCACTCTCTTGTTCCACACTTGTTAAAGTCAATTTGTCATTTCTTACGGGAGCCACTCCCTATATATATTTACATATACATATATGTGTGTGTATGTATGTATGTATGTATGTATGTATGTATGTATGGCTGCAAAACCTAGACAGTCTACCAATGCCATGCCAGGAAACTGAATTGCTTCCATTTGAATTGTCTTAGGAAGTTTCTGAAGATCACTTTGCAGCATAAGGTACCAAACACTGAGGTCCTTGCTTGAAAGAAACTTCCAAGCATTCAAACTGTGCTTCAGGGACTACAACTCCGATAGACTGGTTAAGTTGTTTGAAAGAAAAGTATATGCTTGCCAAAAAAACTATTTATGGAGAACTCACATGGAGCAGGTTGTCACATGGTAGTCAGAAGAAGAGATAGAAGGACACTCTCAAGGTCTCTCTCAAGACCTTTAGATTTGATTGTGGGACATGGAAGACACAGGCACAGGACCACTCAGCATGGAGTGCCCACTTCAGAAAAAGTGCTGTGCTCTATGAGCAAAGCAGAATTGAAACAGCATAAAGGAAATGTAAGATGCACAGATTTGGAGTAACCATCCTAAATGTTCACACAGACTATCTGTGCCCAGTCTGTGGTAGAGCATTCCAAGCTCACATTGCTCTGATCAGCCACAGTCGTACACCTTGAAACATCTCTTTGTCATGGTGATTTCATTTTGGTCTTTTGAGAAGGAGGGACAACCAACCAACCAACTAAGCAAGCATACTATAATGATCATATCATCTTCTGTCTTCCATATTTCACTCCATACCTTCTCGGGAATGAATGTTGATGACTCGCTCAAGAAGTTAAGCATAGTCACAAAAAGCTTTTACCAATTTCACATGTTGTGTTTAGATAAACATTTGTTCAAATGTTTCTTTTCTATTATAGTGAGTTTGCTTCCATATAGCATCATTTACATAATGGTTGAAAAGATTAAATTATGCATATCTTCTCTATATACTATTTGTCAAGAGTATTATATCTTCTTGTGTAGCATCTACTCATTTTGTGGTTCTCCAGAGAGAGCTGAACATCACAGGAATTTCCTGAATGTTGAATTTTAAATTTTAATCTCTGTGCAAAATGAAAGATGTGCAAACTCACAAGGAATTACAGAGAGGGGAAGCTCCATATTCACTACATGTTCGAATCGAATTTCGTGTGCTATTGATCCTAGATGGTACTCAAAATACCATTTTTTTCATGAAGTGCGTCATAGGCACACTTTTTCAAACCCTATGTATAATTGATATTCAGGGTTTAATCACCATTTTCTTCAAAATTTCTTTGACTATAATAAAGCACATATTTATACAGACTTGTTCCTAAGTATTTAGTTGAAGCTCTACTTCATCTGTGTTTGCATTTGTGTGTGTGTGTGTGTGTGATCAGTTAGTTATGCTAATGCTGAGATGTACAAACTCTAAAGCTTTGCCATTCTTCCTTTTCCAGTCTTCTTGACATCTATGATGTAGAAATGGGAACTTAATAACAGGACAATACTGAATAACTTTTGCCATCATTTATACTTCTAAATTAATACTCAGGAAAATTCTCACCCATATTTAATTAAATATTAAAAGACCGTAAGCTTTTCTTGGTTTTTAAAAAACTTGTTGTTTGAAATAAGATTTAGAGATCTGATTAGATGTTGTCATTTAAAATAGATAATTTTACCTGCTGGTGTCCCACAGATATATTTCACCAATCTCTATAGAACTCTGCATAAAACAAAACTATGTAAAATTAATGCTGCCTCAGGCTTTGCAATCAATTGCTAAACATTTTTCATTTATCATATATGTATATCAAATGATTATTTTCATTATGTTAATTTTCATCTAAGACAAAAAATTTTGATTTCAGTTTCTCTCAAATTCAGATACTTTTGTGGTGTTTAGTCAGTGTAAATAAGTGACCAAAGAATACAGAAATAAATTAGTGAATTCTGTTTTAAGCCTTTTGGCCTCCGTTCATAAAGCTAGGATGCCTTCATAGGAATGCACAAGCAATTAGATGACACAGAAGTTCAACCTTTTTTACTTTCTAAGTTTCTTGAAAGTTATATTTGTTTCATTTTCAAATTATTAAAGTTTTCTATTGTAGTATTTTTTTCCCTCACTGTGTGCGTGTGTGTGTGAGTGACAGGAGGGTGAGGACTTCTGTTAATAACTGGTGATTCATTTCACATAAGTTATTATTGTTACTAAGGATTTTGTTCCACTGTGAAGTCTTATCAATCATTTGGTAACTCGAGTGAGGGAATCAGTGAAGCTCTCTTCTTCCCAGGGAGGCAGAGTCAAATCAGGCTTGGAGATTCATAGAACAGCAAGGGCACTAGGAGGCCATCAGTGATGGAATTCCTCTTCTTATCTTGCAGACAAGAAGAAGTCAGGCACTTCTCTCCCCCAAAGGCATCATACAAGCAAGTGATGGAATAATACTTTTGCCACTTGCCTAAAGGCAAAAACATATAAGATAATTCTGTGGAACAAAAGAAACATATTATCCCACAGTGCATTAACTGATGCATGATTTGGTAAGTCCTGAATTAGTCAAAATCTCATTACACTAAAATGTACGATCTGACTTGGCATACATTCAATGATGTGGAAAAAGCAGAGGAATTTCAGAAAAGAATGGTTAAGAGAAAGATAATTCCTAGGTAGGGAAAATTTAAACGAATGCTTCTGTTTATACTAAGAATAAAGCTTTTTTTTTTTTTTTTTTTGTTTCAGTCATCTCAGCTTTATAAGGAATGTGACCCATTGTTGTAAGGACTGAAGTACAGACATGAAATTCAATTAAATGAGCTACACTAACAGTCACACAATCTCACAGAGTACTCTCTACTTAAAGATGTGAAAGGTGGTGAATTGATTTGTAGGAATAAGGGATGATTTTATTCCTAAAAGAAAGATAGAATCAACATGTGTTAAAATGTTAAAGTGAGTCTAATCATCCTGTGAACATATTAGCTTTACTAATAAAACTGGCAACTAATTTCCTAATCCAAACTCTGTCATTTTCTGTATGAGTAGGCATAATTCTTTCATCATCTGATACTAACTGATCTCAGCAATGAAATGTGAAACCATGAGTCTTTTACCATGTACTCCTAAAATATTCGATGGTTGTCTTCTTCCCAAGGAATTTTAAATGAACTTTTGATTCTATAGCTCTTCTCATCGAATGCCAAAAATTTCTATCTTACCACTTAAAATGCCTTCTTTCAGTCTGTAGTTTTCATGATGAAAATCTCAAAGGATATTTTAGATGTTATCCTTTAGATGTTAATTATGTACTCCCAACATTTCCATCACTAAGACGTGCTTCTTGACAATCAGGGTAAGAAAAACACTATATTAACTTTAGTAATACTCATAGGAAGAATGGGAAACAACCAGATAATTATCTATCATAATACCAATGATAAAAGAAATAATGTCCAGGTTTATGGTTCTATGATTCCAGGTAATGTAAGGATTTAAATGAACGCATAATTTTACAAAAGTTCACCATGTTAACACATAAAATTGCAGAGATATTGTTCAGTACATATCTTTGGCATACATGAGTTATAAAAATAAAAATTGATGATGATGTCAATATGTATAGAAATTTACATGGTGGGTACGATGAGATAGTCTAGCTGTTTTCTGAGCATTGAAAAGGTTTTTACCTTCTCAAGAGTCCCATGAGTTCCTTGATTTGTTTATGCTGTTTAGTTTTGCAACTTAGTATGGATACAAAGCTTCCTGGAGTGCTCTGAGAAACACTTCAGCATAATTATTATGTACATCATTGATCTGCCAGCGTCCTGGAACTTTGTTAATTTCATCAGTTTCATTTTATGCAATTCTTCAGTGATAAATCTTTTTGTGCCATCATATTCAATGTTTGTTATAAAATAAATCAGTATTATGAATTAAAATTTAATCAAATGATTGATATTTTGTTCAAAATTGTTTTGCAGGATTTCATTATCATGTGGTCAGCCATTCCCTAACCCATAAGGTACATGCTGAAGATCTTTAATTCAGTAGCAATATAGAAAATACAGTTTTTGAAAAAAAAAATTGATTTTGCTTATTAGTGTACCATAATAGAGGCTTTCATTGTATTTGTTTCTTTGAGTTGGTTTAAGATTTCATTTATTTAGTGTGTGTGTGAGATAAGATACTGGTGAGGATTAAACTGAAGCATTACAGAAATGCAGTTCAATTTGCCAGTGGACACAACAGCATACTAATTTACCGTGACTTAGAAGACTGGGACATATGGTTTAATTTTCTGAAAAAATAATTCAAATCTTCAAACTTTTATTAGTGAGGCTGATGTCAGGAAGTAGTGAAGTTCTTTCTACATATGATTGAAAAATTTTACTTCCTCAGTGCATACAAAAAACATATTCATAATGGCACTTTTCATGCATCCCATGAGTTAATGGAATAAATAAGAAAGAAAGAAAGATGCACCTTTGTCTTTAGCCACGCTTCATGAAACATGGCCAACCCTGGAATGAATCACTCTTTGTATTCATTCCTTCCTCCTTTGTATGTACTGCTTTCAACAATATTTTTTACAGGTATAGTAATGATAGAAGGAGGAAAACATAAAGACTTGCAAAGAGAGAGAGACAGAGAGAGAGAGAGAGAGAGAGAGAGAGAGAGAGAGAGAGAGAGATGTACAGAGAGATACAGAGATGCACAGAGAGGGATCACCCTGATCACACATTACTGCCTTGGTGATGGCCACTGTTCGTGAACTGATTGCATATACAATGGTCGTAGGGTATTTTTAGTAGAAGCTGGAAGACCTGCCACCTTAACCCTCTAGTTTCTTAACTAAATTACTAACCAGCTAATAGCAGCTTGCAATAATATCAGCTAGATATTAAAGGACTTAGGAAAATAGTTGCCATTTTACTTACAAACTATGATTGAGCACAAGGAATTTGAACTCAAAATAGACTATGGCAAGTGATCATCTGGCAAAAACAATGTTACTACAGAAATTTTGTTTCCTGAACCATGTAATAAGATACAAGAATGATTAATTCTTTACCAGGAAAGGAATGCATCTAATGAATGAGAAATATTTTCCCCTAGAAACTGGTTAATTTCATTAACAAAATTTCTAATCTGAAATTTGAAAGACACAAGATGAAAATGACAATGCAACAGTGCAAAAGCAAGAACCTTGAAATACACAGGAGAGTCAGCTGCACACGTTCTTATATCTGTTATTCTAAAAGGAAAGCAAAATTTGAGGGGTCAACAATCACTTCAATCAAGTACATATATCATCCACTTATTTCAGGGAAAAATGTCAGCACCCTGAACTTCAGAGAAAATATATACAGAGAAACAATACAGGTCAACAGAGAGAGCTTCCAACTGTATGATCACAAGCAATGTATACATCACAGATCAACAGAGAGATCAAACTGTCCAGCCATTACATACAGGCATAGATATCAGAGAGAGACGTAGCAACATCTGTGTTTTCAAAGCTGGAGGGCTCTTTAGCAGCTTTCCAAAGTCTTATCTGACACACATACCTTCTTTCAAAAAGTAAGTCCCAAAGTAAAATCTTGTCTAACAGTATATATACACTTTTCAGAGCCAGAGGGCCTCACAAACCTTGAGAACCAGTCCCTCATTAGAAATTAACAGAAGATGTCAGCATTACAACAAAATCTCCCTTGATCAAACTTCCATTAATGGGCAGGCCCATTAATGGATAGGGAAGATCTTTAACATACGTTAGCATTACAAAGAACGGATATACAGAAACTTAGAGAAAGCATATATGTGATAAAGGAAGTAGAGTTTAAGCGATTCAAGTTATTAATAAAAAAAGAAAATAACAACAACCAAATGAGTAAAGAGGCCTGGAGAGGAAGTGTTCCAAAACAGCTGACAGTTGAACTTAGTTCAGAGATCCAATTTCTCTGAGATAAATGAAGTAGTTGAAGTGTAGCTAGTAAAAAATAAATCAAGATACTGGCAACAAGAAAGAAACATAATATCACATACCATTGAAGCTTGGTGAAATGCAACCTCCTACTGGACACAGAAATGGATTGTTACACTTTATTCAAGACTCATAGCTTAGAATGAAAAGAATAAAGTAGTAATATTGAAACATCATTTGACTGAATGGAAATTAATCATCTGAAGTAGAGAAAAATACTTGATGATATTTAGAAAACAATAATGAAAGAGAGAAATAAGTAATGTGATGAGAAAATTTTGCCAGCTGCATAAAAAAGAAGCAATGGATACTAAGCTTGTGATGCAGATCTCAAAACTGTCACAGAGGTAGATTGCATTTTTGACAGGATTTAAAGCATCTGGTTATATGCAATAGATCTCTCTTTGGTAAAAGCTTCCTGAAAAATTTCTTGTCTCTTGGTATCTTTTTTTATCTTACAGAAAATAGAATCAATAAGGTGAGCTGTTATTCTAGAACTTTTTCTGCCAAAAATAAAAAACATATATTTTTGAGGTAGATTATGGGAGATTATAGAGATACTGTGATCATCATATTTTGAAAATTATGTGAAATTATAAAGGAGAGCTAGAGTGGATTCCACAAAAACAATTCTGAAGACAGTTTCAACTGATTGAAAGGAAGAAAAATTAAAGAAAAGGATGTAGATGTAAAGGAAATAAACCAAAGAATTCACAATTTAAAAAAATATTATCATGAGACATCATCCCTGGTCATTTAATTTTCAGCTGTGCATCAGCTGATTTCTCTATACCAGACAGAGACCATGACTTTAATGGAGTTAACTCTTTAAAGTCTGTAAATTTTGATCATAATATCCTATAATGAGCACTGTCCTTGTCATAGTAACTCTAGACAACACTAGACATGTTTTACACCACAGGTACCTGTGTGTCTGGTTACAACTTCATGTACTTGATATCCCATCCCTAGCTTTGGAATTAAAATTATTTTAATTTGGCTATTGTGTCAACACACTTCACTGTGACTCGACTCAAAATTCTTGTAATTTTTCAAGCGCATATATTAATCTTTGATCTCAATCCCCCTATAAGAGTTGTTTTCCCTTATCAGATCATAGGCAATATTTCACTTTTATATTTGTCTAAACAGAAAAATGTCAGAAGCGGGGGCCAAGATGGTGGAGTCAGAGCAACTGCTCACCTAAGCTCTCAGACAAACTCCTTCAGATACTTCTAAAAAGGAAATCTGACCAAGTTTTGGAGATGCAGAAACCAATGGGAGACAGACTGTGGCATATTCACAGACGAGGACAGGCTGGAAGATCAACAGGAAGGAACTGCTCCAAGCGGGTGAGCCCACAGCACACAGCTAAGCACATCTGGCAGTGGTGTGTCCAGGAGGGAGACCACAGGGGTGGCCTCAGGCAGCAGCAACACTGCAGAAATTTAGATTGGCAGCCCAGGGCAAAAGACTAGCAGAGCTGAATGAGTGATAGCCACTGAGCCCGAGGTATCAGCTGCAGCAGCAGCCAAGACTTTCAGCCTGCAGATTAAACATCTGGAAGTCACCTACTTTATCTTCTGGGAGCCAAAATGTTGGAGTGATCAGTAAATGCTCTCTCCCCCTCCACTCATTGACCTCAAAAGAACCATAAAAATCCTGGATCAGTGGGAACAGCTGAAAGGACAAACAGCCTCACAGCACCTTAAGCTAGGAAAATACCTAAGGAGGATTCCTCTTACTGTGGCAAGAGCTGAACAGAAGGACAGGAGTCCCTAGGAGCTGTGAAAACTTGCACTACGACCCAGGTATGAGGTGAACTTGTCTTTGCTCTAGCTCAGCTGAGGAGATCTCCCATGACCAGACTACCCCTTTGCTACACTTAACAAGCTAGCCCCAGAGATAAACCAGGAAACACAAAACAAAAGGGGAAACAAAAGCTTATATTCTTAGCTTTCCCACTCCAGCAGCTCAGGAACAGATTTTATAGCTTCTAAATGAAAGAACCAGAGGCCACAACACACAAATCCTCATCATCATGAGCAAGAAGAAGCAAAGCCAGAAGGAAAAGACCATAGAATCTTTCTATGGGAACAAGGACCAAAATATGAATACCAAAGATGTCAGTATAGAGACTGTACTCCCATCTGAAACTTCAGAGGGGACTATGAACTGCTTGTATGCACAAACTGCTCTCTTGGAAAGCTGAAGAAGGAAATGGAAGAAAAACTGGCCAATGATTTTAAAAGTAAGAAAAAAGAATTCACTGAAGAGAAGAGATCTTTAAAAAGGAAAATTAACCAAATGAAAAAGGAAGCTCAAAACGTAACTGGCAAAACTGGACAAATGGAAAAGAAAGTACAAAAATTTACTGGAGAAAATAATTCCTTAAAAGGAATAATTGGACATATGGAAAAGGAGACACAAAAGTTCACTGAAGAAAACAACTTGATTAAAATTACAATTGGAGAAATAGAAGCTAATGACTCTAAGACACATAATGAATCAGTGAAACAAAATCTAAAGAAGGAAATGATAGAAGAAACTGTAAAATATCTAATTGGAAAAAACAACTGACTGGGGAAATAGATCAAGGAGAGAAAAACTGAAGAATTGATGGCCTACCAGAAAACCATGATTAAAAAAAAAAAAGAGTCTGGAAAATATCTTCCAAAAAATCATCAAGGAAAACTGCCCAGAAGTGGTAGATTCAGAGGGCAAAATTGTCAGCGAAAGAATACACTGTTCACCTCCTGAAAAGGATCTGAAAATAAAATCACCAAGAAATATTGTTGCCAAATTCCAGAACTATTAAATGAAGGAGAAAATACCACAGGCAGCCAGAAAGAAATCATTCAAATATTGAGAAGCTATAGTCCGGATCACACAGGACCTCACAGATTCTACATTAAAAGATCAGAGGAATTATAATCTGATATTCTATAAAGCAAAGGAGCTGGGACTAAAACCAAGGATCAAAGGTCAGCTTAACACCTGGGGCAAGGAGTTGGACATTCAACTAAATAAAGGATTTCCAGACTTTCCTGAAAAAAAGGCCAGAACTCAATAGAAAATTTTCTCTTCAACTGCATGTCTCAAGGAAGGAATAAAAAGGGAAGTAGGGGAAAAGAAAAAACTTGTTATTCAATTTGGGCAAGCTGTTTAAATCCCTACAAGGGAAGATGATATGTATTAATCTTGAGAATTGTGCATCTATTATGAAGTATAAAAGGGATATACATAGATAGAGGGAACTGGTATAAATTAAATGATGTGATGATAAAAATGTGATTTAAGCACACAAAGGGATTGTAACAGGAGACGTAAAAATAAGGAAGCAAAAAATGATAAATTACATCACAAGAAGTACAAAAATATATTAGATTAGAGGGAAAGAGGGCAGAGAGCAGCATTGTTTGAGAAATATTCTCATTTGATTTGATTCAAGGAATGAACAGTAAACTTAAGTATATAAATCTGATTAGCTCTTTAGATAATAGGAGGGGAAAAGGGAAGAGAAGGTGGGAAAGCTAAAAGGGGACTAAGAAGTGGTAAGGGTAAAGAGGAGTAAATGGGAGGGGGGGTGAAAAAAGAAGGGAAGAGTGTAGGAGGTGGTGGTCAAAAGTGAGAACTCTATTGAGGAGGGAACAAAGACAGGAGAACTAAAAGCACAAATGATGGGTAAGAGGATGGAGGGAAAGGCACATATTGTAATCATATCTGTGAATGTGAATGAAATGAACTCTTCCACAAAATGGAGACAGATAGCAGAATGAATCAGAAGACATAATCCCACAACATGTTGTTTATGAGAAACACAATTGAAACAGGGGATACAGACAGGGAAAAGGTAAAAGCTTGGAGCAGAATATATTGTGCTTCAGCTGATGTAAGAAAAGCAGAGGTGCTAGACCTAATCTCAGACAAAGCAAAAGCAGAAATAGATCTAATCAAAAGATATAAGGAAGAAAACTATATTCTGCTGAAAGGCACCATACACAATGTATCAATATCTTTAGAAAACATATGTGCTCCAAGTGGTGTAGCATCCAAATTCTTAGAGGAGAGGTTGGGGCAGTTGTAGGAAAAAATAGACAGCAAAACTATAATGGTGGGGGCCTCAACTTCTCCCTCTCTGAACTTGATAAGAAGTTAAAGAGGTGAATAAAACTTTGGATAAGACAGGTATGATAAGTCGCTGGAGGAAATTGAATGGGGATCTAAAGGAATATGCATTTTTCTCAGCAGTACTTGGGACATATACAAAAATCGATCATGTTCTACAGCATAAAAACCTCACTTTCCAGTGTAGAAAGACAGAGATAGATAATGCATCCTTCTCAGATCATAATGCATTAAAAACTATATGTAATAAATGGCCATGGAATGATAAACCAAAAATTAATTTGAAACTAAATAATCTAATCCTAAAGAAGGAGTGGGTAAAACAACAAATGATGGAAACAATCAAAAAGGACGTTGAAGACAATGACAATAATGAGACAACCTACCAAATCTTATGGGATACTGCATAATCAGTTCTTAAGGGAGGTTTTATATATTTGAATACCTACATGAATAAAATAGACAAAGAGGAGATCAATGACTTGGGCATGCAGCTGAAAAAGCTAGAGAAAGAACAAATTGAAAACCCCCAAATAAATACCAAATTAGAAATACAGAAAACCAAAGGAGATATCAATAAAATTGAAATTAAGAAAACTATTCAACTAATAAATAAAACTAATGGACAGCTTTATGAAAAAGTAATAAAATTGATAAATCTTTGATCAATGTGGTTAAAAAAAATAGAGAGAAGAAAACAAAATGACCTATATAAAAAAGGAAAGTGTAAAACTCACCTCCAATAAGGAGAAAATTAAAACAGTGATTAGAAATTACTTTGCCCAACTTTATGCTCAAAAATCTGACAATCTTAATGAGATGAATGAGTATTTAAAAAAATATAAATTGCCCAGATTAACAGAAGAGAAAGTTGAAAACTTAAGCAACCCCATCTCAGAAAAAGAAATTGAACAAGCCGTCAATGAACTCCCTGGGAAAACATCTCCAAGGCCACATGGATGTACAAGTGAATTCTAACAAACATTTAAAGGACAGTTAATTCCAAAATTATATAGGTTATTTGGGAAAATTAGGGAAGAAAGAGTACTCTCAAATTCATTCTATGATGCAAATATTGTTTTGAAACCTAAACCAGAAAGAGATAAAACAGAGAAAGAAAATTATAGACCAATTTCTTTAATGAATATAGATGCAGAAATTTTAAATAAGATTTTAGCAAAAAGAATACAGCAACTTATCTTGAAAATAATACATTATAATCAGGTACAATTCATACCAGGATTGGAGGACTGGTTCAATATTAGGAAAACTATTAGGACTATTGATAATAACAACAACAAAATTAACAGAAACCAAATGATTATCTTAATACACGAAGAAAAACTTTTGACAAAATACAATACCCATTCTTATGAAAAACTTTGGAGAATATACAGATAAGGGGTATGTTCCACAAAATAATGAACAGCATCTAACTAAAAACTTCAGCAAGGATTGTATTCAGTGGAGATAAGATCAATGTATTTCCAGTAAGATCGGGGTGGAACAAGGATGCCCATTATCACCACTATTATTCAATATAGTACTAGAAATATTTCCTATAGCAATTAGATAAGATAAAGAAATTGAAGGAATTACCATGGGCAAAGAAGAAAATAAGTTATCACTCTTTTCAGGTGATATGATGATATATTTAGAAAATACCAGAGGTTCAAGTAAAAAACTACTTGAAATAAGGAAGAATTTTGGCAAAGTTGCAGTTTACAAAATAAACCCACACAAATCTTCTGCATTTCTATATGCTAGTAACAAAATCCAACAGCAAGAGATAGAAAGAAAAATTCCATTTAAAGCTAAGGTAGACACTAGAATATATCTGGGAGTTTACCTGCCAAAACAAACTCAAGGACTATACCAACACAACTACAAGACACTTTTCACACAAATAAAATCACATCCAAGTAAGTGGAAAAACATCTGTTACTCGTGGGTAGGCAGAGGCAATTTAATACGAATGACAATTTTACTTAAATTAATTTAGTTATTTAGTGCCATACCAATTAAACTATCAGGTAACTACTTTCTAGAGCTGGAAAAAAGTACTAAAATTCACCTGGAAGAACTAAAGGTCCAGAATATCAAGGGGAATAATGAAAAGAAAGTCTATGGAAGGTGGCCTAACTCTACTAGATCTCAAATTGTATTATATAGCAGCAATTATCAAAAGCACTTGGTAGTGGCTAAGAAATAGAAGGGTAAACAAGTAGAGTATGCTTTGTGCTCAAGACACAGTAGACAATGAATATATCAATCTACTGTTTGATAAACCCAAGGACCCTAGATTCTGGGATAAGAACTCAGTGTTCGAGAAAAAATTGTTGGGAAAACTGGATAACAGTGTGGCAGAAAGTAGGCATGGACCCATACCTAACACCACACACAAGAATAAAATCCAAATGGATACACGATCTATGTATAAAGACTGATACTATGGACAAATTGGTGGAGCAAGGAATAGTGTATTTATCAGATTTATGGAGAAGGGAAGAATTTTTGACTAAAGAAAAGATAGAGAGCATTATGATGTGCAAGATGGATAATTTTGATTACATTAACCTGAAAAGTTTTTGCACAACCAAACCCAATGCAAGCAAAATTAGCAGGGATGTAGAAAACTGGGAAAGAATTTTTACATCTAAGTTCAGGGCTAAAGGCCTCAGTTCTAGAATATGTAAAGAATTGAGTCAAATGTACGAAAATACTAGTCATTCCTCAATTGATAAACGGTCAAAGGATATGAACAGGCAATTTTCAGAGGAAGAAATTAAAGATATTTATAATCACATAAGAATGCTCTAAATCATTTTTGATTAAAGAGACGCAAATTAAAACAGCTCTAACTTACTACATCACAGCCATCAGATTGAGAAACATGACAGAACAGGAAAATTATAAATGCTGGAGAGGATGTGGGAGAGTTGGAACACTAACACATATTTGGTGGAGCTGTGAGCTGAGCCAACCATTCTAGAGAGCAGTTTGAAACTATGCCCGAAGGGCTACAAAAATGTGGGTATTGTTCCACTCAGCAATATCACTTCTAGGATTGTATCCCCAAGAGATCTTAAAAACGAGAAAGGGTCCCACATGTACAAAAATATCTATAGCAACACTCTTCCTGGTGGCCAAATGCTGGAAATCAAAAGGATACCCATCAATTGGGAAATGGCTGAACAAATTACGGTGTATGAATGTAATGGAATACTATTTCTTTATAAGAAATGATGAACAGGAAGACTTCAGAGAGGCCTGGAAAGACTTATATGATGTGAAGCTGAGTGAAAGGAGCAGAACCAGGAGAAGTTTGTGCACAGGATAGACCACAGTGTGCGAGAGTTTTTTCTGGTAGACTTGGAACTTCATAGCAATACAAGGACTTAAAAAACAAATTCCCAGCGGTCCTCTAAGGCAAAATACTTTCCAAATAAAGAGAAAGAACTGTGGAATTCAATCGCAGAATATAGCAGATTATTTATTTTGTGTATGCATTACGTTCTGGTTTGTTATATGATTTCTCCCATTCGTTATAATTCTTCTACACAGCATGACTATAGTGAAAATCTATTTAATGGGAATGTATATGTACATCCCATATAAAATTGTGTGTCGTCTTGAGGGGGGAAGAGGGAGGTAAGGGGGAGGTAGGAGAAAAAAGTCTAAGTTATACGGTAGTGATTGTAGAACATTAAAAATAAATAAAATTATTGTAAAAAAGAAAGATGTCATACATGATTAAGAAATTACTTTTCCTTTAATTTATTCAAGAGAATGTGGCAAAGTTCTATGAAATTATTTATAAGGATAACTAAAGTTCTAGTATGTGATGAATCTAGTGATAAATGCTAAAGACAATGGGGGGAGTTGCATATGTTAGATGCAACAAAGAAATTATGGAAATAGTAGAACCTCTGTTTGGGTAGGAATGAAAGATTGGAAGTGAACAATCTATTCAACTCCCTTTTTCTTATATTTTCTCTTCAGAAAAGACTGATCTTCGGACGTAAATAAATAAAAGGCAGCAAATAAGAAATAATTGATTGGTTGGTTGGTCTTCATTCTCAAAGAGGATCAAAATGACATCACTATATTAGAGCCAAGTTAGTGTGTCTGACTATGGCTGATCAGACTATGACTTGAAATGCTCAAACACAGGTTGGGCACTAATAATCTATGTGACCATTTGGGACAGATTCTCCAAATTGGTGCATCTTACTTTTCTTTTGAGCTACTTCAATTCTACTTTGCTCATAAAGCACAGCACCTTCTCTGATATCAGTATTCCATGTCGAGGGCTCCTTTGCCTCTTCTCCCTTATCACACAATCAATTCCAAGTTCCTAAGAGAAACCTTGAAAGCATCCTTGTATTACTCTTTCTGACCACCATGTGAGTGATTGCCCCTGTGAGTTCTCCATAAAATGATCTTTTTGTCAAGCACACATTTTGCATTTGAACAACATGGCCAACCCATTTGAGTTGCACTCTCTCCAGCAGAGTTTGGATATTTGGCAATTTAATTCAAAAAAGGACCTCAGTGTCTGTTATCTTATCCTGCAAGGTAGTCTTCAGAATCTTCCTAAGACCTTTCAAATGGAAGCAATTGAATTTCCTATCATGAAGCTGGTATACTGCCCATGTTTCACAGGCATACAATAATGATGTCAGTACAGCAGCCCCGTAGACCTTCAGTTTAGTAGTCAGTTTAATAACTCTTCTGTCCCACACTTTCTTTTTGCTTCCCAAACACTGAGCTAGTACTGGCAACCCATGTGATAACCTCATTATCAAGGTATACATTCCCAAAAATATTCTGCCAGGGTAAGTGAACTTGTCCACAATATTCAAAACTTCTCCATTTGCTGTAAGCAATGGTTCCATGCATGGCTAGTATCGTGCTGTCTGATGGGGCATCTACATTTTCTTGGTATTACTTATAAGGCCAAAATTAGCACAAGCAGTAGAATGATGGATTCATACTTTGTTGCATCTCAGCTTCAGAGACTGCATTGCCTGCATAATCATCCGCAAAGAAAAAAATCACGCACTCCTTCCACTTTAGGGCTCGTGGTCTTTTAAAGTTGAAGAACTTACCCTTAGTGCAATAGCTGACCTTGATGTCATGTTCATATTCAATGAAGATGTTTGACAACATGAATGAGAACATCATACTCAAAAGCATGGAAGGAACAAAAACTTGGTTTCACTCTACTGATGGCTGGAAAAATGTGAAAGCATAGCTCATTTTCCAGAACCTGGAACATGCTGTCATGAAATTGCAGTACAAAACTGATGAACTGCTCCAGGCAACCAATTTTTGATATAATTTCCCATAAGGCCTGATGATTAACAGTATTACAGGCCTTGCTAAGATCTGCAAACATCATGTACCGATCTCTGCTGTGCTGCTGGCATTTTTCTTGGAGTTGTTTGGCAGAAAACTGTTCCTCAGCTCTTTCTGAAACCTTAGTGACTCTCAGGTAGATGACCAACTTTCTAATTGTCAGGTGAAGGGTCATCCTATTAAGGAGAAGTCTGGCAAGACACATTTGTTGACTATATTAACTATGATTACAAAACCGATACCAACTTCACAGCAGTCCCCTTCATTGTTACCACTCCAGAAAAATGTGTATCAAGCTCTGCCTTCAGTAAGCTGACCTTCATTTGCCAGTGTTGCTTCACTTTGAGATGATATTTGAATATGATACCGACCAAGTCCTCTCTCAACAAGAGCTGTTTGTGTTTCAGTCTACTGGATTTTTTTTGTTGTCTGTACGTGTGCACTCATTCCACGTACTCATGGTTAGTGGAATCATCTTTACAGAAATCTTTGTACATTTTGAAAGTGGGTGTGTTTGTTTGTGTGTGCTTGTGCGTGTGTGTCTTCTGACTGCAGGAAACTGTGGCTATCATGGCAATCAGATCAGGGTTGAATAAGCAGGCAATTTTAAGTATCTTTTCTAAATACTTCTTACACCAATAAGTTAGCAGTGTGATCATTAAAAGGCTACTCAGATGCCCAGAGCCCACTGCTGCTTCCAGTAAGTGGATGACCCAATGGCCTGTGTTCAGGGTTGGGATTACAGTTTCAAGTGCATCTGATCTTGCTACTTCATCACTTGGCTCTCACCCCAAGGCTTTGAGATCGGTGAAAATGGTAAAATGGTTTGCATGATGTCTTTTGATTCATGCATAAAATGAACTAAGTGAAGTAGAGTTGTGCAAAATCATTGGCCTCACTCTTTCTTCCAGTCATAATTTCATTGACAGGACACAGTCAAGATGACAGCTGATGGCTCAAGATGCAGTGGATGCCCTTGGTGTCTTCAATGGCTAACTAAGCTCTAAGTGCTCCACAGCACCTGCTTTAGCTACCTTCATGGACATTACAACAAATTGTTCTTATCTACCTATTCTACGAGGGGATCTCTTCACATGCTTGTGATATACAGTCCCCTAACTCACCAGTGACTTTGAAACCCCTCAGTTACCCTTAGCCTCAACCTTCATATGCCAAAATGATTTAGCAGAATGTGGCCATTTAGCATGCCACAGCTTCTTAGAGCCACAGGTCAGAGTTAGGTGAATCAAATGGACAGCAAAGGAGAAAGTAGACCTGAAAAAGTGCTCAGCAGCCATTACAGTAGAGGTACTAGTATTCCCTGTACACACGCTACAATAATAACAAGAAAAGACAACAAATAAGAAATAACAGATATTATAGACACTTTGCTGTTGTTTTGTTGATTAATCCTTTCTAACTCATCATGACCCTAATTGGGCTTTTCTTTTATTTTCTTTTTTTCTTTCCTATCTTCCCCCCAGTTTTATATAAATAACAATTTTGAACATTCATTTTTAAAACTTTGAGTTCCAAATTCTCTTTCTTCCTCTCTCTCCACCCCCCCCCCCCCATTAAGGAGGAAGACAATTCAATATATGTTATGTATTTGTAGTCATGTAAAACATGTCCATTAATAGGCATTTTGTGAAAGAATACATAGACAAAAAACATCAACAAAAATAAAGAAAGTTAGAAGTATGCTTCAAACTGTATTCAGACACCATTAGCTCTTTCTCTGGGGATGGATAGCATTTTTCATCATAAGTCGTTCACAATGGTCTTGGGTACTTGTATTACTGAGAATAACTAAGTCATTCACAACTGACCACCTTACAACATCGCTGTTATTTGTACACAGTATGTTCAACTTTGCATGAGCCCATGCAAGCCTGTCAAAGCTTTTCTGAGAATATACTGCACATAATTTGTTATAATACAAAAGTATTCCATCATAATCACATACCACAATTTATTCAGTCATTCCCAAATTGATGGGCATCCCCTCAATTTCTAAATTCTTTGTTCCCGGAAAAGCACTGGTATAAATAGTTTTACATGTATAGGTTCCTTTTTTTTTTTTTTTTTTTACATTTGCTTTTAAAATATAAACCTAGTAATGGTATTGTTAGGTTAAAGGGTATGCATGGTTTTATAACCCTTACATATATTTCCAAAGTGCCTATTGAATGATTGAATAAGTTCATAATTCCAATAAAAGTACATTAATGTCTCATTTCTGATACATCTCCATTTGTCATTTGTCACTTTTCTGTGCTATCAACCAATCTAATAAGTATGAGGTACTATCTCAGAATTGTTTTAATTTGCATTTCTCCAATTAAAGGAGAGTTAGAATTTTTTTTTTCATATGACTGCAGATAGCTTGCATTACCTCACCTGAAAACTGGTCATAACTTTTGATCATTTATCAATTAGGGAAAGATTCTTAATTTTATAAATGTGACTTAGTTCTCTATGTTTGAGAAATGAATTCTTTATCAGATAAACCTGCTTCTATTTTTTTCACACAATATTACTATTTCCCTTCATCCTGTTCCCACCACTTATTCTATTATTTTTCTTTCTTTACCCGGTCCCTCCTGAAAAGTGTTTTACTTTTGGTTACTCCCTACCTCAATCTACCCTCCTATCACACCTGCACTAACCATACCCCTTCTCCTCTTACTTTCCAGTAGGGTAAGATAGATTTCTGAACCCAAATGTGTATGTATGTTGTTCCCTCTGAGCCAGTTAGGATGGATGTAAGCTTCACTAAATCCCTCCTATCTGCCCTTTTTTTTCTCTACTGTTAAAGTTTTTTCTTCCCTCTTTTATGCGAGATAATTGACACCGTTCAACTTCTATCTTTCTCTTTCACCCAGTATCTTCCTCTCTCACTCCTGCAATTTATTTTTAGATATCATACCTCCATATTTAGCTCATGTCTGTGCCTGCTATCTATATAAAATCCTTCTGGCTACCTTAATAAGTTAAGAATATGATTTTTCTCATGTAAGAATACCAGCAGTTTAATTAAGTCTTTTATGACTTCCCTTTCCTATTACCTTTTTATGTTTTTCTTGAGTCTTACATTAGGATTCCAGTTTTCTATTTAATTCTGGTCTTTTAATGAAGAATGTTAGAAAGTCATCTATCTCACTGAATATCCACTTTTTCTGTTAAAGGAGTATACACATTTATGCTGGGTGATTCTTGGTTTCTAGGTTGTAGTGGTACATTCTTTGCACTATGAAATACCTTATTCAAAGCCCTCCAAACCCATAAGAGAGAAGCTACTACATATTATGCTATCATGATCATGTTTACACAATACCTGAATTATTCTTACCGGCAATATTTTCTTCTTGACCCAGAAATTCTGAATTTGGCTATTATATTAGAGTCAGTTTTCAATTTGGGATCTCTTTAAGGAAATGTTTGGTGGGTTCTAGAATATAAGAGCAGGGGGGCAGAGCCAAGATGGAGGAGTAGAAAGACACACATACGCTAGATCCAAAACCACAGCCCATAAAATATCTTTAAAGAAGAACTCCCAACAAATTCTGGAGCAGCAGAAGCCACAGAACAACAGAGCAGAGGAGATTTCTGTTACAGAGAGCCCTGAAAACCTCTTGCAATAGGTCCGTCGCACAGCGGACCTGGAGCCCAGACCAGCCATGCCTTGGCCACGCAGCGCCAAGAGGAGCAGATCAGAGCAGGCTTCAGGAACGGAATTTCCAGCAGCCCCGTGGGTCCCTCCACCCACGGGCCCCAAAGGTTGGTGAGAGGGACTTGTTGGCTTGCTGAGAGGGGAGTGGGGTGCCCACATAACTCAGGGCCCCCCGGGAGGAAGCAGCAGAGGCGGGAGCAGGCCTGGGCTCCCCAAGCAGGCAGGAGCCCAGATCCATTGTCGAAGGTCTCTGCATAAACCCCATGAGGGAACTGAGCCTGAAAGGTGGCCCTGCCCCCACCCGAGGACCTGAACTTAATATCACATTGAATAGCAACCCCCGTCCCCATCACAAGCCATGAGGCTGGGAAGCAGCATTTGAATCTCAGACCCCAAGCTCTGGCTGGGGGGATCTGGAGGCAAGGTGGATGTGGAAAGAAAACTCAGAAGTCAAGTCACTGGCTGGGAAAATGCCCAGAAAAGGGAAAAAAAATAAGACTACAGAAGGTTATTTTCTTGGTGAACAGGTATTTCAGCCCTTCCGTTCTGATGAGGAAGAACAATGCTTACCACAAGGGAAAGACACAGAAGTCAAGGCTTCTGTATCCCAGCCCACTCAATGGGCTCAGGCCATAGAAGAGCTCAAAAAGGATTTTGAAAATGAAGTTAGAGAAGTGGAAGAAAAGCTGGGAAGAGAAATGAGAGACATGCAGTCAAAGCATGAACAGCAGATCAGCACCCTGCTAAAGGAGACCCAAAAAAATGCTGAAGAAAATAACACCTTGAAAAATAGGCCAACTCAATTGGCAAAAGAGGTTCAAAAAGCCAATGAGGAGAAGAATACTTTCAAAAGCAGAATTAGCTAAATGGAAAAGGACGTTCAAAACCTCACTGAAGAAAATAGTTCTTTCAAAATTAGAATGGAGCAGATGGAGGCCAATGACTTTATGAGAAACCAAGAAATCACAAAACAAAACCAAAAGAATGAAAAAATGGAAGATAATGTGAAATATCTCATTGGAAAAACAACTGACTTGGAAAATAGATACAGGAGAGATAATTTAAAAATTGCGGGTCTACCTGAAAGCCATGACCAGAAAAAGAGCCTAGACATCATCTTTCATGAAATTATCAAGGAAAACTCCCTTGCTATTCTAGAACCAGGGAGAAAAATAAGTAGTCAAGGAATGCACAGATCACCACCTGAAAGAGATCCAAAAAGAGAAACTCCTAGGAACATTGTGGCCAAATTCCAGATTTCCCAGGTCAAGGAGAAAATATTTCAAGCAGCTAGAAAGAAACAATTCAAGTATTATGGAAATACAATCAGGATAACACAAGATCTAACAGCTTCTACATTAAGGGATCGAAGGACATGGAATATGATATTCCAGAAGTCAAAGGAACTAGGACTAAAACCAATAATCACCTACCCAGCAAATCTGAGTTTAATACTTCAGGGGAAAAATCGGTCTTTCAATGAAATAGAGGACTTTCAAGCATTCTTGATGAAAAGACCAGAGCTGAAAAGAAAATTTGACTTTCAAACACAAGAATGAAGAGAAGCATGAAAAGGTAAACAGCAAAGAGAAGTTATGAGGGACTTATTAAAGTTGAACTGTTTACATTCCTACATGGAAAGTCAATATTTGTAACTCTCGAAACTATTCAGTATCTGGGTATTGGGTGGGATTACACACACACACATGCACACATGCACACACACACATAGAGACAGAGTGCACAGAGTGAATTGAATAGGATGGGATCATATCTTAAAAAAATGAAATCAAGCAGTGAGGGAGAAATATATTGGGAGGAGAAAGGGAGAAATGGAATGGGGCAAATTATCTCTCATAAAAGAGGCAAGCAAAAGACCTTTTTAGTTTGGGCAAAAAGAGGGGAGGTGAGAGAAAAACATGAAGTTTACTCTCATCACATTCCACTAAAGGAAGGAATAAAATGCACAGTCATTTTGGTATGAAAACCTATCTTACAATACAGAAAAGTGGGGGATAAGGGGATAAGCTGGGTGGGGGGGATGATGGAAAGGAGGGCATGGGGAGGAGAGAGCAATTTGAGGTCAACACTCTTCGGGAGGGACAGGATCAAAAGAGAGAACAGAAGTAATGGGGGACAGAATAGGATGGAGGGAAATATAGTTAGTCTTATACAACATGACTGTTATGGAAGTCATTTGCAAAACTACACAGAATTGGCATATATTGAATTGCTTACCTTCCAAAGGGCAGGGGTGGGGAGGGAGGAAGGTAAAGAAGTTGTAACTCAAAGTTTTAGGAACAACTTATCGAGTACTGTTCTTGCCACTAGGAAATAAGAAATACAGGTAAAAGGGTATAGGATGGAGACAAACGCAGAGCAGGATGATAGAAGAGAGGGCAGATTGGCCCACAGGGGCAATTAGAACGCTCGGTTTTTTTGGGTTGTGGGGAGGGGACAAAAGGGGAGAAAATTTGGAACCTAAAATTTTGTGAAAAGGAATGTTAACACTTAAAAAATAAATAAAGAAAGAAAGAAGGGAAAAAAAGAAAAGATCAGAGCAAAATAGAACATTCGATCTTCCAACACAGGTCACAAGAGAAGTATGAAAAGGTTTAGAGGGGAAAAAACTTGTTACTAAATAAGGGCAAAGTTTTGCATCCCTATAAGGGAAGATGATACTTGTTAACATTGGAAGTTTTATACTTATTATGAAATAAAAAAAGGATAAGCATAAATAGAGGGAGCAGGTTTAAAGTAAATGATGTGATGATAAATACATGATGGGATGTTGCGAAGGAGTTGTAACAGGATATGTGAAAAGCAGGAGGCAGAAAATGGCAAATTACCTCACAGGAAGAGGCGCAAAATTATATCAAAGTACAGGGAAAGAGGGGTGACAGGTGACCATTGGTCAATATTCACTGTGATCTGATTTGGGTCAAGGAGGGAACAAAAAACTTGAATAAGTACAAAAATCTAACCAGCTCCATAGGCAGTAGTAGGGGAAGGTGGAAAGAAAAGGAAGGGGAGGCTAAAAGTGAGGGAAGAAGTAGTAAAGTAAAGGGGAGTAAAAGGGAGTTGAGCTGAAAGAAGGAATAGAAGACTGTGGGAGGTGGTGAGTAAAAATTAAAACTTTCTCTTGGAGGGGAAGGAAGAAGGGAGAACTAAAAGCAAAAATGGAGAAAAAGCAGATGGAGAGAAAGACACAGATAGTAATCAAAACTGTGAATGTGAGTGGGATGAACTCTCCCATAAAGCGGAGATGGATTGCAGAATGGATTAAAAACCATAATCCAACTATACGTTACTTACAAGAAACAGACTTGAAAAGGGGGGATGAACACAAGGTAAAGGTAAAAGGCTGCAGCATAATCAATTGTCCTTCTTCAGATGTAAAAGAAGCAAGGATAATAATCCTAATCTCACACAAAGCAAAAACAGATCTAATCAAAAGAGTTAAGGAAGGAAACTATATCCTGCTAAAAGGCACCATAGACAATGATGCAATATCATTACTAAATATACATACTCCAAGTACTATAGCATCCAAATTCTTAGAAGAAAAGTTAAGGGAGTTACAAGAAGAAATAGGCAGCAAAATTCTACTAGTGGGGGACCTCAACCTCCCCCTCTCTGAAGTTGATAAATCCAACCTTGACATAAACAAGAAAGGGGTTAAGGAGGTGAATAAAATTCGGAAAAGTTAAATACGAAATATCTAGTGAAAAAAATCAATGGGGATAGAAAGGAATATGCCTTTTTGTCAGCTGCACATGACATATATATATATATATATATATATATATATATATATATATATATATATATATATATATATATATATATATATATATATATATATATATATATATATATATATATATATATATACATATACATATATATACACACACACACAAATTAACCCTGTAGTTATCCATAAAAACCTCACAATCCAGTGCCAAAAGGCAGAGATACTCAGCTCATCCTTCGCAGATCATAATGCAATAAAACTTACTTGTAATCAAAAGCCATGGCAACATAGACCAAAAATAATTTGGAAAGTAAATAATCTACTCCTAAAGTGTGTTCATCCTTTGTTGCTGAATAAGACCATGCCATCAGAGAAATGATGACATGACTTCTACTTGACTTTGTTTAGAGGCAGTGAGGGCTGTGCAGATCACCAGACTCACTTGTCCTCTAGAGCCATCTGAATCCAATGACCAGATATTCATCAGGATGACTGGACATGACCCAGGATGAGGCAATTTGGGTTAAGTGACTTGCCCAAGGTCACACAGCTAGTGAGTATCTGAAGTGAGATTTGAACTCAGGTCCTCCTGGCTCCTGCACTGGTGCCCTATGCACTGCACCACCTAGCTGCCCTTAATCTTAAGGTATGAGTGTATTAAACAACAAATACAGATTACAGTATTAAACCCACGGAAATTTTCTGCACCTAGCAGAAAGAGATAAGAAGAGAAATCTCATTTAAAGCTAGAGTAGACACTATAAAATATTTGGGGGTCTACCTGCCAAACAAATCTAGGTACTATATGGATACAATTACAAAACATCTTTCTCAAAAAAAAAAAAATCAGACCTAAGTAAGAGGGAAAACATCAGTCACTCATGAGTAGGCAGGGCAAATATAATAAAAATGACACTTCTACCTAAATTAATTTATTTATTCATTGCTATACCAATCAAACTGTCAGATAATTATTTTCTAGAGCTAGAAATAATAGTATAAAAATTCGTCGGGAAGAATAAAATATCCAGAAAATTATAGGAACTAATGAAAAGGAATGTTACTGAACATGTCATAGAAACAATCAACAACTTCATTCAAGAGAATGACAATGAGACAACCTAGCAAATCTTATGGGATGCTGCAAAAGAATCCCATGGTGAAGTTGTTTGTCTTTCAATGCCTACATGAATAAAATAGAAAAAGAGGAGGTCAATGAATTGGGCATGCAGCTGAAAAAGCTAGAAAATGTCAAATTGAAAATCCCCAAGTGCATACCAAATTAGAAATACTGAAAGCCAAAGGAGAGATTAGTAAAATTGAAATTAAGAAAATGGTTGAACTACTAAATAAAAGTAAGAGTTGTTTTACTAAAAGCCAATAAAATTGATAAACCTTGTTCAATTTGATTTAAAAAAAGATTAAAACAAAATTTCCAATATCAAAAATGAAATGGATGAACTCACCTCCAATTAAAGCAATAATTAGAAATTACTTTGTCCAACTGGAAACCCATAAATTCTACAACCTAAATTATATGGATGATAATTTAAAAAAATATAAGTTGCCCAGATTAACAGAAGAGGAAATTGAGTACTTAAATCACCCCATCTCAGAAAAAAAGAATTTGAAAAAACCATCAGTGAATTCCCAGCAAAAAATTTCCAGGGCCAGATGAAGTGACAAGTGAGTTGTGTAAAACACTTAAGAAACAATTAATTCCACTACTTTATAAAGTTTGGAAAAATTAGGGAAGAAGGAGTTCTCCCAAATTCTTTTCATGTACAAATATGGTTTTGATTCCTAAACCAGGTAGAGCCAAAACAGAGAAAGAAAATTATTGACCAATTTCTCTAATGAATACAGATGCAAAAATTTCAAATAAGATTTTATCAAAAAGAATACATCAAATAATCATGACAACAATATATTGTGATCAGATAGGATTTATACAAGGAATGCAGGGCTGGTTCAATATTAGGAAAACTATTAGCATTATTGATTATATCAATAACAAAACTAGCAGAAATCACATGATAATCTCAATAGAGGCAGAAAAGGTTTTTGACAAAATACACCACCAATTTCTATTGAAAACACCGGAGAGCTTAGGAATAAATGAAATTTTCAATAAAATAATGAGAGTATATGCCTAAATTCTTCAGCAAACATTATATGCAATAGGGATAAACTAGATGCATTTCCAATAAGATCAGGGGTGAAACAAGAATGCATGTTATCACCACAGTTATTCAATATGGTACTAGAAATGTGAGCTGGCTCAATAAAAGAAGAAAAAGAAATTGAAGAAATTAGAATAGGCAAAGAAGAATCTAAGTTATCACTCTTTGCAGATGATATGATGATATACTTAAAGAATCCCAGGGAATCAACTGAAAAATACTTGAAATAATAAACAACTTTGGAAAAGTTGCAGGTTACAATTTAAACTCACACAAATCTTCTGCACCCTGCAGCAAGAGATAGAAAGAGAAATCTCATTTAAATCTAGGGTAAACATTATAAAATATTTGGGAGTCTACCTGCCAAGTAAATCCCGGGACTATATGAGCAAAATTACAAAACACTTTTCTCACAAATAAAGTCAGATCGACGTAAGTAGAAAAACATCAGTTGCTTGTGAGTAGGCCAGGCCTATATAATAAAAATGACACTTCTACCTAAATTAGTTTATTTATTCTTTGCCATATCAAGCAAACTATCACATAATTATTTTCTAGAGGTAGAAATAATAACAACTAAATTCATCTGGAAGAACAAAATGTCCAGAAAATCATGGGAACTAATGAAAAGGAATGCTAGTAAGGTGGCCTAACCCTACCAGATTGCAAATTGTATTATAAAGCAGCAATTGTCAAAAGCATTTGGTTCTGGCTAGAAATAGAAGGGAAGATTAGTATAATAGGTTAGGTACTCAAGGCACAGTAGTCAATGAATATAGCAAACTACCATTTGAAAAACCCAGCTTTTGGGGTAAGAACTCACTGTTCTACAAAAATTGTTGGGGCAACTGGATAGCAGTGTGGCAGAAACTAGGGATAAATCTAACACCATACACAAGAATAAAATTTAAATGGGTACATGATGTAGGTATAAATATTGATACTATAAACACATTATTTTAGCAAGGAATAGTTTATTTATCAGATTTATGGAAAATGGAAGAATTTTTGACTAAACAAGAGATCAAAACATTATACATTGCAAAATGAATAATTTTGATTACTTTAGATTGAAAAGTTTCACAGTGAAACCCAATGCAACCAACATGAGGAAGGAAGCAGAAAACTGGGAAAGAATTTTTGGAGCTAATGTCTGTGATAAAGGTCTCATTTGTAAAAAATATGGAGAACTGAGTCAAATGTACAAGATTGCAAGTCATTCCTCAATTGCTAAATGGTCAAAGAATATGAACAGGCAGTTTACAGATTATGAAATGAAAGCTATCTATAGTCATATGAAAAAAATACTTTAAATCATTCTTGAATAGAGACATGCAAATCAAAACAACTCTTAGATACCACATCGCACCTATCAGATTGACTAACATGACAAAACAGGAAGATGATAAATGTTGGAGAAGATGTTGGAGAGTGGGTACACTAAGTAATTTTTGGTGGAGCTGTGAGTTGATCCAACCATTCTGGAGAGCAATTTGGAACTACGCTTAAAGGCCTGCAGAAATGTTTATACCCTTTGAACCAACAATGTTGCTTCTAGGACTGTATCCCCAATAGATCATAAAAACGGGAAAGGGTTCCATATTTACACAAATATGTACAGCAGCTCGCTTTTTAGTTGCTGAAAACTGGAAATCAAGGGGATGCTTATCAATTGGGAAACTGCTGAATAAATTATGGTATATGAATATTATGGAATACTAATTTGCTATAAGAAGGGATGAGCAGGAAGTCGTTAGAGAGGCCTTGAAAGACTTATTAGAATTGATGCTGAGTGAGAGGATCAGAACCAGAAAAACTTTGTACACCGCAACATCCACAGTATATGAGAAATTTTTCTGGCATACTTAGTACTTCCTTGCAATGCAAGGACATAAAAAATTCCCATTGGTCTCTTAAGGCAAAATGCCTTCCACATCCAGAGAAAGAACTATGGATTTCCATCACAGGATAGAGCAGATCATTTTCTTTTGTATTACACTTTGGTTTGTTTTATGATTTTCCCATCCACTTTAATTCTTCTATGCGACATGACTAAGGTGAAAATGTATTTAATAATAATGTATTGTAGAACTTATATAAAATTGTAAGCTGTCTGAGGGAGGGAACAGGGAGAGAGTGGGAAAGAAGAGGAAGGGAGGAGAAAAAAATATAAAACATATGGAAGTGATTGCATTAGACTGAACATAAATAAAATTTAAGAAAAAAGTTGCTGAAGCCATATTTTAATTCATATCCTCTTTACTCTAACCTCAGTGGTATAGTGCTGTTTCAGTAGCTGACTAAATTGTGTGTTTATACTTATATAGACTAGAAAATATCAGAGATGTCTTCCAAATCCATAATTCTGTATTTTGTAATTAATCTTTACACCCAGTAATAAAACTCCGTTTTTGTAACAAGCCTCCTAGCATTACATGTCTCTATTTAGAATAAACTTGTATCTATGTATGCTGGGAAAAAAAGGAAGGTAGATTAGAGGATTACAAGAGAGCATTCTTTCCCCATTATCTAGAAATCAAAAGATTTTGGGGATTATGAAGGGCTTTGGATGAGTAAGCTATGATTAGCTATCCTTATCCTCTTTTTTCCTCTCCACCCCTCTTCTTCCATCTCCTTTTTCCCCTTGGGCCATTATCATGATTTGATTATTTAATTCATATTAACCCAAATGTAGTGGGAGGGAATCTAAGACAACACCTATAGGGAGCACAACAAAATTGTAGACACAGCAACTATCATAACATTCCTGATAGTGAAGGGGTTTGCTGTTTTTATTTTTTTTATTGATTGTCAGGACTCAAACATTTATTGGGAAAAATGTTAATAATGCAAATAAAGTTTAGAAGTGTGTCAGGTGTATAATTTTTGGAGATTCAGTTGCTAAATATTTACTAGTGCAATCCTAGTTGTATCTGATACTACAAAGTATATAGTATATAAGGCAGGTGACATTACCATACTTATCTTCATAGTATCACCTCTTACATTTAGAAAATGATTACATTGCCAAATGTCTTCTATATAATTCCATATAGAGAGATTATTAAATAAATATTATTTATTATAATTTTATTTCACGCAAAAATTAACATTAATACTATTATCAGTAAAAATTACCATCAATAACAAATCAATAATAGTCCTATTCAGGGTTATTTTCATATTTGAAAGCGTACATTTTTGTTTGACATTTTATTTGGAATATGCAGAACGGAAGTACTGCTATTAAGACTTTATGTTTGGTCCAAAACTATTCCTAGCCCAAATGACATTTAAATACTCCACTTCTTGGCATTCTTCTTTGGGATCAAATGTAAGGGGTGAGCAATGAATTTTTTTTTATTAAACTTTTAATTTTGGGTTACAAATTTTCTCCCCTTTTTTCCCCCTCCCCCCCCAGACCCAAGTTTTCTAATTGCCCCTGTGACCTATCTGCTCTCTCCTCTATCCTCCCTCCCTGCCCTTGTCTCCATCTTCTCTTTTGTCCTGTAGGGCCGGATAGCTTTCTTGACCCCTTAACCTGTGTTTCTTGTTACCCAGTGGTAAGAACATTACATTTGGTCCTAACACTTTGAGTTCCAACTTCTTTAGCTCCCTCCCTCTCTACCCCTTTCCCTTGGAAGACAGGCAGTTCAATATAGGCCATATCTGTTTAGTTTTGCAAATGATTTCCATACTAGTTGTGTTGTATAAGACTAACTGTATTTCCCTCCATCCTGTCCTGTCCCCCATTACTTCTATTTTCTTATGGTCCTTTCCCTCCACGTGAGTGTCGACCTTGTACTGCATTCTCCTCCCCATGCCCTCCCCTCTATACTCCCCCCCACCCTGCTTGTGCCCGTGTCCCCCACTCTCCTGTATTATGAGATAGGTTTTCCTATCAGAATGAGTGTGCATTATATTCTTTCCTTTAGTGGAATGTGATGAGAGTAGATCTCATGTTTTTCTCTTGCCTCCCCTCTTTATCCCACCACTAATAAGTCATTTGCTTGCCTCTTTTATGAGAGATAATTGAGCAATTGAATTTTGTTGTGTAGTTTGAACCAGATATTTCTGAGTTCAAAAACATATATACTTTACTCTTTTAAACTTTAAAGATGAAAGATAAATTACATCTCCTATTAATCAAGTCACAGTTCTGCTAATGTAATTTTTGCTAAAGATCAAATACACATTGATAGGTTTTTTCCCGTTTTTTTTATTATTTCCCCTGCCTTTTAATAATCTCTGGTACACACACAAACAGCACAAAAGATGTTGAAACATTTTGAAAGTTATCTATAAGGAAAGTAAAAATTTCCTGTCACAAGGCACATGATCGCTGACGAGAGATCAAACTGATGCCAATAGAAGCGTTTTCCATCTTCTCTTATGCTTTTTTCCTGTCTTGTGACTAGTTGTGAATGGCAGAAAAGATTTTCTTTTCTCTGTGCAGAAAAAATTCCCCTAATCTTCTGAGTTATAGTTCAAAGCCTATAAGAAAGTGAAAAGAAAACCAGGAAAGAAGTTTTTAAATTCATATTTCCGACAAAGCAGTTTCTCACAGATCAGTTTCTCACATCTCACATCTTAATTTCCTTCTTATATTTGTGTTTCGTTATGTCTTCTTTATTTTCATCCCCTGACATTGAAACCCTTATCCTCAAAGTCAAAACCAACATAAAATTTGTTAAGGCACATCCAAGCAAAGGGGATTAAATAGGATCACAAAATTTTTGCTCCTCCAACTCTTCATTCTGACATTTTCTTAACAGGAAGACATAAATATTACCTATTCCTTGTCAGATTCTATTTCTGCAGATTCAAAAAGGAGTTTGGCTATACATGTGGACAAAGAAAGCAGTGACCTGTTTTAGGTACCTTGATAACTGTCAAAAAACTGCCTGACAACCCGTGTTAGCCTACTTTTCTGGATGAAATTAGTATAATTAGAGTCACTCTTAGAGTATATCAAGTCATAAAACATATTTAAGAAATATTCTATATAATTTAGGTAAACGCATTAGCATAAACAAGTTTATGTTAACTGTAGTAAGTGTGCTCCAGCCTTACTCCCTCAGATCAAGGCCTACTAAACTTCCTCTTCTAAGTTCAAAGGGCATCCCATGGTTTTGTTTTTCATGGTTTGTAATATTTTTTTTCTTTTTAGGTAAAGGAATTGAAGATTCCTATCTCATGCATTTCATAAGGAAAAGAGTTATTACCCACCATTCCAGAAACTGGGTATTTTAGCCAGCACAGTAGTGATGCCCTAAAGGAATAATATTCAGGAGGAACATTCAGAATACAACCAGTGGCAAGATAAAGATTCATTCAACAGTACCACTGAAACTGGATTTGAATTCATTAGATTAATGTTAAGTAGAAGCAGAGTTGTTTGTGTCCACTCTTCTTAAAGAATGTGGTGACCTAGGAAACAATGTGCTTTGAGGTTATGGGGGAAAAGTTTATAATTTTTCCTTGTTACATGTTTGAAATAAATTTTATTTTGTAAAAGATAGTTGATGTGAAATGTAACTGTATACAACAAACTGACAGCTAAGGGCAAGGGGACTCTGTAAATGACAGTAGAGAAGAGACATTTCCAAACTCCACAGGGCACTCTTAAGAATTTTGAGCAATGATTATCTAAGAGATTAAGGGGGAAGAGACACTAATACAGATGTGATGGAGCTATGAATAGGCGAAAAATTCTGGGGAAAATTGTAGAACTACATCTAGAAAAAGCATAAAATGATACCTGAAAATTAACTTTTAAATAACTATTTAAAAACAAAAGTAATACACATCTAATTAATTACATTTTTTAAAAGTAATAAGCGTTATATATGCAAATAAATCATATAAGGTCCTACCTCACTGCTTGTGACTCGAATACAGAGTACTACTTGATAAATACGCTGCAGAATGATCAGAAGAAAACACGTAGGTTAGTAACCAATGGAAAAACATACAAACATACAAGAATGTTTGGAGCAGTACTCTTTGTTTTGGTAAGGGATTTGAAAAGAAAATTAAATGTCTTCAAGTAGGGAAATGGGTGAATAAATTATGATATGTAAATATAATGTAATTTCACTTCTCTATAAGATATGACAAACATGATGAATTCGCAGGAATATGAAAACTCTCATTAGAATTTGTGGGCAAAGGAAAGTGAACAGGAACAGCCAAAAAATGCACAAATATATGGATGTGTGTGTGTGTGTGTGTGTGTATATACACACACACACACACACAAACACACACAAAAAAGCATGTACGTATGTTTACACACATATACCTTGACTACAATTTTTCTTTTTTTAAAATTTATTTAACTTTTCAAAATTCATTTCCACAAAATTTTGAGTTCCAAATTTTCTCCCCATTTCTCTCCTCCTTCCACCTCAAAATGCCGAGCATTCTAATTACCACATTACCAATCTGCCCCCTTCCCTTCTAGCATCCCTCCCTTCTCTTATCCCCATGTTCTCTTTTGTCCTCTAGGGCAAGACAAGTTTCTGTGCTCCATTACCTGTATTTCTTATTTCCTAGTTTTATGCAAAAACAATACTCAACAGTTTTTCCTAAAACTTTGAGTTTCAACTTCTCTTCCTCCCTCCCTCCACACCCATCCCCAATGGAAAGGCAAGCAATTCAATATAGGCCATATTTGCATAGTTTTGCAAATGACTTCCATAATAGTCGTGTTGTGTAAGACTAACTATATTTCCCTCCATCTTATCCTTCCCCCTATTTCTTCTATTCTTTCTTTGGATCTTGTCCCTCCCCAAGAGTGTTGATTTCTAGTTTCTCCATCCTCCCCCTTCCCTCCCTTCCATCATCATCCCCCATCCTGCTTATCCCCTTCTCCCCCACTTTCCTGTATTGTAAGATAGGTTTTCATACGAAAATGAGTGTGCATTTTATTCCTTCCTCCAATTGAATGTGATGAAAGTAAGGTTCATGTTTTCTCTCTCACCTTCCCCCTTTTTCCCTCCACTGAGACGTCTTTTACTTCCCTCTTTTATGAGAGATAATTTGCCCCATTCCATTTCTCACTTTCTCCTCCCAATATATTCCTCTCTCACACCTTAATTGCATTTTTTTATATATGATCCAATGCTATTCAACACACCCTGTGCTCTCTGTCACTCTCTCTCTGTCTTTCTCTCTGTCTCTGTCTCTCTCTGTCTCTGTCTCTCTCTGTCTCTTTCTGTGTGTGTGTATGAGTGTATTCCCACCAACTACCCAGAAACTGAAAAAAGTTTGGAGAGTTAGAAATATTGTCTTTCCATGTACGAATGTAAACAGTTCAACTTTAGTAAGTCCCTTATGACTTCTCTTTGCTGTTTATCTTTACATGATTCTCTTTATTCTTGTGTTTGGAAGTCAAATTTTCTTTTCAGCTCTGATCTTTTCATCAAGAATACTTGAAAGTCCTCTACTTCATTGAACGAACACTTTTTCCCCTGAAGTGTTATACTCAGTTTTGCTGGGTAGGTGATTCTTGGTTTCAGTCCTAGTTCCTTTGATTTCTGGATGATCATATTCCACACCCTTCTATCCATTAATGTAGAAGCTGCTAGATCTAGTGTTATCCTGATTGTATTTCCGCAATTCTTGAATTGTTTCTTTCGAGCTGCTTGCAATATTTTCTCCTTGACCAGGGAACTCTGGAATTTGGCCATAATGTTCCTAGGAGTTTCTCTTTTTGGATCTCTTTCAGGTGGTGATCAGTGGATTCCCTGAATACTTATTTTGCCCTCTGGTTCTATAATCTCAGGGCAGTTTTCCTTGATAATTTCGTGAAAGATGATGTCTAGGCTCTTTTTTTGATCATAGCTTTCAGATAGTCCCATAATTTTTAAATTGTCTCTCCTGGATCTATTCTTGAGGTCAGTTGTTTTTCCGATGAGATATGTCACATTATCTTCCATTTTTTTCATTCTTTTGGTTTTGTTTTGTGATTTCTTGGTTTCTCATAAAGTCATTAACCCCCATCTGTTCCATTCTAATTTTTAAAGATCTATTTTCTTCCGTGAGCTTTTGATCCTTCTTTTCCATTTGGCTAATTCTGCTTTTGAAAGCATTCTTCTCCTCATTGGCCTTTTGAACCTCTTTTGCCAATTGAGTAAGCCCATTTTTTTTTTATTTTTTATTTTTTTTAATTTTAATCATTTTTTAATATTTAGCGATCACTGCCATACAATTAAGATTTTATCCCCCCCACACCTACTCCCCACTACCCCCCTCCCTCCCCACGACTGCATACAGTTCTTTATAGGTTCTACATATACTTTCCTATTGAGTACATTTTCACTATAGTCATGCTATGTAGTCGGACTAAAATAAATGGAAGAAATCATATAACAAATCAAAACATGATACACAAAAACATACACATACACAAACATGATCTGCTACATTCTGAGAATGACTTCCATATTTCTTTCTCTGAGTGTGGAAGGCATTTTGCCTTAGAGAACCACCATTGGGATTTTATTTATTTTTTTAACAAGTTCTCACGTTATTACAAAATTCCAAGTCTACCAGAAAAAACTCTCGCACACTGTGGTCGATCCTGTGCACAAACTTCTCCTGGTTCTGCTCCTTTCACTCAGCTTCACATCATATAAGTTTTTCCAGGCCTCTCTGAAGTCTTCCTGTACATCATTTCTTACGGCACAATAGTACTCCATTACATTCATATACCATAATTTATTCAGCCATTCCCCAATTGATGGACATCCCCTTGACTTCCAGTTTTTGGCAACTACAAAGAGTGCTGCTATAAATATTTTTGTACATGTGGGACCCTTTCCCATTTTTATGATCTCTTGGGGATACAGTCCTAGTAGCGATATTGCTGGGTCAAAGGGTATGCACATTTTTGTAGCCCTTTGGGCATAGTTCCAAATTACTCTCCAGTATGGTTGGATGTGCTCGCAGCTCCACTAACAATGAATTAGTGTTCCAACTCTCCCACATCCTCTCCAGCATTTATCATTTTCTTGTTCTGTCATGTTTGCCAATCTTATAGGTGTGATGTGGTACCTCAGAGTTGTTTTGATTTGCATCTCTCTAATCAACAGTGATTTAGAGCATTTTTTCATATGATTATAGATATCTTTAATTTCTCCTTCTGAAAATTGCCTGTTCATATCCTTTAACCATTTATCAACTGGGGAAGAGTAAGCCCATTTTTAAAGGTGTTATTTTCTTCCGCATTTTTTGGATCTCCTTTAGCAAGGTGTTGACCTGCTTTTCTTGATTTTCTAGCATGTCTCTCATTTCTCTTCCCAATTTTTATTCCACCTCTATTACTTGATTTTCAAAATCCTTTTGGAGCCATTCCATGGCCTGAGACCATTGAATATTTTTTTTGGAAGTTTGGGATGCAGAATCCTTGGCTTTTATACCTTTACCTGATGGTAAGCATTGTTCCTTCTCATTTAAAAGGATGGGAGAAGATATCTCTTCACCAGGAGAGTAACCTCCTATAGTCTTATTTTTCCCCCTATTTTGGGCATTTTCCCAAGCACTTAATTGATTTTTGGTTCCTTCGTCAAGAGTAGGCTATACTCTAGGGGTCTGTAAGACCTCAGTTTCTCCAAGGTAGTACAATCAAGAGTGTACCCTTCTCTCTGAACAAGGAGAAATTTTTGTGCCTAGAATCTGAGTAATAGAGTTTCCTCTTCATAACCACCTAGCCTCCAATTCCTTCAATTCAGCACTGGGGGCTGAGATTCAGATAAACTGTAGGGGCAGGACCACCATTCAGTGTGAGATAAAGGTCAGCTGCTCAAATCCCTTAAAAGTCTTAGGTGGGGACAGGGCCTCTACACAGGGCTGAGGTGGGAATCAGCTACTTAGTGTCCTCAGGTGTTTTAGGCTCCAACATTGGATGGAGTCTGTTGTAGGGCTACTGTGCTGCAGCCCACCTGATGGGACTTATGTGGGCCACAGTCTGAGGCTGGAGCTATGAGAAGGCCCTTCTCCCTTTTCAACCAGCTGAAAAACTTCTCTCACTAAACTTTGGAGCATGTGGCTTGAGGGATTTGTGAACCGCTGCTACTGAGACTGGGGATTCATCTCCCAAGGCCTGCTCGTGTCCTCCTCCCAGTAACCCACCACATGGCCAAAGCTGGGCCAGGCTCTACTCCAAGTCTGGTGAGAGAGACTTTTCCTGTCGGCCTTTCAGATCACACTGGGCTGGATATCTCCTCCACTGTGTTATTTTGTGGCTTCTACTGCTCTAGAATTTGTTGACAATCTTTCTTTACAGGTATTCTATGGGCTGTGGGGGAAGAGCTAGTAAAAATGACAATTCTGCTTAAATTATTTTACCTATTTAGTGACCTCTCAATCGAATTACCAAATAACAAAATAGAGAGCTAATAAAAATCATGACAAATTAATTTTGAAGAACAAAATATCAAGAATAAAAAAATCAATGGAAGGAAACATGAAGGAAAGTGGTTTAGTAATACCAAATGTCAAACTGTATTATAAATCGCAATTATAAAACAATATGGTACTCTCTAAGAAAAGGAGGGGTAGATCAGTGGTATAGCTTTTTCTGTAAGTGACCACAGCAATCTAGTGTTTAAGAAACACAAAAACTCAAGCTTCTGTGATAAAAACTTGCCATTTTAGAAAAAAAAAACTGCTAATTTTCCCATTCCAGGAGCTAAGATGGTAAAGTGAAGTGATCAGTAATTACTATCTCCCTCCCCACGTCTACCTTGACAAGCCCAGAGATTATCTCTCTGGACAAAACACTGGAACAGTGGGAGCAGTAGAAGGGGTAAACAGACACTTAGTAGAGGAGACTGGAAAGATCACTAAAGAGAGTTCCCCTTGCTGTGGTCAAAGGCAACCCGTGCAAGATCAGAGCTGTCCCAGACAGCTGCACCTCAAGAAATCAGGTGAAGACCCCGAACCCCATAGGGTTGAAGCCGGCAACTGAAAACACCAGGACTTCAAGTATGTCTCAGCAATCCAGTGGATTTGAGAAGACACTAGGGCAGAAAGTTGAGCTTCCTTATTCTCTAGCTCAGCAGAGGATCCTACAGTGTCCAGACCAACCCCCCCCCCCCCCACACACACACACGTAATGACCTGCCTCTAGGGTAACTGCAGGGAAGCCCAAAAAGACTTAACCAGCCTCTGCTTTCAAACACCAGCCATCTCAGTGCCAGGTAAACTGCAGTATTTAATTTCTAGCTCAAAGAACTAGAGACCACAAGACACAAAGCCTCAAGTTTTAGGCAGAAGAACTGTGGGACTGAGCTCCCTGTGCCACAGAAGCAGAGATCTACCTTAAAAGCCAAGAAAAGGGTTATTATCATGAGTAAAAAGCAAAACAGATAAGAAAAGACCATAGAATGTTTTATGGAAAAAAGGAACAAAATACAAATACCAAAAAGAACAGAATTGAGACTGAACTGCCATCTGAAACGTCAGAAGAGAATATGAACTGATCACAAGGACAAGGAGTCTTCTTGGAAGAGCTCTGGACGGATTTTAAAACCCAAATTAGAGAAATAGAAGAAAAACTGACCAATGATATTAAACATATGAAAAAAAACAGCTTCTTAAAAAGGAAAATTGGACAAATGGAAAAGGAGGTATAAAATCTAACTGATGAAAATAATACCTTTAAAGGAAAAATTGGACAGATTGAAAAGTAAATGCAAAAGTTAACTGAAGAATACAATTTCACATAAAAGAAAATCGGGCAAGTAGAAGCTGATGAATCTATGAGACACTAAGAATCAATCAAACAGAATCTAAAGAATGAAAATATAGAAGAAAATGTAAAATATCTAATTGGAAAAAACAACTGATCAGGAAAATGGATGCAGGAGTGAAAATCTCAGGATTAATGGTCTACGTGAAAGCCATGATGAAAAAAAAGAGCCTGGACAATATCACCCAAGAAATAATCAATGAAAATTGCCCAGAAGTCCTAGGCCCAGAGGGCAAAATAATAATCCAAAGACGCTACAGTTCACCTCATGAAAGGGACTCCAAAGTAAAAACACTAAGGAATATCTTTGCCAAATTCGAGAACTATAAAGTGAAGGAGAAAATAATGCAGGCAGCCAGAAAGAAACAATTCAAATATTGAGGAGCTACAGTCAGGATCACATAGGACCTTGCAGCTACTACAAGAGAAGATAGAAGGAATTGGAATACGATATTCTGTAAGACAAAGGAGATGGTATTTCAACCAAGGATTAACTACCCACAAAAGTTGAGCATAATATGTCAGGGAAGGACACTGACATTCAATGAAATAAGGGATTTCCAGACCTTCCTGATGAAAAGACCATAACTAAATAGAAAATTTCATCTTCAAATGCAGGTCTCAAGAGAGGAATCAAGAGGTAAAGAGGGGGGAAAAACTTGTTGCAAAATATAGGCAAACTGTTTACATTCCTATAAGGGAAGATGATACTTGTTAATCTTAAGAACTGTATACTTACTATGAAATGTAAAAGGCATATACATAGATAGAGGGAATGGGTGTAAATTAAATGATGTGATTATAACAAATATTATTTAAGGATGTGAAGGGATCTTAACAGGAGATGAGAAAAGGAGGAGGTAGATGAGTATTGTTTGAGAGTTACTCTCATCTGATTGGATTCAAGGAGGGTACAATCAACTCAGTTAAATATGGAAATACAACTAGATCTATAGGCAATAGGAGGGGAAGGGGGAAAAGGAGGGGAGGCTAAAAGGGAGGGAAGATGTAGTAAAGGAAAAGGAAATTAAAAGTGAGAGGGACTGAAAGAAGTTAGGGAAAAATGAAGGATACAGTTGTGAAAAATTCAAACTATTGGGGAGAAGCAGGAGGAAAGGATAACTAAAAGCATAAACAAGGGGAAAGGGGATGGAGAGAAAATACAAATAGTTATCATTACTGTTAATGTGAATGGGATAAACTCTGCCATAAAACAGAGAGAGATGGAAAAATGGATTAAAAACCATAATCCAACAATATGCTGTTTACAAGAAACACATTTGAAAGGGGGAGATACATGTAGAGTAAAGGTAAAAGGTTGGAGCAGAACACATTGCGCTTGAGCACACACACAAAAAAAGCAAGGATAGCAAACCTAATCTCAGACAAAGCAAAAGCAGAAATAGATCTAACCAAAAGAGACAAAGAAGGAAACTACATACTGCTAAAAGCCACCAGATACAGAAGGAATTTCATTATTAAACCTGTATGTTCCAAATGGTACAGAATCCTAATTCTTAGAGGAGAAGTTAAGGGAGTTACAGGAAGAAATGGACAGCAAAACTATACTAGTGGGTGACCTCAGCCTTCTCCTCTCTGAACATGATAAATCTCACCTCAAAATAAACAATAAATAAGTTATGGAGGTGAATAGAACTATGGATAAGGTAGATATGACAGATCTCTGGAGAAAACTGAATGAGAATAGAAAGGAATACACCTTTTTCTCAGTGGTACATGGCACATATACAAAAATCGACCATATACTAGGCCATAAAAACCTCACAATCCAGTGCAGAAAGGCAGAGATAGTCAATGCATCCTTCTCAGATCACAAAGCAATAAAACATTTATGGAGCGGCAGAGCCAAGATGGGGGAGTAGAAAGACATAGATATTCAGAATCTCCCCACACAACCCATAAAATTCCTGTAGGGAGGGACTCTCCACAAATTTTCGAACAGCAGGGGCAGAATCTCTAGTCACAGTAGCAGCAAATCCTCAGTCCCAGCAGCAGCAGTCTGCAGATCCCTCAACCCACAGGTGGCAAAGGTCAGTGATAGAGTTTTTTTTAGCTGGCAGGGAAGGGTCTTCCCATAGCTCCAGCCTCAGGCAGTGGCTGCCAAGGCAACATAGGACAGGCAGCAGCAGTTCTTACCACAACCCATCCAGCTGCCCACATCCGTTGTTGGATAATAAAAATCCCTGGGGGCACTGAGGAGCTGAATATTACTTCACCCCTGTTTAGAGGCCCTGAGGGAACTGATCTTCATCTCACGCTGAATGGCGGCCCTGCCCATCCAGCTTATCTGAAAATCAGCCCCCAGCTCTCACGTGTCAAAACTGGAGGCCAGGTGACTCTAGAGAGGAAACTGCTAAGATTCTGGGGACAAAAATATTTTCCTGCTCTGAGACCAGTGTACACGCTTGATTGTGCTACCTTGGAGGAACTGAGAAACTGGGAAAAGAAATGAGAGAGATGCAAGAACAGCATGAAAAGCGGGTCAACACCTTACTAAAGGAGACGCAAAAAAAATGCTGAAGAAAATAACACCTTTAAAAATAGGCTAACTCAATAGGCAAAAGAGGTTCAAAAAGCCAATGAGGAGAAGAATATTTTAAAAAATAGAATTAGCCAAATGGAAAAAGAGGATCAAAAGATCACTGAAGAAAATCGTTCTTTAAAAATTGGAATGAAACAGATGAAGGCTAATGACGTTATGAAAAACCAAGAAATCACAAAACCAAACCAAAAGAATGAAAATAATGGAAGATAATGTGAAATATCTCATTGGAAAAAAAACTGACCTGGAAAATAGATCCAGGAGAGATAATTTAAAAATTATGGGACTACCTGAAAGCCATGATCAAAAAAAAGAGCCTAGACATCATCTTTCATTAAATTATCAAGGAAAACTCCCTTGCTATTCTAGAGCCAGGGGGAAAAATAAATATTGAAAGAATGCACCAATCACCTCCTGAAAGAGATCTTAAAAAAAGAAACTCCTAGGAACATTGTGGCCAAATTCCAGTGTTTCCCGGTCAAAGAGAAAATATTACAAGCAGCTACAAAGAAATAATTCAAGTATTGTGGAAATACAATCAGAATAACACAAGATCTAGCAGCTTCTACATTAAGGGATCAAGGAGTGTGGAATATGATCTTCCAGAAATCAAAAGAACTAAGACTAAAACCAAGAATCATCTACCCAGCAAAACTGAGTATAATACTTCAGGAGAAAAAGTGGTTGTTCAGTGAAATAGAGGACTTTCAAGCCTTCTTGATGAAAAGACCAGAGCCGAAAAGAAAATTTGACCTTCAAACACAAGAATAAAGAGAAGCATGAAAAGGTAAAGAGGAAATAAAAATCATAAGTGACTTACTAAAGTAGAACTATTTACATTCCTACACGGAAAGACAATATTTCTAACTCTTAAACTTTTTTCAGTTTCTGAGTAGTTGATGGGATTACACACACACACACACACACACACACACACATACACACACACAGACAGAGACAGAGAGCACAGGGTGAATTGAATAGGATGGGATCATATCTTAACAAAATGAAATTAAGGGATGAGGAAGAAATATATTGGGAGAAGAAAGGGAGAAATGAAATGGGGTAAATTACCTCTCATAAAAAGAGGCAAGTCAATGACTTTTCAGTGGTGGGAAAAAGTGGGGAGGTGAGAGAAAAGATATGAAGCTTACTCTCATCACATTCGACTGAAGGAAGGAATAAAATGCACACTCATTTTGGTATGAAAACCTATCTTACAATACAGGAAAGTGAGGGAGAAGGGGATAAGCAGGATGGGGGATGATGATGGAAGGGAGGGAAGGGGGAGGATGGAGAAACTAGAAATCAACGCTCTTGGGGAGGGACAAGATCCAAAGAAAGAATAGAAGAAATGGGGGGAAGGATAAGATGGAGGGAAATATAGTTAGTCTTACACAACACGACTATTATGGAAGTCATTTGCAAAACTTCACAGGTATGACCTATATTGAATTGCTTACTCTGCCAAAGGGGATGGGTGTGGAAGGAGGGAGGAAGAGAAGTTGAAACTCAAAGTTTTAGGAACAATTGCTGAGTATTGTTCTTGCAAGTAGGAAATAAGAAATGCACGTAATGGCATATAGAAATTTTCTTGCCCTACAGGACAAAAGAGAAGATGGGGATAAGGGAAGGGAGGGATGTTAAAAAGGAAGGCAGATTGGTGGTAGGGGCAATTAGAATGCTTGGTGTTTTGGGGTGGAGGGGAGGTGAGAATTTTGGAACCCGAAATCTTGTGGAAATGAATGTTGTAAACTTAAATAAATTAATTAATAATATAATGAAATAAAAAAGTAAAACATTTATGTATTCAAAGGCCATGGAATCATAAAGCAAAACCTAATTGGAAACTAAACAATCCAATCCTAAAGAATGAGTGGGTTAAACGAGAAAGTATAGAAACTATCAACATTTTCGTTCAAATTTCATTCATTCGTTCAATAATGAGACAACCTACCAAATTTTATGGGATACTGAAAAAGTAATTCTTAAAAATTTAATATCTTTCAGTGCCTACCTGAATAAAATGGAGAAAGAGGAGTTCAATAAATTGAGCACGCAGCTGATAAAGCTCAAAAACAACAAATTGAAATCCTGAAGCAACTACCAAATTAGAAATATTGAACACCAAAGGAGAGATTAATATAATTGAAAGTAAGAAAACTATTGAAGTAACAAATAAAACTAGGAGCTGATTTTATGAAAAATAAAACAATGAAACTGATAAAGTTTTGATCAATTTGATTTAAAAAAATAAAGAAGAAAACCAAATTACCAATATCAGAAATGAAAAGCGTGAATTCACCTCCAATGAGGAGGAAATTAACAGAATAAGTAGAAATTACTTTGCCCAACTCTAAGGCCATAAATTCGACAATCTAAATGGATGGATGATTATTTTAAAAGATTCGAATTGCCCAGACTTACAGAAGAGGAAGTTGAGTACTTCAATAATCCCATCTCAGAAAAAGAAATTGAACAAGCCATCAATGAACTCCCTAGGATAAAATCTCCAGGATCAGATGGATTTATAAGTGAATTCTATCAAGCACTGAAAGAACAATTAATTTCCATAGTATATAGACTATTTAGGAAAACTAGGGAAGAAGAAGTCCTCCCAAATTCTTTTTATGATACTAATATTGTTTTGAAACATAAACCAGGAAGAGTCAAAATAGAGAAAGAAAATTATAGACTAATTCTCCCTTTTTAATTTTATTATTATTATTATTTGTTTTCTGTGTTCTACAATCTATTCCATAGAAGTTAGATTTCCTTTTCCCCTCACTCCTAGTCTCTGCTTCCCCCCTCCCCTAGCTGGCATACAATTTTATATGGGTTTTACGCATATATCCCTATTTAATACATTTTCCCCTTAGTAATATTGCAGAGAAGAATTAAAATGAGTGAGAGAAATCATAAAGCAAACCAAAATGTAATACAAAAGAAAATGATCTGCTACATTCTGTGATCAAATTCCTTAGTTCTTTCTCTGGATGTGGAAGGCATTTTGCTTTAAGAGATCATTGGGAATATTTTAAGTCCTTGCATTGCAATGAAATTCTAAGTGTACCACAAAAATTCCTCACACACTATGCTTGTTGCTGTGCTCAAAGTTTTCCGGACTCTAATCCTTTCACTAAGCATCAGTTCATACAAATCTTTCCAGGCCTCTCTGAATTCTTCCTGTTAATCATTTTTTTTATAACAAAATAAGATTCCATTTCATTCATATAACACATTTTATTCAGCCGTTCCCCAACTGATTTGCATGACCTTGATCTCCAGTTTTTGGCCACCACAAAGAGATCTGCTGCAAAAATTTTTGTAAATGTGAGACCCATTCCCATTTTTATGATCTCTTGGGGATACAGTCCTAGAAGCTGTATTGCTGGGTTGCAAGGTATGCACATTTTTGTAGCCCTTTGGGCATAGCTCCAAATTGCTTTACACACTGGCTGGATGAGCTCACAGCTCCACCAAAAATGAATTAATATTCCAACTCTTCCACATCTTCTCCAACATTTGTCATCATCCTGTTTTGTCATGTGAGCCAATCTGATAGGTGTGATGTGGTATCTCAGAGCTGGATCATTTTGACGACATGAAATTTATAATCTTTTGAACAAACTAAACTAATGTAACCAAAATTAGAAGGACAAATATAACTGGAACAAAATTTAAAGTAATTTCTTCCAATGATCTCTTCCTCAAATACATTAAGAACTGTGTCACATTTATAAAAATAAGAGTCATTCTCCAGTTGATAAATTATCAAAGAATATGAAAAATTAGTTTTTAGAAGAAATTAAATCTTTCAATAATTACATAGCAAAATATTCTGAAATCACTACATATTTGAGAAATTCAAATTAAAAGTACTCTGAGATATTACCTCACACCTATCAGATAGGCTAAAATGACCGAATAACAAAGAGGAGATGTGGAAAAATCAGGACGCTAAACCACTATTACCCTTCCAGAGATCGATTTGGAACTATGATCAAGGGAATATCAATTTCTGCCTGTCCTTTGACGCAGAAATACCCCCATAAGTTCTACATGCCAAAGTGACCCAAGAAAAAGAAATTGATTTACTTGCACAAACATCTTTATAGTAGTTCTTTTTGTCCTTGTAAAATATTAAAAAGTAAGGGGATGCCTCTCAACTCGAGAATGGCTGAAAAAGTTGTATGTAATTTTGATTGAATTTCATTGTACTATAAGAATTTATGAGCTGGATGTTTTAGAAAATCCTGGGAAGAATTATACAAATTCATGCACAGGTAAGACGCAAGAGAAAATTATACAGAGTTTACCCTGTAATATTTTAAGGCTGATCAATTGTGAAAGATTTAGGTTCTTTGATTCAGACAATGATAAAGACAATTCCACAGATCCATGATGAAAAATGTTTTCCACATCCAGAGAGAGAGCTGATGAATTCTGAGTGCAGATTGAAGTATAATTTTTAAAACTTTATTTTCTTTTTCTTGTCTATTCTTTCTTCTGCAATATGAATTATATATAAATACACTTTTCATGACTTTACATGTGTCATGAATGTCAAAATGCTTGTCTTCTCAAGGAAGGAGCAAGGGGTAGAAGGGATGGAGAAAACATGTAAATCAAAGATAAAATAAACAAAAATGATAAATAAAATTGTACATGTAAATGGGACCTATTCAATGAGATAAATAAGAACTATGTGATATGAGGTACATTTATTATTCTTCAGATTTTATAGATGTTACAGAAAAAATATTAAGTAACTAATTGTTCAGGAAATTCAGGATTTTTTTCCATTCCTAGATCCTCATTCTCCACTAGGCCAAGCAAGCATCAGAAGGACATTATTATTGGATGAAATTGTCCAAATCCGCAGGGTGTACACCTTTCTTTTAGTCCAGAGTGGGGGCCCTTTTTAACTAGAAAACTTTACAAATAATTTAATCTACGGTGATTTCTGGCCCAGTGTACCACTCAGGCAGTTTTGTTCAACGGGATTCTTTGACCTAAACTGATGCTTTATGTAGACTGCCTGAAGCTGGGAATAGTCTAGGAGCAAGTGTGATCAGAGTTGTGTCCCCCAGGTCCTCATTATTATATATATTCTTCTCATCAGTTGGTGACCAATCAGTTCCATCAGGAACGACAACTTTTCCCAAAATATATAAACATTGGTTGAATTCCATGAGAGGTCCTTGGCACTCGAGTTCTATTGACCTCTTATTGTTTGCTAACATGACTAATAATGTGTTTGTTGAATTTTTTATGCAAGACATAATGTAATTGAGATATTGAGAGATTAAAATGTTTTTCCATTTAAACTTCATTGTGAGAATATATTAAATAATGCATCATCATTCTTTTAATATTAGATGTAGAGAGTTTATATAAGGACCATTCTGGGAATTTTGATGTTTTGCTTGAGAAAATAGCATAAGTCATTTTCCTGACCTTCTCCTGATAATTGGTATATATCTTTAAAATGTTTATTTTCCCTTGCCTTTTTTGCTCTTGTCTCTAAAATCAGACGCTCCTATCCTTCTCCCCCTTTGTCCAACAATAGTCATGTAGTCCCAAATAGCCATATAGAAGTTGGAATCCTCACTAATAATTTTTGTATCTCTCCTTTAAGTTTAACATAAGTAAACCAGGAAATAATTATCATTGCCTTTAGACTATTTGTCAATACACATTAGCACTTCTGTGGACAAAGACATTCCCAGGCCTCCCCCATCCTGCCCAGGCCTTCTCACAAGCAAACACTCAAGACCCTTGCTGTGCCTGCTGTCCTGCGTCTTCTCTCCTCTGTCAGGAAAACTCTCTTTAATTTCATCTGGTTCTGCTCCACCCTTCCTGTTTCACCCCTTCAGCAAGCTCCTCCCAGCACATGTGATTTAGACTACCAGGTGATTTAAGTAGTGCACATAGGCCTATTTATTAATGAGAAAGACCTGTCCATTTAAATTGCTATTATAGCTTCTCCCTCACCAAACCAGCTGAAATACAAAAACACATCCAAAAACTTTTGTGAAAATTCCATTCACCTTTGTTACATGGGATGTCCACATATTTATGGACAACAAGAAATTCAGTAAATTTGAAAGGACAATAACTTTTATTGAGAAAAATATTATCAGGTTTCATATTCAAAAAGTAGCGCTGAATGAAATAAAGACGCCAAAAGAAGGCCAGCTTCCTAATATTGTAACTGGACACATGTTTTTTTGGAGTAACAGCAGTGATGAGAATTACTATAAAGCTGGCATTTTTTTTGGTTTTGCAATCAAATCTAATCTAGTAAATAAGCTTATATGCCTTTGAACAGGGAGACAGAGTCATGACAATGTGATTGCCACTTACATGAAAGCACCACACCACTATCATCAGTACATGTGCTCCCACTATAATGAACCATGATGAGGTCAGATAAAAAAAAAAGTATGAAGGAGACCTTCATGGCTAATGTATCAAAAGGGGACAAATTTGTAATTCTGGCTTACTTTTGTGCCAGAGTAAGAATGGACTGTCAGACATGCCAGGGAGTCCTTGGGAAGAATGGTGTCAGAAACAAAAACAACAGGCACTTACTACTGAAGACTTGTGTATTTCATGACCTTTTCTTCATTAATATTGTCTGTTGCTACAAAACCTCATGGGTGCACCCTTGTAGAAAATATTGTCATTCAATAGTTTCATTGTAAGGAAAAGAAACAGGATGTGAGAGTTGACAAGTTCAATGTGTGGTGCAGAGTACTGGATGGATCGCAGACGTGTCCTATCCAAGCCAATCATTTGCGTTAAAAAAAACAGTGACCCCAACTCATGGCAGCTTTCAGACAATTCAGTATCAGCATATTAGAGTGCTTTTTCACATGTGACCAGTTTTTTACTGACTTGGAGGGAAAGCTGAACCAATAAACTGTTGCTAACAGTGGAGCAAAAAATGAACATGTTTCAGAGATTTTGTGTACAGCATTGCATTTACTCATCTGGGCCAGAACACTTACAAACACCTGGACGGATTTGATGAAATTGATTGGGAAATTCAGAAGCAAATAAGTAAAAAAATGAGACCTCATAAAGCCTGCCAACCGTATAGTTTATGCATCTCTAAAAAGGCAGAATTTGACTCCATCAAAACTGAAGAGCAAGCATTGCATTTGTTTGTTGTTTGTCCTTTGTTCTTGAAGGGGACCATGGAATCAGGAAGATAATATCATGACTTTCAAATGAATTGGATTTAAGTGAGGGAGGGTTGTACAAAGTCACTTGCCTCACTCTCCTCTTTAGAGTCATCTGCATCCAGTGGGAAGATATAGATCAGGATGTTTGAAGATGGTCCAGGATGCAATTCGAGACCTTAGCCTTTTCAATTAAAGGTCTTTCCCAAGTGTAAGTTTGGCTGATGCAAAGTCCACTCAGTGATTAAGACTAGGTAAGAAATGAATCAAAAACTGTTTTTGTTTTTGTTTTTTTGTTTTTTTACTTAGTTAAATAATTCAATCTGGGAGAGGAAGACCTTAAGTGTTTCTGGCCAAAAAGGAACACAATTGCTATTTACAGTCACTATGAACTATCAGGGCCCAAACAATAACCAAGTAAAATTTGCACTGGCACCTATTTTTGGCCAATCAAAGAGAGCCAGAGTAATTTGTGCTTAAGATATGGCTCTTAAAAAAGAAAAAGTGCAAGCAAAGCTTAAAGAGATACAAGATCATTGGCTCAGTAAGAAGGCAGATGAAATTTAGTTTTATGCTGATGATAACAATCCAAAGCATTTTTATGATGTCCTAAAGGTTATTTCTGGGTAAATACATTTGGTCCATCATTCACTGATGAGTGTGATAAGTACCTATTAAAGGAGAGGTGGAGCTCTCCATGGTACTATCAACCTAACATCATCAATTAGTGCTGAAACCGCTGACCATTTACCTCAGGTTCAAGTCAATCCCTCTATAGCTAAACTTCCAGAGGAAGGAGTACTTTTGAATACTATTAGCCTCTTCTCCTATGGCAAAGTACCTGGTGCTGATTCCATTCTATCAAAAATCTACAGTGCTGGGGTTCAGTGCTTATACAAATTCTGATGGAAATCTTCGAAGTTATATGACAAGAGATTATCCCTCAAGTGATCAAGGGTTCCTCTTTTATTCATCTATATAAAAAGGAAAAAGATTGTTTCATGACAGCAGGATGAAGATTTGTCTCTCTTAGTCTTTGCCAACAACATTTTTTCCTGAGTCCTCCTTAGTCAGCTGATCTTTCACCTGGAAAATGATGATCTACCTAAGAGTCATTGTCACTTTAGTAAAGGCTGAGGAATGGTTGATGTGATGTTTGTTGCCAACGAACTCCAGGAGAAATTCCAGGAATAGAGCAAAGGTCTATGGACAACATTACTTGAAATATCCAATGCCTTTCTTACTGTGAGTTGTGAGGGCCTGTAGAAGATTGTGGAGAAATTTGGTTGCCAAAAGAAGTTCATCACTAAAGTGGAAGAAGAGTTGTTACAAGAGCTTTTGTTTGCAGATGATTATGTACTCAATTTAACCTCTGAGGACGAAATTGAACAAAGCATGACTTGATTGGCTGTCACGTTTGCTAATTTTAACTTAACAATTAACACCAAGAAAAGAGAGGTTCTCTAGCAGCCAATACTACACCATCCATATGTGAAGACATCAGTTATAGCAAATGGAGAAATTTTGAATGCTGTGAATACGTTAACTTACCTTTGGATGAGGCAACACAGTGCCATAGTTAACTCAGTTTTGGGGAGGCTCCAAAGAAAAGTGTGAGAGAGAAGAGGTATTAGGCTGCTTACCAAATTGAGCATCAAATAGAGCTACTGTGCTGATCTTATTGTATGCCTGTGAAACATGGACAGTAATCAGTACCATGCAAGGAAACTGAATCAGTTTCATTTAAATTTTCTTCGGAAGTTTCTGAAGATCACCTGTCAAGATAAGATACTGGACCCTGAGGTTGTTATTTTGACCTGAACTGCCAAGCATTCAAACTCTGCTACAGAGAACATGACTCCAATGAGCTGGCCCCATTGTTCGAATATTAAATGCAAGTTTACCTTAAAGACTATTTCATAGAGAACTCACAAAAGGAAGATGCACATGGTGTTTAGGAGAAATAATATAAAGATACTGCCAAGGTCTCTCTGAAGAATGTTGGTATCATTTTACCAGTCATGGGAGATATAGGCACCGGATCATCCACAATGGCATGTCAGTATCACAGAAGACAGTGTGTTCTATGAACAAAGTAGAATTGCAGTACCTCAAAAGAAATATGAGATATGCAAAATTAGAACTATCTCATTCTCAAATGGTCATACAGACTATTTTTGCCTCACCTCTTCTAGAGCCTTCCAAACTTTTATTGGTAAAACCAGTCACAGCTTGACACACTGGACATTGACCCTGACATTGTGATGTCATTTTGATCTTTTTGATCACTAAGTACAGAAAATAACATCTTTTTATATGAAAGTGGACTACTTCTCTTGGCTGTCTTTTTATGTAAGCCAGACAAGGAATAATTTTCATTCATTTTTTTTTTCCTTCAGTGGATGATAAATTTAGTGAGTGTCTTTTGAGAGATATCCCGGGTAAGTGACTCTTCAAAATGTTCTGGGGATTGATGCAATTAGAAAAATGTTATCCACAAATAAGAATATTTGGAACACCATACCATCCCACAGTACTCACTGAGCTAGGATACCTCTGGGAGAGCAATACATATATGTTGAACGTTAATCTCCCTGCATCATGCCTCCTTTGATATTAATAGACAGAAATTTAGATTGCAACATATTAACAGAAAATTTTAGTGAATGTATCATAAAAGGTATCATGATAGAGATGCTTGTCTGGAAAAAGAAGGAGGTTGGTCATATTGCCAGATCAAGAGATAAATAAAAGACAATCAATACTTCACTTTTATCCAAACCATATCAAGAATTCTAAAGGAAGATTTTTTATTGTTATGTAGATTACACGACGGAAATTTTGGGGAAGACAAGGACAAAAGTCACAGAATTTAAGAAGTCATAGATGAGTTATCATTGAAAATCATTTAATTAAGAATCCAAGGTGATGAATACATAGATTCAGTGAAATATAGAAGTTATACATTAGAATAAGACAATGACATGTTTACAAAGTCTTAGGAAGTTATTTTTATAAAAATTCAAGTACTTTTGATTTCATCATTTTAAGTAGCAGTTTTTTCCCTACTGTATATGTCACTACCCTTCTCTCTCTCTTTATTATATTACACATTTTCTGATGTATAAAAATATTTCCATGTATACACATACACACACACACACACACACACACACACACACACACACAAACACCAACCAACCTATAAAAACCCATTAACTGAGTACAACGTGTCAAGGACTGTGATAAGCACTGGGGGAAAAGAGGCAAAAGACATTCACTGTCCTCAAGGAACTAACAATCTAAAGAACACACACTCAGAGGTTTTTGTGCGTATATATATATATATATATATATATATATATATATATATATATATATATGTCTGTGTGTGTGTGTATATGTGTGTATATATATATATATATTCATTTTTGTCATATATACACAAATGCATATATAAATAGCTAGATAGATTAGGTAGAAAGATGACAGATAGATAGACAGATAGATAGACAAATAGATATATATATATATAGATAGATAGATAGATAGATAGATAGATAGATAGATAGATAGATAGATAGATAGACAGACAGACAGACAGACAGACAGATGGACAGATAATCAATTGCCCAAATCTCAGGTGATAAATTCCTAAAATGTTGTCTAGCTACTATTCTTATGAAAGATATATTTTCTATTTATTATTGGACCTATACTTGGCAGAACCTTCCAGAGCTTTTGAGCTGACAGCTTATTTTAAAAACTCATTTTTTGGTAGAATGAAGGATTGGAAGAAAATTTTAATGAAGTAGTGTGTGATAGCCGTAAAAGATACCACAGCATTTAAAAATAATAATTTATGTCTAGTGATTTTCACAAGCATCTAAATAGTTTGTGTGACCAACATCTTAAATATACACATCAATTTAAAGGCTTAAATATATGTAAATTTAAGCTCTTATGATAGTTACCTGCTTTCATCATTTAAAAATTTAAAATCACATTAAATTATCTGTTCATTTATTTTACAGATCAATGTTACCATGTTTCACTGGTAACATTTATAAACAGAATATTCAGCCTCTTGAAAATAAGCTATCAAAGCATGGGACTAAACATATTAAAAGAAACAAAAGTCCCTCTTACCAAGGATCCTGTGGCATGATTTGCACCCAGATTCAATCCAAAGAAGCCGTTAGTCATTTAAATACAATAAAAATCACTGGCTCAATTGTAATGTCATGCTCACGAAAAGCAGAAACTGGGCACAAAAAAATGGAATTTTTGGTTTAATTAAAAGTTTCGGGGGAGGAGACAAGATGGAAGAGTAGAAAGACGCAAATATGTTACCTCCGAACCCACTGCCCATAAAATATCTGTAAAAAAAGAACCACCAGCAAATTCTGGAGTAGCAGAAGCCACAGAAAAACAGAGCAGAGGAGATTTCTGCTCCAGAGAGCCTGAAAACCTCTTGCAAAAGGTCCCTCTCACCCCAGACCTGGAGCTGAGCCCCTCCCTGCCTCAGCAGCTAGGCACAGAAAGGAGCAGATCCGAGCAGGCTTCAGGGATGGAATCTCCAGCAGCCATGTGGGTCCCCCACCCACAGGTGACAAGGGTTGGTGAGAGGGTCTGTTCAGCAGGTTGAGAGAGGTGTGGGGTTCCCCCATAACTCAGGCCCCCTCGGGAGGCAGCAGTGGAGGCGGGAACAGACCTGGGCTCCCCAAGCAGACAGGAGCCCAGATCCATTGTTGAAGGTCTCTGCATAAACCCCCTAAGGGAACTGAGCCAGAGAGGCGGCCCTCACCCCACCTGAGCAGCTGAACTTAATCTCACACTGAATAGCAGGCCTGCCCCCCTCCAAAGCCCTGAGGCTGGGAAGCAGCATTTGAATCTCAGAATCTGGAGGCGAGGTGGGGGTGGAGAGGACACTCAGAAGTCAAGTCACTGGCTGGGAAAATGCCCAGAAAAGGGAAAAATATAAGACTGTAGAAAGTTACTTTCTTGGTGAACAGGCATTTCCTCCCTTCCTTTCTGATGAGGAAGAACAAAGCTTACCATCAGGGAAAGACATAGAAGTCAAGGCGTCTGTATCCCAGCCCACCCAATGGGCTCAGGCCATGGAAGAGCTCAAAAAGGATTTTGAAAATCAAGTTAGAGAGGTGGAGGAAAAACTGGGAAGACAAATGAGAGACAAGGAGGTAAAGCATAAACAGCAGGTCAGCACCCTGCTAAAGAAGACCTAAAAAAATGTTGAAGAAAATAACACCTTGAAAAAGAGGCTAACTCAATTGGCAAAAGAGGTTCAAAAAGCTAATGAGGAGAAGAATGCTTTCAAAAACAGAATTAGGCAAATGGAAAAGGAGATTCAAAAGCTCACTGAAGAAAATAGTTCTTTCAAAATTAGAATGGAACAGATGGAGGCTAATGACTTTATGAGAAACCAAGAAATCACAAAACAAAACCAAAAGAATGAAAAAATGGAAGATAATGTGAAGTATCTCATTGGAAAAACAACTGACCTGAAGAATAGATCCAGGAGAGACAATTTAAAAATTATGGGCCTACCTGAAATCCATGATCAGAAAAAGAGCCTAGACATCATCTTTCATGAAATTATCAAGGAAAACTGCCCTGAGATTCTAGAACCAGAGGGCAAAAGAAGTATTCAAGGAATCCACAGATCACTGCCTGAAAGAGATCCAAAAAGAGAAACTCCTAGGAACATTGTGGCCAAATTCCAGAGTTCCCAGTTCAAGGAGAAAATATTGCAAGCAGCTAGAAAGAAACAATTCAAGTATTGTGGAAATACAATCAGGATAACACAAGATCTAGCAGCTTCTACATTAATTGATTGAAGGGCATGGAATAGGATATTCCAGAAGTCAAAGGAACTAGGACTAAAACCAAGAATCACCTACCCAGCAAAACTGAATATAATACTTCAGGGGAAAAAGTGGTCTTTCAATGAAATTGGGGACTTTCAAGCATTCTTGATGAGAAGACCAGAGCTGAAAAGAAAATTTGACTTTCAAACACAAGAATGAAGAGAAGCATGAAAAAGTAAATAGCAAAGAGAAGTCATAAGGGACTTTACTAAAGTTGAACTGTTTGAATTACTACATGGAAAGACAATACTTGTAACTCTTGAAACTATTCAGTATCTAGGTACTGGGTGGGATTACACACAAACACATGCACACGCACACGCACACACATATAGAGACAGAGTGCATTGAGTGAATTGAAGAGGATGGGATCATATCTTAAAAAAATGAAATCAAGCAGTGAGAGAGAAATATATTGAGAGGAGAAAGGGAGAAATGGAATGGGGCAAATTATCTCTCATAAAAGAGACAAGCAAAAGACTTATTAGTGGACGGATAAAGAGGGGAGGTGAGAGAAAAACATGAAGTTTACTCTCATCACATTCCACTAAAGGAAGAAATAAAATGCACCCTCACTTTGGTAGTAAAACCTATCTTACCATACAGGAAAGTGGGGGAGAAGGGGATAAGCAGGGTGGGGGGGATGATGGAAGGGAGGGCATGGGGAGGAGGGAGCAATTTGAGGTCAACACTCATGGGGAGGGACAGGATCAAAAGAGAGAACAGAAGGAATGGGGGACAGGATAAGATGGAGGGAAATATAATTAGTTCTTACACAACACTACTATTATGGAAGTCATTTGCAAAACTACACAGATTTGGCCTATATTGAATTGCTTGCCTTCCAAAGGGAAGGGGTGGGTAGGGAGGGAGGAAGAGAAGTTGGAACTCAAAGTTTTAGGAACAACTTGTCGAGTACTGTTCTTGCCACTAAAAAATAAGAAATACAGGTAAAGGGGTATAGGATGGAGACAAGGGCAGAGAGGGATGATAGAAGAGACGGCAGATTGGCAGACAGGGGCAATTAGAACACTCGGTGTTTTGGGGTGGGGGGAGGGGACTTAAGGGGAGAAAATTTGGAACCCAAAATTTTGTGAAAATGAATGTTAAAAGTTAAATAAATAAATAAATAAATAAATGAAGAAGGAAAAAAAGTTTCTCTGTGCATATGTCACATTGCTGTTCTCCTCTTCATATGCCTAAGACAGGATATGAATTACTTTTTATGTCCATGAGAGCTTTATATTCCAATCAGTTCTGCGAAGCCTGATGAGGAACATTCTATTATAAATTAAATACCTAATGTTTCTGAACTGCTTAAAATGCTGACTGTAATTCTCATATCAATTAATCCAACACTGATTTTTTCCATGTAGCTTAATATGGTACACATCTGATGCAGTTAAAACTGAATCATTGCTCCTCTGTGTCGTCAGTGGATATATTCACCATTCACAAATGCAATAACCCTGAAAACCTTACCAGCTCAAACACACACGTGCATGCGCGCGCATGCATGTGTGTGTGTGTGTGTGTGTGTGTGTGTGTTTTGTGGCGATGAATGAAATGCTTAACTTCGCTTTCTCACACATTTTATTACTCTAAAATGTATATAGGAAATGAAAATCTACCTTATTTGTCCTGGTGTATGTGTGCTATCATATAGACAATCAGAAAGAATGTTAGAAAAATTATTGACCTTGCTATTTTTTTGTGTATCTGAAGTCTGAAACTAAATTGTGACTAATTTTTGAGGAATCCTGGCATAAAGGGCTGAAGAATTTGTGCTATGAAATTATCAGTTCTGTTTCTGACTACTGTCGATACAACCCTCGGCAAAACACTTAACCTCTCACTCGTCTCAGCTTATTTCTGTGGACATCTTTGGAGGAACACCTGCTGATCTCCAAAGAGTTCCCTCACCAGGAGCAAAATTCAGGACAAAAATAAAGAAACACACATAAAAAGTGACCACTCATACAACATTACCCTTACACTTAATGAGGGTATTTAAATTACCATTCAGACTATGCAACTAGCTACACAGAACCATTTTACTTGAAATCCTGCACCATTGGTATTCTATTTCTAGAAATAGTTGCCTTCAAAATATATTTTGAGGTGACTCCTTTCCTAATGCCCCTTCTCTCTCTGTCTCTCTGTCTCTCTCTCTCTCATACACACACACCTATATGTAAAAATACATGTATATATGTGTACATATATTCGTATGTACACATACATACACGTGTATATACATACATATATACATATACACATGTGTATACTGCTTTTGGTAAGGAACAATTTGATCAAATAATGTAAACTCCTCATTTATGACTCATGACTTACTCCCTTCGTTTATGACTTTACTAATTATTTTGAATATTAACTTCCATGTAGGCATTTTTGTTAAGTTTTTACTAATTCAAATGTTTTCCTCATTGGCAAAGGGGAAAGAAGCAGAATTAGAATCAAGTACTTGTCTTCCTTCCAGTTTCTGTTATAAATTTTCTTATCCAAAATGAACAGTGATCTATTCCCTTCTTGGTTTTCACCCAGGGGTATTGTGAGTCTCAAATGAGATAGTGGATATAAGCATTTTTTAAACCTGGAAGCACTGTATAAATGCCTGTTTTTGTTATACTTTAGTTGCAAGGATTCCAGCTTAATGATGACTTCATTCCCTAAGCATTTAACCTCACTCTTGCTCAAACTGCAGTGTTTACAGAGCAATGTAGTGTGTGCAAGTAAATGTTTAACAAACTAAATCTCTAGGGAATAAATGAAAAAAAATGCACACACATTTGTAAGTTTAGTTTGCATTATTAACAATTTCTTAACTCTAGCAAACAACAATGGAGTAACACAGTCTTGTTTGGAAGTTATTGCCAATTTCTCTTATTTTAATCTTTAAAAATAAAATTTAACAACTGATTTAGAGCTGCCTCCAGGGCAACTGTTATCTTACCTTTTACCCAAAATTAACTTGTTCAAAAAATGCTACCCCTAACATTTTTCACTGCCTGCAACTCATTCTGAGATTTAGCTTCCCCAACGGGTTCTTATAGGAGCATGCTGTGCTTTTTAAGGTCCTCTATTACCTAATCGTGTTTTCATCTTCTTTAAGAGTTTTAAAAATCTAAGTTGGTTGATAAGTTTCCTATAATTAATATCCTTCTCTTTAGGAAAAACTCCTTATTGGAGTTCTTTCTCTTTATGATTTGAGAATTTTACTTTTAGGATCTTTTTATTTTTCTTGGGTTAACTTGATCAAGAGAATCTAAAGATTCGAAGAGCCTTTCTCTGAAAACTGTAATATATTCTATCAAAATTTATAATGCATGTCAGAATATTCCTAATTTTTCTCTCTCCATATACTATCAAATATAAGTCAAAATAGTAGGCATTTATTCACAAGGTTTACATGAATTTCACCCAGAAGAAAGTTAGTGAAAACCACGTTCAGAGTACTCCTTCCCATTATTCAGTTTGACTATGTTGTACAGAATGAAATTATCTTTTAGCAAGGCATTAGTATTAAATTCCTTTTAGATATAGTCTGAACTCCCCTTAAGCATTTTATCATATCTTCATTCCAAGTTTGTGCTTTACTTTCCCACTTCCTTGTATATTTCCTCTTTAATCATTGCTTCATAGTATGTTACTTTTATGCTTTATATCTTTCACATCACCAAAATTTTTTCTGATGTCCCTCACTCTTGCCTTCCCAGATTTTTACCCTTTAATAATTAGTATTCTTAAAAAGAACAAAGAAACATATAGAGACAAATGATCAAAATAGATCAATATGTCAATAGCCTTTAAATATTGACAATACTACATTCATAGACGTCCCACCTCTGCAAAGCGGTGGGGGTGGAGAGCCTTGTCATACTGTTTCTTCGAATGCATGGTTTTTTTGTTTTGTTTTTTTTTCCCCCAATTTTGCAATGCTAATTTTTAAAAATTGTTTTGAGGTGATTTCTTTTTACAATGATATCATCATTTTGCCTATTGCTTCTTTTGACTGCTGTCTTCACTCTGCATCATAGCACGTACATGTTTCTATGTTTCTCTGAATTCATCACATTCCTAACTTTTTACGGTATAGTACTATTTCTTGACATGCAAGGAACAGAATTTGCTTAGCTATTACTCAAGTTCTAGGCATCTATTTTGCTTCCAAATCTCTGCTATAACAACATATAAACCTACATATATGCTACCGTTTATTGTGATTTTCTTTTACCAATTCTGTCTTGAGTTTCAAGACTAATAAATCTTCTGATTAAAAAGGTTCCATATTCCTATATTTTGTAGTATTTTTAATAGAAATTAATGTTGTACTTAAGATTTTATTGCATGTATTGAAATAAATATATGTTTTTGTGTTTAGTATATTTTTTCTAAAGTTGAGTCAATCCTGAAACGCTGGTTTAAATTGAAATTAGTCATTATGAAAGATTTCTTTTATAAATTGTGGTTGTCTGTTTGAGAAAATTTATTTTTTTAATCGACATTAATTGATATTGGCCTATGGACTTCCAACTTTCCATTGTCCTTCCCTGGTTTTCACATTAGAATTATATTTGTCTCACAAAATATTTCTGATAGAGTACACTTTCTTTGATATTGGACAATAATTTGTGCAGCAGTGGTACTAATTGTCCTTTAAACAATTGATAAGCTAGTCCTATTATAAGAATTAGACATATTTCTTGTTCCACTTGTGTGTAATAGAGATTTCTCAGATTTGAATTTGTTGTTGTGCTTCTTCCTCTTTATGTATATATATATATACATATATATATATGATAATATATATATATGTATATATGTATATGTCTATATATAAATGTGCTTCTTCAGTTATTTTTTGTTAAATCTAATTTCAGGTAACTCAGTTCAAAGAAGCTCTCTACTTTTCAACCTTAAGTTCTGCCTCTTTTAATTTGTCACCCATTTCAGAAATTTAAGAATTTGGCTTGTCTTGTTAATTTCTTTTTTAAGTTATTTAATTTTTATCTCTTTTTCCCAATCTGTTAAGAAAGGAAGTTAAACGTCTTTAACTCTTCCTTAGAACTTGTTGCTTACATTTTGTTTCTCACATTTAAAAAAAAAAAGTAAGGATTTTTTTCTAAAAAACAGATTTCTTTTCCTCCTTCTATCCATTTTTTCTCTCCTCTTTCTGAGAATTTTATTCTTTGATGCATTAATTTTATTTTCATTTATTTCCTCTTTAGTTTCTATATTTGTCAGAGTTAAAATTGCTTTGAGATCTATTTCAAGGTCTCTTCAAACTCCCTTTGTGTCTCTTCTAAATATTTTAAATGCCATTGCTTTGTATATTCCCTATGCTCTTTTTCTGGGTTTTACTTTCAGAAATATCAGCTACTGCAATAGATGGAGATAATAGAAGCACTGCCCCAAGAATTTTTTTTCTGTGTACCTGACTGTTTCAGTTCATTTCCACCCTTACACTTTAGAATGAAAGATTTTTCCTTTGTCATGAAGTCTCCTCTATAGATACATACCCTTTCAACCTCCTGGATGTCACCTGCCCCACAGGAGCTCTCTTTACTCTTCTTCTAATACAGCAGGTTATTGATTAAGGAGTACCTTTATAGTACTTAATAGGTAGTGGTATCTCTCAGCATCAAATCCTCACATACAATACCCACTTTTAAGATGTCTTATTGTATGGTTGTTTCTTCCTCTGTGGAAACATTATTCAGTGCGATCCCTTTCACCATGAAATAGAGTGAGTTAGGGATTAAAGATTACTCTTTGCTGATATAAATTCATTTAACTGATTTTTTTTTAGGGATTTTAGCCTGTTTAGATAACTTCAATAGCCTTAACTAGTGAACATAATTCTGATTTTGCAGAGGCTTGAAGGGTTGTCGGGGTCAGAGAAAATGTGTTCTTCCCTATGTTATTGGGCACATTGGATCAGAAGAAGTCTGCTCCATAATGTTTAATAATGATAATATTGCTTTTTTCTACCTTCATTAATCTTCATCTAAAAGGTCTTTATCATTCTTTAATCCCTAACTCACTAACTTAATATCTGCTCCCTACCAGTCCTCATTTTCTGCAAGGACACACAACTCATCATGTTTTTGCTATAGCATGCACCCAACAATTCCCTTTCTGATGCTGCGGTATCTACCAACAACCATGCACACACACACACACACACACACACACACACACACATTCATGCAATCAAACATGCACGCATGCACAGTCATACGCAAACACACTTTCACCACTGCATTTTCTCTCATTCTACCATTTAGAGGGAATAAACAGACCTCAACTTTTCACTCATTCCCCATCTCTTGTCAATCTTCTACAGATATAGAAGTACAGGAAAGTAGAATCTTCATCTTCTACTGCTGGCATTTGTCCTGGTGAAATACAGAAATGCCCAGTCAAAGAAGTAAGGAACAAAGGGAACTAAGTTAAAGTACTAGGGCTTTCATGGTAACTCTACCAGGCCTGAAGAAAAGATGAGTGTTATAAAACCGAGGCTAACTCTTTCAAAAGGCACTCAGTGAAGAAACTGAGAACATTAAAAATAGAATTTCACACATTAGACAGCTTTGAGACCAATCCTTGGGGAAACTTCCATGAAAAGAGAAGGAGTGAAAACATAAGCTTTATGTGATGATAGGAGAAGGAAAGACTGAACTCATCAAAGATCTATACAGAAAGAACATTCAGTCAAAAAAACAAGACCCTTAAGCACGAGCACATAACCAAGCAGCAGTGATATGAATAATAGGGGGAAGATGTCTTCCATATCCTCTAAATCTTTACAAATATCTCTAAATAGATAGAAAATGAATAAATGTATTGAGAAATATAGTAATTATAGATTTCCAAAAGAGCATGGGACTAAAAAAGGATGTTGCTGGATGTTTCAAAAGAGAAAATAGACTTGTGAAAGCAGAATTTATTAGCATCATAGGTGAAGTAACTGGAAAAATAGAAATAAAAATTGATTAAAAAACCAAACAAATCTTGATTTCATTGTTGCCAGTCTCAAAAAATTAAAGAGAACTAGCGATTAGAAATTCAAATACACAAAATCAGAATAATCTGGAAGAAGAGAGTGAAAAAGCAATGAGGTTAAAAGCTTAACAGGAAATTTGATATCCATGCAAGAAAAATAATGCTTTTTTAAAAAAGATATGAAAAGAAAAATTTCAGGATTATTGATTTCTCTGAAGAACACAAATCACAAAAAAAAATCTTAGCAACATAATATAAGAAATACCATCAGAAAACTTCAGAAGTAATGAACATTAAACGAAGTATTAGTTGAAAAAAATCAACATATTAACGTCAGAACAAGAAACTACCACCAGCTACAGCAGCAGCAACAACATACTATGCTATAAACTTCAAGACCTATATTTGTCAAAATTAATAACTCTGATCACCAAGATAAAAATTAGGAAGAAATCAGGAGAAATATCTTCAAATGCCAAGGAAAGAAAATTTTGGGAGAAAAAATAGCATTTTATTCCAGAGAGAATAGAACAATGTGTTTCAAAAGGTAAAGATGCTTAAGGTGCAACCTAAAGTGATATGTACTGCATACCTGACCCTAACTAGAGATAAAAAGAAAACATGATTGCTCTATTTCATGGTGAAAGGGATCGCACTGAATAATGTTTCCACAGAGGAAGAAACAACCATACAATAAGACATCTTAAAAGTGGGTATTGTATGTGAGGATTTGATGCTGAGAGATACCACTACCTATTAAGTACTATAAAGGTACTCCTTAATCAATAACCTGCTGTATTAGAAGAAGAGTAAAGAGAGCTCCTGTGGGGCAGGTGACATCCAGGAGGTTGAAAGGGTATGTATCTATAGAGGAGACTTCATGACAAAGGAAAAATCTTTCATTCTAAAGTGTAAGGGTGGAAATGAACTGAAACAGTCAGGTACACAGAAAAAAAATTCTTGGGGCAGTGCTTCTATTATCTCCATCTATTGCAGTAGCTGATATTTCTGAAAGTAAAACCCAGAAAAAGAGCATAGGGAATATACAAAGCAATGGCATTTAAAATATTTAGAAGAGACACAAAGGGAGTTTGAAGGGACCTTGAAATAGATCTCAAAACAACTTTAACTCTATGACAAATATAGAAACTAAAGAGGAAATAAATGAAAATAAAATTAATGCATCAAAGAATAAAACTTAGTTGTTGCCTCCTCCTTATTTGTACTAGCATGAATTGCTTAACATAAACGTATATTCTTATAGCACACAAAGCATATGCACACTATATGTACATACATATAGTGTGCATATGCTTTGTGTGTGTATATATATATATATATATATATACATATATATGTATGTATCTATGTATGTACAGTTTTCACATAAGCACAACCATATAATGGTTAAAGAACTTTTTGTAAGAAGATGCATTCTAAACATATAATATATTTCATGCAGTAATATTGCTGATGATTACTTGATAAAATGAGTCAAAATTATCATTGAATATCCTCAACGTAATTAAAGTTTCTTATAAAGATGTGCATATGGTATCAAATTAAATTTGTGGTGCAATCTGGCACATGACTATTGTTTGATAGAAATTATAAATAAATCCATACTTGGTTGAACAATGAAATTTATGGACTTTATCCTGCTTTTCTCTCCTAATCGTAACTGTGTTCCTCCTTTCAAAAAACGTTTCTTTAAAATACTATGAGGATGAAAGGTGACCTATGATTTTTTAAGATCATAGGTCTACAGCTGAAAAATACGAAAATCTAGTCTGATACACTTATTTTACAAATAAGGAAACTAAGGCACAGAGAGGTGATATGAGTTGTCCAGGTTCACCCAGGGTCTCACAGCTACTAAATGTTTAAGACTTCAAGTCCGAACTTAGTATCTGAACTCAGGTCTTCCTGATTTCAGGACTGCTGGTCTATTTTCTGCACTACATAGCTCCCTCACAGTTTGTGAATTATATCTTCCAATAACTTCAGAAGATTCTCTCTCCCTTCTTTTTTCAAAGTAAGAGTTGCTATTGTTTTAATTCCATTCTTCTAACAAATAAAATATTTCCATTCCAATTCAATTAACATGACTTATTGGACCCCAAAGTTGCTCTGCCTGGAGATATTTGGGAGAAAGCCTGTGTATGGTCCTTTTCCTCCAATGCAAATATCTAGAGGCAACAATGACTGTTTGTAACTTATTATATTATTGATTATGGCTGAGCATGTATGTTTTTAACAATTGGTCGACTTGAGATATAAAAAGAGGTATACAGATACCATAATGCATATAGTGCTAGACTTAGACTCAGCAATAGAAAATTCGATTTTCAAATGCAGATTTCAAGAGAGGCATAAAAAGGTAAACGTGGGGAAAGATGCTTGTTACTCAATGTGGGCAAACTGTTTACATCCTGATAAGTGAAGATGATGCTTGATAATCTTGGTAATTGTATATTTATTATGAAATATAAAAGGGATATACATAGATAGAGGGAGCATGTATAAAGAAAATGATGTGATGTTGAAAATGGGATTTAAGGGTGCAAATGGATTGTAACAGGAGATGTGAAAAGAAGAAGGCAGAAAATGGTAAATTGCATTGCAGGAAGAGGGACAAAATTATATTATAGTAGAGAGAAAGGGGGGAAGATAAGAATTGCTTGATATTTACTCTCAGCTAATTTGGTTCAAGGTGGGAAAAACAAACTTAAATAAGTATATGAATTTAACTAGCTCTATAGGAAGTAGGATGGGAAGGAGAAAAGAAAGGGGAAGGAAGGCTAACATGGAGGAAAGAAGTACTAAGGGTAAAGTGGAGTAAAAGGGAGAGGGACTGAAAGAAGGAAGGGAAGACTGCAGGAGGTGGTGGTCAAAAACATATATGCCCCAAGTGGGAAGGTATCCAAATTCCTAGAGAAGAAGTTAAGGTAGTTACAGGAAGAATAAGACAGCAAAATGATACTAGTGCAGGACCCCAACCTCCCCCTCTCTGAACTTGATAAATCTAACCTCAAAATAAACAAGAAAGAAGTTAAGGAAGGGAGTAAAATTCTGGATAAAGTAGATACAGTAGAACTATGGAGAAAACTGATTGAGGATAGAAAGGATAATGCCTTTTCGTCAAAAACACATGGCACATATACAAAATCTGACCATGTATTAGTCCACAAAAACCTCCAAATCCATTGCAGAAAGGCAGAGATAATGAATGCATCCTTCTCAGATCATAATGCAATTAAAATTATATATCTTAAAAGGACAAGGAAACAATCGAATCCTATAGAATGAGTGCATTAAACAACAAATCATGGAAAGTATCAACAATTTCATTCAAGAGAGTGGCAATAATGAGACAACCTACATAATCTTATGAGACACTGTAACAGCAATTCTTAGGGGAAGTTATATAAGTTAGAATGCCTATATGAATAAAATAGAGATAGAGGAGATCAACGAATTGGGAATGCAGCTGAAAAAGATAGAAAAAGAGCAAATTGAAAATTTCCAAATACATACCAAATTAAAAATACTGAAAACCAAAGAGCTATTAATAAAATTGAAATTAAGAAAACTATTGATCTGGTAAATAAAATTAAATGTTCCCTTTATGGAAAAAAAAACAATAAAATTAATAAAACCTTGGTCAATTTTACAACAAATAGAAAGAAGAAAACCAAATGACCAATATAAAAAATGTAAAGGATGAACTCACCCCCAATGAAAAGGAAATTAAAACAATAATTAGGTATTACTTTGCCCAACTGTATTACCATAAATTCGACAATCTAAATGAGATGGATTATTTCTTTAGAAAATATAAATTGCAGAGTTTAATAGAAGAAGAAGTTGAATACATATATAAACCCATCTCAGAAAAAGAAATTGAACAAGCAGTCAATGAATTCCCTAGGAAAAAATCTCCAGGGACAAATGGATTTACAAGTGAATTCTATCAAACCTTTCAAGAAGAGTTAATTCCAATACTACATAGACTATTCGGGAAAATTGGGGAATCAGGAGGCCTCCCAAATTCTTTTTACTATACAAATATGGTTTTAATACCTAAACCAGGAAGAGCAAAAACAGAGAACGAAAATTATAGACCAATTTCTCTAATGAATATAGACGAGAAAATTTTAGAAATGATTTTAACCAAAAGAATACATCAGTTTACAGAGACCACATGATTATCTCAATAGATGCAGTAAAAGCTTTTGAAAAAATATAACACCCATTCCTTTTGCAAACACTGGTGAGCATAGGAATAAATGTAACTTTCTATAAAATAATAAGCACTATCTACCTAAAATCTTCCGCAAGCATTATATGCAATGGAGATAAGCTAGATGCATTGCCAATAGCATCAGGCATGAAATAAGTATGTCTGTTTGCACCAGTATTATACAATATGGTACGAGAAATGTTAGCTGTAGCAACAAATGAATAAAGAGAAAAGGAAGGAATTAGAATAGGCAAAGAAGGAACTAAGTTATCAATCTTTTCAGGTGATATGATGACATACTTAAATAATCCCAGAGATTGAAGTAAAAATGTACTTGAAATAATAAACAACTTTGGCAAAGTTGCAGGTTACAAAATGAACCCACACAAATCTTCTGCATTTCTATATATTACTAACAATGTCCAAAAGCAAGAGATAGAAAGAAAAAACCCATATAAAGCTAGGACAGATAGACTCTATAAAATATTTGGGAATCTACCTGACAAAATAAATCTAATAAGAACGAAATTATGAAACACTTTTCACACAAATAAAGTCAGATCTAAGTAACTAGAAAAACATCAGTTGCTCATGGGTGGGTCTAGCAAATACAATAAAAATTACAAATCTACCTAAATTAATTCACTTATTCAGTGCCATACCAATCAAACTCTCCGTTAGTTATTTTGGGGAGCTATAAAAATAATGTCAAAATTCATCTGGAAGAACAAAAGGCCCAGCATATCAAGGAAATTAATGAAATGAAATGTTGGGGAATGTGGTCTATCTCTACCAGATCTCAAATTGTATTCTAAAGCAGCAATTATTAAAACTATGTGGTATTGTCTAAGAAACAGAAAGGTAAACCAGTGGAATAGATTAGCTGCTCAAGGCACAGTCGTCAATAAATATAGCAGTCTTCTGCTGGATAAAAACTCGCTGTTCAATAAAATTTTCTGGAAAAACTGGATAACAGAGTGGCAGAAAGTAGGTATAGACCAATGCCTGACACCGTATACCAAAGTAAAGTCGAAAAGGGTACATGATTTAGTTATAAAGACTGATATCATAAACAAATTAGTGGAGCAATGATCAGATTCATGGAGAAGGGAAGAATTTTTGATTAAAGAAGACATAGAAAGCATTATGAAGTGCAAAATGGATAAGTTTGATTACATTGAACTGGAAAGGTTTGCACAATCAAACTCAATACAACCAAGACTAGGAGGGAAACAGAAAACTGGGAAAGAATTTTTGCAACTAGCATCCATGATAAAAGCCTCACTTATAAAATATATAGAGAACTGTGCCAGGCCTAGAGGCCTGAGGGCTACCCGAGTCTTCCCTTACCTCTATCGGAGGTCTTCAGTTGGCCAAACTGGATGCTCGTGTGAGAGAAAGGACGTTCCAGAGTCGAACAAGGGTTGAGCTTTATTTCAGGGTCTAGTTACAAGTGCAGGGGAATTCTTCCTTAGGAGGGAGCAAAGAATCTCCCAAGGAGGCAAAGATCTTACAATAAGAGATTGGAAGTAGAAGTATAAGCGGGGAGAGAGAGGGAGGGGAGAGAAGAGAGAGGAAAAGCGGAGCCTTCTGTCCTGTCCGCTCCACGCCCCTCCCGCCAAGAGAATTTTCAGGCTTTCCTGATCCTACTTAAACTCTCCAGCAGCATAGTTTGCATCTGAATGCCGTGCTGTTAGATAACAATAGTGTGCCCAGATCCGGGACAATCTCGAGGGCGGGGAGAGCTCTCTCCCATCATGTTTCTCACGGGAAGAGGCAGAAATACACGAGATAGCTCGGTTCACCTCGATTCCCAGTCGTTTCCTGGGGGGGCCTCGTGAGAACTCTAAGATTTAGAAGTTCCCACCTTTAGCCACCCGAGACTGTCCACCTGGAATTGAGCTTCCATCCCCAGCAGAACTGAGTCAAATGTACAAGTATACAAGTCATTCCTCAATTGATAAATGGTCAAAGAATATGAATAAGCAGTTTTCAGAGGAAGAAATTAAAGCTATCTATAGTCCTATGAAAAATGCTCTAAAATCACTATTGATTAGAGACATTCAAATCAAAACAACTTTGAAGTACCACATTACACCTCTCAGATGACAAAACAGGAAGATGATAAATGTTGGAGAAGATGTGGGAGAGTTGGTACACTAATTCATTGTTGGTGGAGCTGTGAGCTGATCCGACTGTTCTGGAAAGCAATTTGGAACTGTGCCTCAAGGGCTACCAAAATGTGCATACCCTTTGACCCAGAAATCTTGCTTCTATGATGGTATCTCCAAGAGATAACTAAAATAGGGAAAGGTTCCCACATGAACAAATATATTTATGGTAGATCTCTTTGTGTTGGCCAAAAACTGGAAATAAAGAGGATGCCCATCAATTGTGGAATGAATAAATTGTGGTGTGTGAACATAATGTAATACTATTGTTCTGTAAGAAATGACGAGCAGGAAGACATCAGAGAGGCCTGGAAAGAATCATATGAACTGATGTTGAGTGAAAAGAGCAGAACCAGGAGAATTGTATGCACTGCAACAATCACAGTGTGGGAGGAATTTTTCTGGTAAACTTAGTACTTCATTGCAATGCAAGTACTTAAATAGTTCCCAGTGCTCTCTTAAGGCAAAATGCTTTCCACATCCAGGGAAAGAGCTATGGAATTCAATCTCAGAATGAAGCAGATCATTTCCTTTTTTGTTATGTTTTGGTTTGTTTTATATTTTCTTCCATTCATTTTCATTCTTCTGTGCCACACCACTAAGGTGAAAATGTGTTTAATAGGAATGTATGTGTAGAAACTATGTAAAAGTTTATGCTGTCTCAGTGAGGGAGTGGGGAGGTTGGGGCAGGCAGTGATAGAGGGCAGGAAGGGAATAATCTAAGATATATAAAAGTGGTTGTAGAATACTTAAAACAAATAAAATAATAACAATAAGAACTCCACAATCTAACATGATCCCCTATGGAGGTGTAGGAAAAAAATCAATTAAGATTAAATAAAAACTATACAATCTAACACGATACCCTATGGAGGTGCAGGGAAAAAGTGAATTAAGATTAAATAATGTTGAAAAACTATCATGGAAAAGAGCGGAATAATCCAACTGCAGAAATCACATAAACATCGCTATATGATAGATAATACCAATAATTATATAATGCTTTCAGGTTTCTAGAGAATATTGTATATAATACAGGCAATCAAAACTATCTTACTCTTCCCTTGTATCAAGATAATTTATGCAAGTGGTTTTCCTTTACAAAATCACTAATAAACATTTATTTATTCTGCTATAACTCTTTCTACTGATACAAAAAGCTGGCCCATTTTCCTTCTGGTTTATTCTTTTATTTACAAAGAAATACTTAAAGATAAATTGATGACACACCAAGCATATCACATAATATGATACAACATGAAAAGGAGACAGGAAGTATTCTACAAATAGACACAGAAAAGTTGCAACTTGAAAAGGATATCTTTTTGAATGGAATCCTGACTAGTCATTTTCCCAGTCTCCATTTCTTTTGTTTCTTTCCTTGAGAGATTCTGCTTTGTTTTCACCACCGTACCACACTCTGACTCTTTGACTTCTGCAAACATAAGGAAATCTGAAATTGGCATCATAGTATGAGAGAAACTAGGAAGGATGTAATATATGCTAAAATGCAAAGTAAGGACACCTGCCTGCATTTACAAGTTTTAGAAATACAAGAAAATCAAAGAGTTACTGTAGCTAAAAAATAATGATTTGTAGTATAAGAGGAAGCATGTTAGAGGACTAGAATATAGAGCTTGAAGTCAAGAATACCTGACTTCAAATCCTGTTTCTAGCAATTTTATCTATGCTCATGTAGCAATATCTGCATGAGCATAGATAATAATAGAAAGAAATAGATATTTATGAAGAGCTTTGAGGTTTGCAAAGCCCTTTATATTTGTTATCTGATTTGATTCTTACACCAGTTTTATAAAGTACTATTCTTAGCCCTCCTTTACAGATGAGGAAAAAAAGGCTCAAAGAGCTCAAATGATTTGGCTGGGATTATGAATCTAGTGTTTGGAGCATGATTTGAAGTCAGATGTTTCTTATCGCAGATCCGTCATTAGTCTATTGTGTTACCTTCCCTCCCCTACTAAGTCCTGAACAGATTGTTATCTATTTCGGTGGAAAGAGATGTTAATGTTAACTTCCTTACTTTCCAGTAGCCAGTATGAATATTCACTTGAAGTGCAAATTAAGGTAGGTTAAAAGCAAATTAAATGAGGATTTGTTAACAGAAAGTGACAGAAAAAAGGTGATATCTAAACAAATATAGAATGAATGGGAAGAAACCAGTTAGTCTTCATTGTCAATAGAAAAAGCCAAGAGAGCATTTATAAATACCAACCATTCTAGATTACCTACATTCATTCACTCATATGTTATTTGAACAAAGAACAAAATTTTGACTGTTAACTCAATCGCTTTTCATTTTGGTAGGGGAAAAAGATTGTAATTCAAATTGATACGTGAGAGCAGCATAATGTAACGGAAGGGAAGACTTATTGATAATTTCTCTGGGCACTTTTCCCTCCTATATGAAATGAGTGTGAAATCTATGATCAAAACATAATAATTTTGATACAATAATACCAGAAATAATTAGAGAAAGTTGTCCTGAAGCATTAGAACAATAGGGGAAAATAGAAATAGAAAAAAAAAATCATCAACCATCACCTGCAAGTGGCCCTATAAGGAAAACTCATAGAAATATCACAGTCAAATTGTGAAATCTCCAGCTCAAAGATAAAATATTATGAGCAACAAGAAACAATTTAAATATGGCATGCCACCATTAGAATCGCTCAAGACCTAGCAGTGGCAACACTGAGAAACCACAGGTCTTGGAAGATTATGTATTGAATAGTAAAAGAATTGGAGTTCTGGGCGAAAATATCATACCAATAAAGCTAAACATAATCCTCATTGAAAAAAATGAACATTTAATAAATTGTCAGACTTTCAGAATTTTGCTGGAAATAAAAACACCTGAGCTTAATAGAAGGTTTGATATACAAAAGCCAAGAGAAATATAAGCTGCATATCAAAAACTAATTGAAAGGAACTCAATAAGGACAGAATGTTTAACTTTGATTTGTGTAAATGTGAAATACATGTCCAAGATTGTAATTATTAATTGAATGGTTTGTACGAAAGATTGGAATTGAACTTAGTATGATATGATTTATAACGTAAAAACATTCAGATAAAGTAAAATGAGCAACTATCTCATACACATGAGGTATGAGAGGAAGAACTGATACAGAGGAAGAAAATGGGGAAGAAGGTTGGTAGTTCTGAAAACATACATTCATTGGGAATGGTTTCAAGGGAACAACGTATACATATCTAGAAGAGTGTAAAAGTCTTCCAAATTCAAAAAGAAAAAAAATCTAAAGGGATAGGGATGTGGGAAAAGATAAGAGAGTGAAGGGATAGCTTAAAGGAGGTGTAAAAGTTGTTTATAGTAATGGAAATGGGAGCTTAAAAGTGGTATCCTTGAAGGGGGGAGTTTAAGTAAAAGGAGGGAAAGATAGCAGGAAGAATTAAGGTAGAGGAGTCAAGAAGAATAGCAAATAAGAGATACAAAAATAAAGATTAGGAGTAGAATTTGTTAGGAAAAAAGGAGCAGGGGTGATAGGCATGAACACTATTTGTCAGTCATATTCATCAACATTGTTTTGGACTATTTAAAATAACTAGATCTTCTAATGTTAGAATATTGCTGTGGTATAGGTAGTGACCAGTTGATGGACTTGGAAATAAATGGAAAGAATTGGACTTATGAAGGAACCGGTTATTCACTCACAGAAAACTAGAGGACAGATAAGCATAATATGGTTTTCCATAGATGAATATGAAACTATGTGTCTATACATAAGTATGACTACAGATAACTAAGTGCATATATTTTAAATAAGTGTATTCACACAAGAGTATATATGGGTGAATACACATATATGTGTATATATGTATGTGTGTATATACACATATCCTCGCACATGTGCTTTGTGTATGTGTGCATGTGCTTAATTTCAACCTTCTTGGGGGGAAGAAGAGGGAAAAAGAAGAAAGAAAACTTACAAGGAAGCAAAAAAAAAAAGATGGACAGCTCTCCACAAAAAATGTAATACTGATCATATAGTTTTTCTTTTTTTTTTATTAATTAATTTATTTATTTCACTTTTAACATTCATATTCACAGAATTTTTGGGCTCCAAATATTCTCCCCCCTTGTCCCCTCCCCTCACCCCAAAACACCGAGTATTCCAATTGCCCCCATCACCACTCCACTCTCTCCTCTGTCATTCCTCTCTGCCATTGTCTCCATCCTCTCCTCTGTCCTGTTGTGCCAAATAACTTTCTATACCCCTTTACCTATATTTCTTATTTCCTAGTGGCAAGAACAGTATTTGACAGTTATTCCTAAAACTTTGAGTTCCAACTTCTTTTCCTCCCTCCCTCCCCTTCCCCTCCCTTTGGAAGGCAAGCAATTCAATATAGCCCAAATCTGTGTAGTTTTGCAAATGACTTCCATAATAGTCGTGTTGTATAAGACTAACTATATTTCCCTCCATCCTATCCTGCTTCCAATTACTTCTATTCTCTCTTTTGATCCTGTCCCTCCCTATGAGTGTCGACCTCAAATTGTACCCTCCTCCTCATGCCCTCCCTTACAATCTCCCCCACCCTGTTTATCCCCTTGTCCCCCACCTTCCTGTATTATAAGATAGGTTTTCATACCAAAATGAGTGTGCATTTTATTCCTTCCTTTAGTGGAATATGATGAGAGTAAACTTCATGTTTTTCTCTCACCTCCCCTCTTTTTCCCCAACCTAAAAAAATCTTTTGCTTGCCTCTTTTATGAGAGATAATTTGCCCCATTCCATTTCTCCCTTTCTCCTCCCATATATTTCTCTCTCACTGCTTGATTTCATTTTTTTTTTAAGACATGATCCCATCCTATTCAATTCACTCTCTGCACTCTGTCTCTATGAGTGTGTGCATGTGCATGTGTGTGTGTGCAATCTCACCAAGTACCCAGATACTGAATAGTTTCAAGAGTTACCAATATTGTCTTTCCATGTAGGGATGTAAACAGTTCAACTTTTATAAGTCCCTTATGACTTCTCTTTGCTGTTTACCTTTTCATGCTTCTCTTCATTCTTGTGTTTGAAAGTCAAATTTTCTTTTTAGCTCTGGTCTTTTCATCAAGAATGCTTGAAAGTCCTCTATTTCATCGAAAGACCAATTTTTCCCCTGAAGTAGTATACTCAGTTTTACTGGGTAGGTGATTTTTGGTTTTAGTCCTAGTTCCTTTGACTTCTGGAATATCCTATTCCATGCCCGTTGATCCCTTCATGTAGAAACTGCTAGATCCTGTGTTATCCTGATTGTATTTCCACAGTACTTTAATTGTTTCTTTCTAGCTGCTTGCAATAGTTTCTCCTTGACCCGGGAACTCTGGAATTTGGCCACAATATTCCTAGGAGTTTCTCTTTTTGGATCTTTTTCAGGTGGTGATCGGCGGATTCTTTCAATATTTATTTTGCCCTCTGGTTCTAGAATCTCAGGGCAGTTTTCCTTGATAATTTCATGAAACATGATGTCTACGCTCTTTTTTTGATCATGGCTTTCAGGTAGGCCCATAATTTTTATATTGTCTCTCCTGGATCTATTTTCCAGGTCAGTTGTTTTTCCAATGAGATATTTCACATTATCTTCCATTTTTTCATTCTTTTGGTTTTGTTTTGTGTTTTCTTGGTTTCTCATAAAGTCATTAGCCTCCATCTGTTCCATTCTAATTTTGAAAGAACTATTTTCTTCAGTGAGATTTTGAACCTCCTTTTCCATTTGGCTAATTCTGCTTCTGAAACATTCTTCTCCTCATTGACTTCTTGAACCTCCTTTGCCAATTGAGTTAGCCTATTTTTCAAGGTGTTATTTTCTTCAGCATTTTTTTGGGTCTCCTTTAGCAGGGAGCTGATTTTTTGTTCATACTTTGCTTGCAAGTCTTTTATTGCTCTTCCCAGTTTTTCCTCCACCTCTCTAACATAATTTTGAAAATTTTTTGAGCTCTTTATGACCTTTTCCCAGAACTGAACCCATTGAGTTGGCTGGGATGTAGAAGCACTGACTTCCATGTCTTCCCCTGATGGTGAGCACCACTCTTCCTCATCAGAAGGGAGGGGTGGAGAAACCTGCTCACCAAGAAAGTAACCCTCTATAGTTTTGTTTTTTTTTTCCCTTTTCTGGGCATTTTCCCAGCCTGTGACTTGAGCCCTGAATATTCTCCTAACACCCACCTCGCCTCCGGATCCTCCCAGCCAGCACTTGGGGTCTGAGGCTCAAATGCTGCTTCCCAGCCTCAGGGCTTTGGGCGGAGGCAGGGCTGCTGTTCAGTGTGAGCTTAAGTTCAGGTGCTCAGGTGGGGGCAGGGCCGCCTCTCAGGCTCAATTCCCTCAGGGGGTTTATGTGGAGACCTTCAACAATGGATCCAGGCTCCTGCCTGCTTGGGGAGCCCCTGTTTGCTCCCGCCTCTGCTGTTGCCTCCCGAGGGAGCCTGAGTATGGGGGCACCCCACTCCCCTCTCGACCCACCAAAGAGACCTTCTCACAGACCACCGTCATCTGTGGGTGGAGGGACCCGCGTGGCGGCTGGAGATCCTGTCCCTGAAGTCCGCTCGGATCTTCTCCTCTCAGTGCCAGGGCCGGGGCAGGGCTGGGCTGGGCTCCATGTCCGCAGCCCGACGGACCTTTTCTGATAGGTTTGCAGGTCCCTCTGAAACAGAAATCTTATCTGCTCTGCTGTTATGTGGCTTCTCCTGTTCCCGAATTTATTGGCAGCTCTTTACTACAGATATTTCATGGCCTGTGGGTTCGGAGCTAGCGCATTTGTGTGTTTCTACTCCACCATCTTGGCTCCGCCCCATAGGTTTTCTTAAAATGGAAATTTATTGCTGTATATGTTGAATCTTCCCACATTCTGATGTGCATATATGGTTATGCTTTTTTATTCTTATTTTGTTTTCAGGTTTTAATATTTAAGTTTATAATGTTTCTTTTTCTTTTTTTATTGTGTGTTTAAGTTTTAGTATTTAAGGCCATGATTATACATACACACACACATACATGTGCAAAAAAAGTATAACATTTTCAAATTTCCTGCAGGATATACAGTAGTAATTAAATAAAAATTTGAACAATACAACTAATGATATTTAACACATTAATAAAGATCATATTGTATTCATAACACTGTGTTAGTGGCAAGAAAATATATAAATTGCGTATATGAAACACTTGGGAGTTTATATTTTATTAGGGAGATAATGTACACAAATAAACCAGTTCAGTACACAATAATAGGATCATATATTTAAAACTAGAAGGCTGGATGGATACCGTGGAAGATATCCAGTTCATCTACATTGTTTTGCTGCTGGCATTTGAGGCCCTGAAGAGTAATACAGTTTACCCAAAGTCATCCAAGTAGTAAGTAGAAGAGGTATGATTTGAATCCAAATCCTGTGGTTTTTGACTCTAAAAAAATAAGATAGTGACTAAGATGCCAGAAAAATTTATTTATGCAGTCTGAGAAAGGAAAAAAGTTATCATTGAGAGATTAAAATTATGGAAGAAGTCGAGAGTAAATGCAAGGATTAATGACTGGAGAGCCATTGGATATGAATTTTAAAAGATAACTTAAGAGGAAAAAGGAGACCACTCCACTCAGAGGAAATATTGTATATGGTAGAAACAAAATAAATGTTAATACATATTAAGTTTGAGAAACAGAAGTCTCTGCTCGAAGTGATTTCTACTCAGCAGTTTCACTGAGTATATTGAAGAAAATAAAATAGCCTACATGTATTAATATGAATTAAGTTTGGAAAGGTAGATCAGAGTGCAAGTTATAGATTGGCATGGAAGTGAATTTCACTTTTACTTAGTGAGTAATAAGGATGCAGTGAAGGTTTTGGTGAGACAGTGGAGTAGTATAGCATTTTCTAGGTTTATGGAAGTTTCTTTTTGGCAGCAGTATGAAGGCAGGTTTAGAGGCTATCAGAAGAAATGAGTGCTAATAAGATTTCATTAGGGTTATGGTAATAGAGACAAGTAGGACGAAATAGATATAGAAGAGTTTTTAGTAGTGTAATTTATAAGACTTTGTAACTTATAAATGATAGTTGAGGAGAAAAAGAAAAGAAATTACGAGTTCAAGTTTTATAACATGGAACATAGGTGAATAATGTTAGTATTAGCAGAAATAACATAGTAGGAGACGAGGTTAGGGAGAATGATGCTAAGCTTGGAATTGTGTCTCTCAGTTGAAATGAGTGCTGGAGTTGGAGTCAGAGGCCCTACATTCAACGTCTGTCTTTGTCACTTATTATCTTTGTGATACTGGGAAATTCATTCACCCACTCTGAGATTGTTTTCTCATCTGTAAAATGAAGTTATGAGACTTAATGGCCTCAAAAATGGCCATTCCAGTGAACTTTAAGAGACAAAATGGGAAGTGATCACATATTCTTCCATTAGTAAGAAATAGTTCTTACAGAATGTAGAATTTTAGTTGAAACTTGGAAGAAGCGAGGAAAACCAGTAAGCAAAGATGAAGAGAGAGAGAATATTACAGACATGAGGGAAAATAAAATAAAAAAATAGATAGTTAGAATTACTATGACTGAGGTAATTGTATTATATTCTAAAATTAAAAAGAACATATTTGTTTTACGGTTATTTCAGCTCATGGTATATCATTTATCTGGTATTATAACATTGTATAATCAAAATTATACAAATGATAAAGTCACGGTTTTGAAAGACATAATACCAATATAATTATCATAATTGACTATAAATGAATAAGAACATGAACAATAACAAAAGCCATTTTGATAAGACTGACAAGAAAAGAAAGATTGTCTTCAGTGTAGCTAGTCAGGTAGGTACAGGACTGGGAAATAAGGGCTATAACATTAAGAACTCTTGATATGTCTTTAAACCTTTTCTGTGAAGTGCTATTTTGGATTTGTCTGGTTTAGATGGCAATTGCATAGGTTTTGCATAATTCAATTCATCATATTACATTTCTCAAAACATTTCGTCTATGCCATTTAACTTCTTTATATGTTGTCTATCTAATTAGACAGACATATTATAGAAAAGTTTAAATGGCTGAGTTCCTCACAATCAATAAGCACTTATTAAACCTTACTATATAATAAAGATAAAAGAATCAAATAAAAGAATAAGGAATCAAACTCATCTACCTAAATTTATCTATCTTTCTATTTAATCTCTCTCCACACTTTCATGCTTACATATATTTGCAAATATATGTGTATTTAATACTTAAGTGAATGGACAGGTAGACAGACAGATGGATAGATGATAGATAGATACATAGATAGATAGAAAGATAGATAGACAGATAGATAGATAACATGTGCAAATTGAATATGATATAAGTGTCAGATAGAATTGAAAATGACATTAAAAGCTACTGAATATAATATATAATATAATAATATATTATAATAATATAATATATGATAATACAATAATAATATATAATATAATAAAAGCTACTGAATATAATATTATTCTTTAAAGATAAAGAAATTTATATTCCAAGAATATAAATCAATTGATTTAGGTCATACAGTTTTAAGTCTAAAATTAACTGTCAATGTTTTTTTCCTACTACCCTCAAGTTTATTCAATTAGTAGCAACCATAATTTTGTTGCAGCTCAACTTGGATATTTGCATTTTCCTTGATGCCATTTTAATATGCTTGTATACACATAGATTTCTAAAGTTACTTTTAATTGAATTGTTTTAATTTTTTTCTTCAACTGCATTCAGTATAGCTGACATAATCTAAGTGTTTTGAAGTGACTTGAAAATATTGCCATAATTTGACTTTCAACATCTAACTCAAGGATTGAACATGCAGCCCAAATAACAATAGCAACAACAAATAGTATCCAAGAAAGGAACTGACTAATAAATCCATGGAGCTATCAAAAATAAGAATACTTATAAACTTACCATTATTAAAAAGGTAAGCCAGATGTCTTTATATGTATTCGTTCATTTGCATTTTCAAAAATCATTTCTAGGCTTTACCCAATGAAATATTTTAGGCTGGCGTTACACAACTTTTACACCACTCAAAGAATTATCTTAAATTTGTTTTAAAAGATAGCTCAATAGACTTCTTCACAAACCCCAAAATACATTAGAGTCTAGAAATCTTTGGCATTCTGCTGAATTATATTGAATGTGAGTTAAAAAGATGACTTGAAGACATTTTAAGAAGCATAGATGAGAATAAAAGATTTAAGGCACACTGAGGTTTATACACAGTTAAAGAGGGCACCCTGGGAGGGTGAA